>NC_069500.1:112053470-112362334 GCF_027579735.1 Bombina bombina
GTTAGGCCTTTTTGTTAGATCCTTGGGTCTATGGCCTTGTCGTCTGTTCTTGGAGTCGGGGTTGTACCTGTGCTTGGTTGGATGGTGGGGGCCATTCTTCGGCTCGTTTTTGAGCTGGTTTTGGGGTCTGTTTCCCTGTTTTAGACCTGCCGATGCTTGGGCTGGCCCAGCGGGGAGAGGGTTCTAAGAGACATTGTCTTTTTCAGGACCTAGGTGTGCATAGCGTTAGCTTCCTAGGCTTACAAGCAGGAGATCCAGGTTTACACTACCTTCGGGTTCTGGGTGTAATCTCTCTTCTTGGGGGGCCTCGTTTGAGGTTCTGTGTATCCCCTTTTGGAGACCTGTGTGTAGGTCTGGCGGCTGGATTGCCTAGAATGTGCCCTCTGTCTGGGGGTTTCTTTTTTGCAGCCTTCTTGCTGGCCACTTCAGCCTCTCAGCAGTATTCTTCTGTGTCATCCTGATGCTTTCTGCGTGTTCTTGACTCAGGGTTTCGTCTGGGTTGTTACACTTTTTTTGTGATAGAATACTTTGTATTTTAAGTTTGGACAATGTGAGGACTCCATCTTCAGTTGTCTTTCAGTGCTTGCATGAGGTTTGAGACTACAGTTTCTCTGTTCCTGCACCGGTCTTATACCTCTGGTTTTCGCTGGGTATAGGCGCAGCCTTCCTTATCTGTCAGGACCTATTTGGGTCTTGCGAGCTGGGCTCGCTATTAGGGGGTTTTCCTTTTTGGATGTGGTGTACTCCTGGTTTTCCTTCTGTTCTCCCTTGCCTTGATCCTTGGGAGTTCAGGCTGGTGTTCCCTTCATTAGTGTGGTTTGAGTGGTGGGGGATTGACTGTTGGGCGTCAGTGTCTCCCGGAAGACTGTTGGCTCAGTCCGATTTGTGGTCTCTAGCTAGGCTGCTGGACTATCTGCAGGTCAGTGTCCTTGAGGCTTTTTCTTTTATGTTCTCTCGGCCTCAGATGAAGTGGGGGGACGGGTTGTTGGGCAGTGGTTTCAGGCTTGGTGTCCTCAGAATGGGCCACCTATTGTACCTTCCGTCTTGGCATTCAGTGTCCTCTATAGCTTGGGTATTGTTTTCCCAAAAGTAATGAATGCAGCTGTGGACTCTTTCCATTTAAGCTTTAATGCTTACCTGATAATTTTTCTTTTCTTCTGATGAAAAGAGTCCACAGCTCCCCACCCGTAATTTTTATTGGGGGTCATCCTTTTTTATTCTTCTGGCACCTTTAACTCTGATATTTCTTCTACTGTTCCTTGTTCCTCGGCTGAATGACTGGGGGATGAGGGAAGTGGGAGGAGTATTTAAGCCTTTGACTGGGGTGTCTTTGCCTCCTCCTGGTGGCCAGGTTCCTATTTCCCAAAAGTAATGAATGCAGCTGTGGACTTTTTCCATCAGAAGAAAAGAAAATTATCAGGTAAGCATAATTTATGTTATTTATGACCAAAATCCAGTATCTGCATGAAAGAACCTTTGTAAAGTACACATAACATAGGTATAAAATATATACCAATATATCTTCCAGTGCAGAGTCAGGTAACTTATATTGTCTACCGTATATTGTGCAGGCTCACTGTATATTAGTTGTATAGGTGTAAATTATAATGTTGAGTAGACCTGATGGTAATAATGTGACTTTATTTGTGCTACTACTTATATGTCTCTGGGTCTGCAGCCGGGACTTCAAAGTATATCCATTTATGCTTATGTGAACTGAGTTTTAAGGTAGCTAACAAAGGCTCAGTATAATTAACACCTATTTGGACGGCTGTCTAATTTTAATGTCCACTAGCTCTTTGTATTCCCACCGCCTCATAGTGTATCTTTGTGGGTAATAAAGGGTTAGTAATATTATAACGTTCTCACCATTCAGGTCAAAACATATTTACTTCTCTCAAATATACTTTATGCAGTGTATTCTAACTTTGTTACCATACCGCATGTTTTCCCTAATCCCACTCATGCCATTTAATTACTTTTTGAATAAACTCACTACATCTCCCATATTCCATCAGTAAACCACTATATCGCTTTACATTTTATAGAAGCTCAGGTCCCCTTTCATACTGTTTTGTAATTGCCCATATTTCCCAATTTTTTATATTGTACCATTCTAGTTGTATACTCAGTTGTTAAAATATTGTAACTGATTGGCATTTTTAGGTTTCTCATGAGTGACATATAGCCCAAAAGTGGCGATAATAGGGAATACCAATTGAGCTTTACTATACACAAATTAGAGGTTCATGGGTGAACAATCCAGTAGTCACTTCTATCTGACAATTTTACTGTAAATAGGAAGTTGCAATAAGTTATGTATTCGTACTTACTATATGATACCTATTGATATTGGGGTTTTTTTGTGGAATATCGACATATATAAGAAAATTAATTTGAGGTTCCTTATTTGAGATCCACAAGTGGTCTCTCATTGTATATGATTACCCTCTATTGCTTTGGTTAATTAATAGTACTAAAAGGTCCAAGAGTGGCCTTAGACACTCTCTAGAGCAGTGCTTTCCAAACTGTGTGTCGGGACACACTAGTGTGTCGGCAGCAGTGTGTAGGTGTGTCCCTGCTTCAGCACAAATTTTTTTAATTTTTTTTTTTCTGACTTTCCGCCTGCCTGCTACGTGACACGTGATTGATACCTAGGGGGTCACAGATCATCTTAACCTATTGGCGCAGCTCAGTGGGAACTGAAACTATTCCCATTGGTAGCACATTGGCTCCTGACTGCATGTGCAGTCTCCTTAATCGGCTCGTGACTGCACATGTAGTCAGTGAGTGGGACAGCAGTGTGTTTGTAGTGCAGGTAGTTGTCAATCGGACTCACCGAGGTCTGACGGCGGCAGCTTAAATGCTGAGCTGAAGTCAGTGGCGTTTTCTTTTGCGTTAGCTCCCAGTAGTGCATTGCTGCTCCTGCTCTTGATATATGGATAGGAAGTGAAAGCTTAAAAATGCTTGATGATGAAATGCGAGTGTCTTTATCTAATATTCCACCAAATATTCAGAAATTGTGTTCATCCCATCAACCTCATACATCCCAATAAAATAGTAAGTGGCTATTGGTGATATTAAACTTTTTTTTAATTCTTGCACATACATACTGTTACTTGTAAATACATTTAGTTATTATATCATTTATGTATGTGTCCGTATCTCTTAAAACAAGTTAGTTTAACCTCCTGTTTGCTAGTACAACTGAATTACTGTGTCGCGAAATTATGAAGGTCTAAAAAGTGTGTCATCAACATGAAAAGTTTGGAAAGCTCTGCTCTAGAGGGTATATAGACTGCAGGCAGTATACAATATTATAATCCTGACTTTTAGCATATGAATCTACATTGTTCATTTACCTTTTGTTTCTTTATATTGGTTGTATATTAAGACTAATTTTCTTTGTATGTTTTTCTGACATATGCAATATGTATGCCTGATTTAAACCCCAATAATAAAAAAAAGTAAAAAAAAAAAACCAAAAACTAGGAGATTAAAAGTATATAAAAATAGGCATTTGATAAAAATATATATAAGAACTGTATAGCAGTGTTGAAAATGAAACTGTTTTTCTTTGTCTGCTCCCCCCGATGGCCTAAATACAGAATTACAACCAAAAGGCATTTGGCTGTTAAAAATGGCATTTACCAGTAGCTAATTAGAGAAGAGAGCGTATCCAAATCTATCGAATGATTAAGAAATGGGGAGGAGTTTTGTCTCAGACAAAAACTCCCTGCACACAGAGAAAGGGATCTTGGCTGAAAATCTTTCTTTGTAACTGTTGCAATCCTGCTTGCTGCCATTTTTGCTTATAGAGAGACCAGTGTGCGAACACAGTCTTCTGTAAGACAAATACATTGGGACACTCTTTGTGGATAAGATACTATCAAGATAAATTATCTTACAAAGGTGCATAATTCTCCTAAAACATATAATGATAGACATATTTGGATATTAACTGAATTCTCAAACTGGTGATCTAGTAAAGTATAAGCAACTGTGTATTTAATATTTTAAACAAAGGTATTCTAAAGCTTTAGTTAGATTGTAGTAAGTATAATGTTATTCAATATTAATGTTTAGAAAGAATTTTGTATTTTAATATCATAAATTAATACAGTTATTGCTATATATATATTTTAGAATTTACCTTATTGTAGCTAAATAAGAGGTTATTTCAGTTTAGATAAATTGGCATATCAATTGGATGTTAAAGTATTTTGTTATATTGTCTAACTAAGCATTGTTAAATTAACGGTCGATACTCTGGTATTTTATTGTGGTATTTTAATGCGATTATTGTGAGTAAAGTTAATTTTAAGGGTATATCTTTTATGATCTTTGTAAAGAATATTATAACAGCATAAGCGTGTATAATTTGATTCATAGTCTGGTTTCTATAAATATATTGCAATGTGTAGATAAATCTTAACTAATCTAAAGAATTTAGGAATTACGATTAATTTAAATTGTTTCGTATATACATTTTTATTGGGGGTTTATTTTTAAAAATAATAATAAATAAATTGTATTATAACCCTGCTATATACTGACATATTATCTGGAGGCACCGCTGAGAGATTATTATATTTATCACATTGATATAATATATTTGTAGTAAATAGAGATTATAAAAAAAACACATTTATTTTTTTGGAAAAATTGATAATTTTTTAATTTTTTTTTATTAATATTTCAAAATTAATATTCATATTAAAAAAAAAAAAAATCTCTTGTTGGTCAAAATTTTATTAGCATTTTAATTTAACCAAATACTAAGCCAAAATAATAATGTCTGTTACTAGAAGCGAATCCAATGAATCTATACATATATATAAATATGTTCCCCAAAATCGCCCTTTAGTCAGGCAGAAATGATTAAAACAGAAGCCATTACTCACCATACAAATAGATGAAGTATTAAGGGAGAAGTAGGCGCTTACATTAAGATTCTGAAGACTAAGGCCAAAAATATTGCAAATAATATATGGTGTGGCGAAAGCAAAATATTTCAAGGGCTGTAAAAATTTGGCCAAGTTCAAAAGCCGAGGAAACGAGATGAAATACTTTTCAAAACTTGGGGTCTGCTCCTCTATGTGAACGATGAAATGTACAATAAGATTGAAGTACAAAACTCACAATTGGAGTAACTGAGGGGTGAACATTATTTCTTAAGGTTAGATGAGGAAGAGGCAGAATGAGTCCAGGATAAAATTGATGAGTTTGCCCAAAATGTGGCCACCTTAAAATATAACCAGAGTTTAATAGCTCAAATAGAAGATTTGCATAAACAACTCGCACAAAGCCAAAGAGAGTTAAGTAGTTTAAAAGGTCCATATCATCATAATGAAAACCCCTGTATTAGCAATGAGGATAATGCAGATAATTTTAAATCCCTTAAAGAATTGATAAGAAATGAACTGCAGAATATTAGGGAAGAGTTTAAACAAAGAACCCCTATCTGGTCAGAATTAAACTTCCCACATAGACAGTCACTTCATGTTTTAAATTCAGGGAACTGCTACACCTCAGAGGGGGAGGACAGTGATTATAGTGAGTTAGAGGGCAGAGCCAGCTACCCAAATAGACCACGTAGTACTAATGTACATAAGGGGTCTCCCCATAGTAAAAGGGCAGATAGGGAACGCTTCAGCCCCAAAAATAAGGTCTATGGGAAAGCCCAAGATACATCTAATAAGATATATGACACCCCTAAAATAATTAATTTTTTAAGTGGTGCAGTACCTAAGATTTCCAAAAGGGGAACCAATTCTATAATTGACCACTTAGTGAAAATGCTTTATCCATAATGAATGTTACTAGTGAGCAGTCAAAAATTAAATTTTTGCCCTGGGTATTTGAAGGTAAACATCACAAATTATTTGCTTCACTAAAGGATATGAATTTTCATTCCTGGAGTGAAACGAAAAATCAGTGCAAAAAGGAGTTTGGGCAATATCGCACTAAAACCGCTGTGAAAATAGCTGTATACGGTTTTTACTAAGCATTGCCCGCATACATCAAACTTAACTTAGCTAGAGATTTTGATGAGAACTGCTCATTGGACTGGCTGATCGAAGGAAGTACAAAGTTATACTCTATTCAGCAGTTCGGTGAACAGGGGGTTAAAAAGGAACCAAGGCCCAGCCCCTAAATTGTGGCAGAAACTAGTGTGTCACCTATCCCCCTCAATTTGGAGTCTAACAAGAAAACTTGTGCGGAAGTGGCCAGAGAAAACAGGCCTTCCCAACAAAGTTTTAACTCTGCCCCTCCCCTATCACGGGCCAAGGGGCAGAGAGAATATACTCAAAATAAGGGGGTATACCCAGATAAATAATTATCCCCAAAGAGATGAATACCCACAAGGAAATCGGTACCCCCGTAAAAATAAATACCAGAAGTGGCGAAAATACTCTCAGGGTAACCAGATAACCCAAGTAAATAGTGGTCCCCAAGACATTAATGCTGAACAAGTGGAACCCCAAAGACAACCATGTCAAAATAGGAACAATAGCTGTGGGATCCCAAGGATCCAGGAATCAATACTCTGGGATATCAAAAAATCGGTCCATGGGTAAAAGTAGCTTGTTAATTCAAGTGGGTCAACTCAGTTCGCAAGTAAGTCAATTATGTACACTATTTACTAATATGAGTCAAGCTTTGATGGCTCAGAACCCTAATAATCCTTTTTTAGGGGTACAGCCAGTGGCTAGCAGTGGGCCACAGGCACAGTCATAAATACTGCGGTATTACCTGAGAGAGAGGGGAGAGATATACCAAATAAAATGATAAATGTCAATAATGATACTAATCATGTTCTCTCCCTACAGATCAGGAACGGACGATTTAGCTATGATGATGAGCAACCTCAGCTTGGAAGCTCTATTAAACCTCTTCCTTTGCAGTGTTCTCCTAACCTTATTCCCACAGATGCAGTACACAGGAACCCTGTCGACCCTATTACAGAGGGAAGGACTGGTAAAAATAAAGTTTCTTCTGCATCAGGTAACGTGCCGAATACAGTTAAAACGTGGCGAAGCCCACAGATATGTAATCATGCTAATTTTATGTGTGAAATGGTAGAAACTGCAGGAAGATATTATGTATGTGCTGAACTCCAGGATTCAGTTGCTAACCCTATCATGGGATTAATTGATACTGGTACTCAGGCAACTATTTTATCCCACAGGTACTACACACAGCTAAATCAGCTAACGCCCCACAAACCTAGGATAAAAGAATTTGATGGTTCACTAATAGGTGTTGGGGGTGACTCTCTCAAAGTCTACGGTACGGCATGGTTAAACTAAGGCTGGGGAACAGGGTAATAAGACACTCTGTCATTATAGTGGATCTGCCAACTGATCATTTAATTATTGGTAGTGATCTCCTGAAGCGATTAAGCACCAAAATTGATTGCATAAATAATGTCATTTGGTCACAAGTAAAAAGTACTATTAATTATGAGCGGTCCGGTATATCTCGCACCCAACATAATCGTCACGTGGTGGAAGAGAAGCCAGATGCTGTGGAAATTCATTTCAGGAATGACTCTAATTGGGTCTGCTGTATTGATTCTCTGTTAAAGTAAGATTATCTGTTTAGGTATAATAGTTAGCTAACCAATCTAATTTATAAATATTTTGTTTTTCAAGGGTTGCATTTTTAAAAAAGAAAAACATTTTATTTCTTCCATTCCATTTTTTTTTTTTTTTGTTTCCTGTGTGGGTAATTAGGGGAGGGGTTATTTTCACCTGTGTGGGCCTTGCTGCAAGCCTATAAATTTAGCACATTAACTCTGTTGAGCTTTCTCTAAGTGGGTCTGCTCTATTGATTCTCTGTTAAAGTAAGATTATCTGTTTAAGTATAATAGTTAGCTTACCAAGGTAGTTAGGCAAACAAGGATTTGGAGTAACCAAGGGGAAATATAATTATTTTTTACTTTTAAGTCAAATATTTTAGCAAGAATGTGTAAGAATCTTATTCAGTGTACAGCTTGCCATATGTTTGCATCACTGGAGCAGCCACTTCAGGGATGATATGTTTGTGGTAAATGTGAGCATATTGTCTCTTTAGAAACTCATATTGGAGTTCTGGAGGAACGAATTGCAACACTGCATGAAATTCAGACACTTGAAAGGGAAATGGATAGGACTGAGCTAATTGTTAATGGTTCTAGCAGTGGGAATGGGGAGGATTCAGATGAGGAGACTCCAGGATGTAGCTGGGTCACAGTTAGAGGGCGTGGTAAAGGTAAGCGGAAGACACAGGCCAGTTATGAGCTGGGACACCCCAACAGATTTGCCAGATTAAGTGAAGATGTTGGGGATATCAGTTCAGGGGTGGCAGTGTCAGAGAGGGCTGTTTTGCCTAGTATAGTGAACAGTCCTTTAGTTGTGGAAGAGCAGCATACTATGGTGGGCAGTCCTTCAGACATGGTAGAGGGGCATACTATAGTTAACAGTCCTTCAGTCATGGAAGAGGCGCATACAAGTCAGGGCCTGAGACAGATGTTGGTGGTAGGAGACTCTATTATTAGGAAGGTTGATAGGGTAATTTGTCATCCAGACCCTTTAAATAAAACAGTTTGCTGTCTTCCAGGGGCTCGTGTTAGGCATAATGTGGAGTGTATTGATAGATTGTTAGAGGGATGTGGGTCTGATCCTGCAGTCATGGTACATATTGGTACTAATGAAGGAATCAGCGGGAGATGGAGAGTCTTAATTTTATAAATATTTTCTGAGATATTACCAGTGCAGTGTGCTAATTCAGCAAGGCAGAAGGAGCTAAGGTCTGTTAATTCATGGTTAAAAACATGGTGTAAAAATGAGGGGTTTGAATTTTTAAAGCACTGGGCTGACTTTTCACTTGGGTACAATTTGTACAGTAAGGATGGATTGAATGACATGGGTGCAGTGTTGGGGAAAAGGATGGTAGCACGTTTAGAGAACCTTTTAAACTAGGCAAAGGGGGGGGAGGGTCAGTTAGAACACAAAAGAATAGAGAGATCAGTCTGTGAATCTGTCAGTCCTTTAATATATCAAGGAAGAGATGACTTAAGAAATGTCACATTAGAAATTATGGAGGAAAGCACACCAAGTATCAGCAGAAAGCACATAAAAATTAAATGTATGACAACAAATGCAAGAAGCATGACAGGTAAAATAGGGGGGAGCTAACGCTCTTAGTTGCAGAAGAGGACTATGATATTATCAGTATAACTGAAACTTGGTGGGATGATTCACATGACTGGGCAGTTAACTTAGAGGGGTATACTTTATTTAGGAGGGACAGAAATAAGAAAAGGGATGGAGGAATCTGCATGTATATTAAACCTAACCTTAAACCTACAATAAGGGAAGATATTTCTGATACAGGCGACAATGTAGAGACCCTGTGGGTGGAAATAAAGAGTGGGGGGAAAAATCCTAAAAAAATATTACTAGGAACATGCTACAAGCCCCCCAACATTAGTGACTTGGATGAAACTCAACTACTAATACAAATAGGTAAGGCTGCTAATAACAGTGCTGTAATTATGGGAGATTTTAACTACCCTGATATAAACTGGGCCAATGAAACTAGTAATTCAGCTAAGGTGGATAGGTTTATAAATGTTCTCAGGGATAACTTCTTGTCACAATTAATAGTGGAGCCAACTAGGAGTAACGCTATATTGGATTTAGTGCTATTAAATAATACAGATATAATATCAAACAGAGAAGTCAAAGAACATTTGGGTAACAGTGATCATAACATGGTCACATTTGAAATTTCTTTTCATAAGCAGTGTCTTAAAGGTTTAACTAATACTTTTAATTTTAAGAAAGCAAAATTCAACGATTTAAGGAAATCATTAAATAATATTAATTGGGACAAAGTATTCTCTAATAAAAATACAGAGGATAAATGGATAACATTTAAAACTTTGTTAAATAAATATATATATCAACAAATACCATATGGTTATAAAAATAAAAAATCCAAGCCAATGTGGCTGAATATAAATGTGTTAAGAGAAATTAGGAAAAAACGTAGGGCATTTAAATTATTCAAAGAAAATAGTACAGACTTAAAATTCCATATTTATAAGGAATGTAACAAAGCATGCAAAAAAGCAATCAAATTAGCCAAAATTGAAAATGAAAAATTAATTGCAAAGGATTCTAAATCCAACCCTAAAAGGTTCTTTAAGTACATAAATAGCAAAAAATCTAAGAAAGACAATATAGGTACATTAAAATGCGGGGAGGGTAGCATGATTAACAGTGACAGGGAGAAGGCTGAGATACTAAACCAGTTTTTTTTCTTCAGTATACACAAGAGAGGAACTATTGGATGATACTTTGGAACAAAATAGAACATGCCAGCCCATACCATTAATTTGTTTATGTATAGAGGATATCAGGAACAAATTGGATAATATTAAGGTAAATAAAACTCCAGGCCCAGATGGAATTCACCCAAGGGTGTTAAGGGAACTTAGCACTGTTATAGACAAACCTCTACTCTTAATTTTTCAAGACTCATTATCCTCAGGCATGGTACCCAAGGATTGGCGTAAAGCTGATGTGGTGCCACTCTTCAAAAAGGGAAGTAGGGATGATCCAGGAAGCTATAGACCAGTTAGTCTGACATCAATAGTGGGGAAAATATTTGAAGGGATTATAAGGGATTATATTGATGATCATATTCGTGTAAACAAGATTATGAGTTCTAATCAACATGGTTTTAGGAGAAATAGATCATGTCAAACTAATCTAATTAGATTCTATGAGGAAGTGAGTAAAAATATAGATAAAGGGGAATCAGTTGATGTGATATACTTAGATTTTGCAAAGGCGTTTGATACAGTGCCACATGAGAGATTAATGCACAAAATTAGGAGACTGGGAATAGCTGAAAATGTTAGTTTGTGGATAAATAACTGGATAAAAGATAGGGAGCAACGAGCAGTAGTAAATGGATCATACTCAGATTGGACAAAGGTAATCAGTGGAGTACCCCAGGGATCAGTGCTAGGCCCTATTCTTTTTAATATTTTTATAAATGACTTGGAGCTAGGATTAAATAGCGACATCTCTATTTTTGCAGATGATACTAAGTTAAGTAAGGTTATTAGGTCAGAGCAGGATGAACTTTCGTTACAAAGGGACCTGCAAAAATGAGAAGTATGGGCAGGTAAATGGAAAATGAGATTTAATAGGGGAAAATGCAGGGCAACGTATTATTTAAATGGGACAAGACTTAGCCAAACACAGGAGGAAAGGGATTTGGGGGTAGTAATAGATAACAAGGTAAAGATGGGTGCACAATGCAGGTTAGCAGCTTCAAAGGCTAATAAGATACTGTCTAGCATGTATTAAAAGAGGTATTGACTCAAGGGAGGAAAGCATAATTCTGTCACTATATAAAGCCCTGGTAAGACCTCACCTTAAGTATGGAGTGCAGTTCTGGGGACCAATCGCAAAAAAAGATATTGCAGAACTAGAGAAAGTCCAGAGAAGGGCCACAAAGCTAAAGGGGATTGGAGAATTTAACCTATGAGGAGAGGCTAGCCAAACTGAGTCTGTTTTCTTTAGAAAAAAGGCGCTTAAGAGGTGACATGATTACTTTATATAAATATATTCAAGGCCCATATACAGAGATGGCAGAAGCTCTGTTTATTCCAAGAAAATTGTTTGTGACCAGAGGTCACAATTTAAGGTTGGAGGAAAGGAGATTTAATCTCCTGCAACGGAAATGTTTTTTCACTGTAAGAGCAATAAAAGTGTGGAACTCATTACCAAAGGAGGTAGTGAATGCCAATACCCTAGATACATTTAAAAATTATTTGGATACATTTCTGTCTATAAACAAAATTCATGGATATGATTGCTAGTTTTAAATGGGTCACCTTTTAGTGGGATTATTTAAGCTTAACTGGAGCTTTTTGTATATATTTTAGATTTGTATAGGTTGAACTCGATGGACTTCGGTCTTTATTCAACCTCATCTACTATGTTACTATGTTACTATGTTACTATGTTACTCTCTACCTGAAATCACTATCCTACAAATAGATGATCAGACTCCTTTAAGTGGCTCTGATGGTAATACTTTTAAAATTTTGCTTGGAAAGATAGCAAATATTTCCTTAGACGGAGATGCATTAACCATATCTCTCCACAAGGGGGCGCTATGTCCCCTAAAGGGGGAGATCATTCACAATTCCTCGCAGAAATTGAGAAAGTTAAAGATGATCTATTCATCCCTATATTATTATACTTT
Organism: Bombina bombina; assembly: GCF_027579735.1. Classification (NCBI taxonomy): domain Eukaryota; kingdom Metazoa; phylum Chordata; class Amphibia; order Anura; family Bombinatoridae; genus Bombina; species Bombina bombina. The sequence goes on from NC_069500.1 coordinate 112,065,744, forward strand.
TGGATTCCAGAATAATGTAATTTGGCTAATACTTGAAGGATACTTAACTGAAGAACAATTAATAGAACAATCCTTTGCATCTATACCAGAAGGATTGTTTACAATTCAGTCTATTTATCCCTTCAGCTCAGAGGAAAGCATCTCCCTGGTATTTGATCAGCCGATCAAAGAGCAAGAATACCCCAATATTCAGAATCATGGGGGCAATGTAAATTATAATAAAGGGGATCTCACCTCTATATTGGAAGAAGCCTATGAGATAGGACAGCCTGAAATCTTTCCAGGATTTCAGCAAATAGTCGAAGAGCAAATCTCCTTAGCTAATGGCTGTTCCAGTGATGACGAACGCCAACAGCTACGAGAACTCCTGATGGAGTACAAGGATATTTTTGCTAGGGATTCTTATGACTGCGGAACTACAGACTTGCATATTGCAAGAATCTAAACAGATCCCAATGCACCACCTGTCTTTGTTAAACAATACATACTTCATTTAGCCTCATATGATTCTCTTACAGAGATCATAAGGAATCTGGAAGAAAGGGGTATTATCCGAGAGGTGCATAGCTCTTATAACTATCCTATTCTAGGTGTCCTTAAACCAAATGGACAATGGCGTTTGTGTGCTGACTTAAGACAGCTAAACAAACGAGTGTACATGTCTGGCTGGCCTGTGCCAAATATTGACCAGTGCCTAGAGCAGATGCAGGGATCTAAAATATTCACTGACATTAATTGTGCACAGAGATATTGGACCATAAAGGTACATGAGGAGGATCTCGTTCCAAAAGTTCCAGTATGAATTCCAAAGGCTCCCATATGGAAACATAAATTCAGGACATGAATTTGCTGTATTCATGCATTAGGCTATGCCTGATGCACTGGAAAGGGGGACATTTCTCTTATGTTGATGATGTTTTAATCAAAAGCACAGACTTTGAAAAACACATCACAGAGCTTAAACATGTCCTCAGCCATCTTAAAAGGGCAGGTGTCAAATTATCCCTACAAAAAAGCTCAATGGTGCTGCACTTGTGTAAACTTCTTGGGACATGAAGTTACTTCCGAAGGGTTAAATCCCCAGAAGAAAAAGGTGGAAGCTATAATAAATTCTGAAAACCCAACTAACTAAAAGGAATTGAGATCATTCCTGGGTATGACAAATTATTCTCGCAAATTTATTGATTAATATGCAGAATTAGCTAAACCACTGCTACTTCTTCTAAAGAAGGATGTGAAATGGCACTGGAGTGAGACTCAAGAGACAGCCATCAAGGAGCTGAAGAGAAAACTCACTCAAGCACCTTGCTTAGTGTACCCTGAAGGTGGTAAACCTTTCTACTTAGAAACAGGTTACACAGATATAAGTATGAGTGCTGTTTTATACCAAAAGCATGGTAATTTAAGCAAAGTCATTGCTTATGCGAGCAAAACTCTATCCCCAATAGAAATAAAATTTAGTGATTGCGAAAAAGCCCCCTTATCTACTGTATGGGCTCTACAAAATTTCCACAGCTATATACAGGGCGAGAAAACTATTGCAGAAACTGCCCACCAGCCTTTGCTATATCTGCAAAGTGAGAGAATAAGAGATGGAAATTTGTCTAACAGCCGCATAACAGCTTGGACTCTTTCTTACAAGGCTGTCCTTTAGAAATTCGTTATAAGCAAAACAAAAAGAATCCAGTCGCACAGGGGCTTGCTTAGCTTAATGACTGTACTGCTAAGGATCATGGCAAAGAGTTATTAGAAGTTGATTTCCTGGAGGAACAATTGCTTTCCCCATATAAAATATACAATGAGGACCATTGTCAAACTTTAACATGGGTATATGTTGATGGTTGTTCTTACCATGTCACTATTGATAATGAGCGCAGATTAGTCACCGGCATCGGTATAACTTGGGCCAATGGATTCCTAAACATTTCTGTAGGTTTCAACATTGGACCAAGATCCATTCAAGTTGCAGAACTAACTGCTGTTCTAAAAAAACATTGAGATGGCTATTGAACATGGTATTCATTAATTTGTGATCATTACTGACTCAAATTATGTGTGTGACAGTTTTGTTAAATACCTGCCAACTTGGAAAAGAAATGGCATGCAGAAAACTAACAACAAACCAGTCAAACATGGCAAGTTGTTCTGCGAGATTGATAATCTAGTGGTGTCCAATGGGTTAACCATACACTGGAAAAAGACCAAGTGTCATTCCAGGGTTCTAGGTCCTGATAAGGAAGGCAATGATCTTGCGGATTAATTAGCCAAACAAGGAGCCATAACTGGAGAACTCCTTAATATCTACCACTTAATGGGTGCAGTCCAGGTAGAAGCCATTACCAGAAACCAGACTAAGCAACAAAGGGAGCCTAACCTGGTACAATGGAGTCAGGATTCTCCTAGGGAGGACCTGATCACTAGTCAAAAAGAAGACCCCATTATAGGCATCTTATATAAACACATAGAAGATCCTGAAAGCAACCTCATCTCAAAAGAGGACAGTATTGGCAAGAAAGATCTTAGAATCTTAATGAAATCCAAATCACAATTCAAGTTACAGGATGGTTTCTTAATTAGAACCTCCAAAACTGGTATCCAGCAATGGGTGGTACCTACAAAGTTCAGAGGTCTCATGCTTCAACATGAAAAAAGAGGGAACACAGAGGCGCCAAATAAAAAAGTCCACAACTGCCGCTAAAACCTATTATGATCTCAAAACTTCCAAAAAGGAGCATGAAATAAATGATAAAGTTTATCTTTATAACTTTGGAAGAGATCAGGTTAAAGTGAAAGTAAATCCTAGCGTTTTACAAACGCTAGAATTTACTATTGATACAAATAAAGGGCACTTTCATTCATGAAGTATAAGATACTTCATGTAGAAATCTCCTTTATTTGATTCAATTAATCCCTATTTTTAGCTGCTACAGCATCCCACGGCTAAAATAAATTTTGGCTAAGAGGTGACGTTTTCACCTCTCAGCCAATAGTTGTGCGGTAAATCTGGCTTGGCGCCCATGGGAGCCGGATTTACCACACTGCTATTGGCTAAGAGGTGAAAATGTCACCTCTTAGCCAAAAAATTTTTTAGCCGTGCTCTGCTGTAGGAGCTAAGAGCGGCGATCGATTGAAACAAATAAAGGAGCTTTTTACATAAAGTATCTTATACTTCATGAATGAAAGTGCCCTTTATTTGTTTCAATAGTAAATCCTAGCGTTTGTAAAACGCTAGGATTTTCTTTCACTCTAAGGAGAAGAAATTTCTTCCATCATGGAAAGGTCCTTTAGTCATTGCTGACAAAATATCTCCAGTTACCTATAAAATTAGGATACCTAAAAATTATACTTTTATGGATAAATGGGTCCATATTAATCAGTTGGGAGAGTGCCATCCTAGATCCCTAGATCCCAACTACAAGTCATAGAGGGAGAATGAAGTGTCATATCCCCAAATGCACTAAATAAATATTGTAGTTTAAAGATGCCTAGCTAACGAGCATAAATATAAGGATTGAAAAACAACGGACTCGCTTCATAGAAGACTGTCTATGATGCGTACTGTCAATACACTTACCAAGTACCACTGACTTTAAGCCAATTCAAATACATGTGTCATACATATATTTAAAATTGGAAGGGGGAATTATGTCAGGGTATCTGTGAATGTCAGTAGACAATACATATATATATATATATATATATATAATAAGATAAAATAAGTATGCAACCTATCAAATATTAAATTTGAGCATGCTCATTTTATCACTGAATACATTCTGTGTATTGCAATTCTGAGGTCAGACATGAGATGCCTTGCTGACTATACATCAAAATTCAATTCTCCCCTTCTTCTTGGATACACAGGGTCGAAGAAAGGATTTAGACCTTTGTATAGATAAGACCGATGGGCCACTTCAAAGTAAATATTAGCATTATGGAGCCCTCAGATATATATGCCCATATATGGGTTTCCTGCCCAAGATGAGTAATAAAACTTACAGGTCCCCTGTAAGGAACAGACGGTCCATCTGTAAGAATAGTAGAATATACAAACATACTCAGAGGAGATAGCCCTCCTCTAAGTGTTAAGTGTCCCCTACTGAGTTTCAAATACATGAAGCTCAGATGTACGTCTCAAATGGAAAATAGCAGGAGAAAATAAGTTTCATATCCCTTTAAGTACGTTTCCATTTCTCCTCCTCAGCCTTTATCTGCTGTTATCATCTAAAAAAAGTTAAAAAGGCTTAAGAGGCTTCACACCATAATTTGGGCAGTGATGGTAATTGATTTTTAAGGTAGTTAGGGAGAAGACTCTATCCCCGCTCATTCTGTTGGTCAAGCATGATATAATTTAAAGGGACACTAAACCCCAAATTTTTTCTTTCATGATTCAGATAGAGCATGCGATTTTAGGCAACTTTCCAATCTACTCCTATTTTCAATTATTCTTTGTTCTTTTGCTATCTTTATTTAAAAAGCAGGAATTTAAAGTTTAGGAGCTGTCCCATTTTAGGTTCAGCCCCCTGATTTAAAAATGGGCCGGCTTCTAAGCTTTAAATTCCTGCTTTTTAAATAAAGATAGCAAGAGAACAAAGAAAAATTGATAATAGGAGTAAATTGGAAAGTTGGGTTTAGTATCCCTTTAAGCCTCATATCTGTTACAGTGCTACAGCTGCTAAACTAAACCCACACTTCACATATGGGGCCCCATTACACATGCAGCGTCGCCCGCAAATGCCAGCAGTGCCGGGTTTTATGTGGTTTTGGTATCCAATATACAGCGCCACATATAAATGCGGCACATATATTTCACCTGTCGCCCGCAATTTTTACTTCTATAAGCTAACATGTGAACGCGTCGCAAATCGATATCCAATATTCAGCGCAAGGACTTATGTGGCGAAAATGGAGAAATCTTACTCCATTTTCACCTCGCCACACAAAGGCAGCCGCAGCAGGCCTTGCGCTGAGTATGGGAGCACCCCGAAACTGCCTGCAAAAATAAACTAACACCTAACGCATGCGCAATATCTATCTACCTGTCAACCGCCAACCCCAACTGCAATAACTAAAAGTTCATTAACCCCTATATCTGCCATCAAACCCACACCACAACTAAAAATAAAGTATTAACCCCTAAATCCGCCAACCCAAAATCGCAAACTACCTAATAAAACTATTAACTCCTAATCTGCCATGAACCCACAATGCAAACTACCTATTAAAGTATTAACCCCTAAATTGTCAAAGCCCACAACGCAAACTACCTATTAAAGTATTAACCCCTAAACCGCCAAAGCCCAAAACGCAAATAAATAATTAAATTACTAAGCCCCCTAACCTAACACCCCCTAACTAACACCAACTAAATGTACCCAAATTACCTAAATTACAAAATACTAAAGTTACTAACTATTAAAATAAAAAAAACTAACATTTATTTTAAAAATTAAAAAAACTAAAGTATAAATTAAAATAAAACAAAAAAACTAAAGTATAAATTAAAGGGACAGTCTAGTCAAAATTAAAATTCTGGTGTAGACTGCCCTTTTAAGCTACAATTACCGAAAATAAAAAAAATCTAAGGCCTAGATTTGGAGTTTGGCGTTAGCCGTGAAAACCAGCGTTAGAGGCTCCTAATGCTGGTTTTAGGCTACCACCGGTATTTGGAGTCACTCAAAATAGGGTCTAACGCTCACTTTTCAGCCGCGACTTTTCCATACCGCAGATCCCCTTAAGTAAATTGCATATCCTATCTTTTCAATGGGATCTTTCTAACTCCGGTATTTAGAGTCGTTTCTGAAGTGAGCGTTAGACATCTAACGACAAAACTCCAGCCGCAGGAAAAAAGTCAGTAGTTAAGAGCTTTCTGGGCTAACGCCGGTTTATAAAGCTCTTAACTACTGTACTCTAAAGTACACTAAAACCCATAAACTACCTATGTACCCCTAAACCGAGGTCCCCCCACATCGCCGACACTCGAATACATTTTTTTAACCCCTAATCTGCCGACCGCCACCTACGTTATCCTTATGTACCCCTAATCTGCTGCCCCTAACACCGCCGACCCCTGTATTATATTTATTAACCCCTAACCTGCCCCCCACAACGTCGCCTCCACCTACCTACACTTATTAACCCCTAATCTGCCGACCGCAAAGCGCCGCCACCTACGTTATCCTTATGTACCCCTAATCTGCTGCCCCTAACACCGCCGACCCCTATATTATATTTATTAACCCCTAATCTGCCCCCCTCAACGTCGCCTCCACCTGCCTACACTTATTAACCCCTAATCTGCCGACTGGAGCTCACCGCTATTCTAATAAATGTATTAACCCCTAAAGCTAAGTCTAACCCTAACACTAACACCCCCCTAAGTTAAATATAATTTACATCTAACGAAATTAATTATCTCTTATTAAATAAATTATTCCTATTTAAAGCTAAATACTTACCTGTAAAATAAATCCTAATATAGCTACAATGTAAATTATAATTATATTGTAGCTATTTTAGGATTAATATTTATTTTACAGGTAACTTTGTATTTATTTTAACCTGGTACAATAGCTATTAAATAGTTAAGAACTATTTAATAGTTACCTAGTTAAAATAATTACAAAATTACCTGTAAAATAAAGCCTAACCTAAATTACAATTAAACCTAACACTATACTATCATTAAATTAATTAAATAAAATACCTACAATTACCTACAATTAAACCTAACACTACACTATCAATAAATAAATTAAATACAATTCCTACAAATAACTACAATGAAATAAACTAACTAAAGTACAAAAAATAAAAAAGAACTAAGTTACAAAAAATAAAAAAATATTTACAAACATAAGAAAAATATTACAACAATTTTAAACTAATTACACCTACTCTAAGCCCCCTAATAAAATAACAAAGATCCCCAAAATAAAAAATGCCCTACCCTATTACTTACTACTAAATTACTACAGTTCAAAGCTCTTTTACCTTACCAGCCCTGAACAGGGCCCTTTGCGGGGCATGCCCCAAAGAATTCAGCTCTTTTGTCTGTAAAAAAAAAAACATACAATACCCCCCCCAACATTACAACCCACCACCCACATACCCCTAATCTAACCCAAACCCCCCTTAAATAAACCTAACACTAAGCCCCTGAAGATCTTCCTACCTTATCTTCACCATACCAGGTTCACCGATCCGTCCTGAAGAGCTCCTCCGATGTCCTGATCCAAGCCCAAGCGGGGGCTGAAGAGGTCCATGATCCGGCTGAAGTCTTCATCCAAGCGGGAGCTGAAGAGGTCCATGATCCGGATGAAGTCTTCATCCAAGCGGGAGCTGAAGAGGTCCATGATCCGGATGAAGTCTTCTATCAACGGCATCTTCAATCTTCTTTCTTCCGGATCCATCTTGCAGACCTCCGACGCGGAACATCCTCTTCTCCTGACGCCTACTAGCCGAATGACGGTTCCTTTAAGGGACGTCATCCAAGATGGCGTCCCTCGAATTCCGATTGGCTGATAGGATTCTATCAGCCAATCGGAATTAAGGTAGGAATATTCTGATTGGCTGATGGAATCAGCCAATCAGAATCAAGTTCAATCCGATTGGCTGATCCAATCAGCCAATCAGATTGAGCTTGCATTCTATTGGCTGATCGGAACAGCCAATAGAATGCAAGCTCAATCTGATTGGCTGATTGGATCAGCCAATCGGATTGAACTTGATTCTGATTGGCTGATTCCATCAGCCAATCAGAATATTCCTACCTTAATTCCGATTGGCTGATAGAATCCTATCAGCCAATCGGAATTCGAGGGACGCCATCTTGGATGATGTCATTTAAAGGAACCGTCATTCGTCGTTCAGTCGTCGGCCAGGATGGATGTTCCGCGTTGGAGGTCTTCAGGATCCTGCCGCTCCGCTCCGGATGGATGACCATAGAAGATCCCGCTTGGATGAAGACTTCAATCGGATGGAAGACCTCTTCTGCCCCGCTTGGATGAAGACTTCAGCCGGATCATGGACCTCTTCAGCCCCCCGCTTGGGCTTGGATCAGGACATCGGAGGAGCTCTTCTGGACAGATCGTTGAACCCGGTGAGGTGAAGACAAGGTAGGAAGATCTTCAGGGGCTTAGTGTTAGGTTTATTTAAGGGGGGTTTGGGTTAGATTAGGGGTATGTGGGTGGTGGGTTGTAATGTTGGGGCGCTTGGGTATTGTATTTTTTTTTTTACAGGCAAAAGAGCTGAACTTCTTGGGGCATGCCCCGCAAAGGGCCCTGTTCAGGGCTGGTAAGGTAAAAGAGCTTTGAACTTTAGTAATTTAGAATAGGGTAGGGCATTTTTTTATTTTGGGGGGCTTTGTTATTTTATTAGGGGGCTTAGAGTAGGTGTAATTAGTTTAAAATTGTTGTAATATTTTTCTTATGTTTGTAAATATTTTTTATATTTTTTTATTTTTTGTAACTTAGTTCTTTTTTATTTTTTGTACTTTAGCAAGTTTATTTAATTGTATTTATTTGTAGGAATTGTATTTATTTAATTGTAATATTGATAGTGTAGTGTTAGGTTAATTGTAGGTAATTGTAGGTAGTTTATTTAATTAATTTATTGATAGTGTAGTGTTAGGTTTAATTGTAACTTAGGTTAGGATTTATTTTACAGGTAAATTTGTAATTATTTTAACTATTTTAGCTATTAAATAGTTCTTAACTATTTAATAGCTATTGTACCTGGTTAAAATAAATACAAAGTTACCTGTAAAATAAATATTAATCCTAAAATAGCTATAATATAATTATAATTTATATTGTAGCTATATTAGGATTTATTTTACAGGTAAGTATTAAGCTTTAAATAGGAATAATGTATTTAATAAGAGTTAAATAATTTCGTTAGATTTAAATTATATTTAACTTAGGGGGGTGTTAGTGTTAGGGTTAGACTTAGCTTTAGGGGTTAATACATTTATTAGAATAGAGGTGAGCTCCAGTCGGCAGATTAGGGGTTAATAAGTGTAGGCAGGTGGAGGCGACGTTGTGGGGGGCAGATTAGGGGTTAATAAATATAATATAGGGGTCGGCGATGTTAGGGCAGCAGATTAGGGGTACATAGGGATAATGTAAGTAGCGGCGGTTTACGGAGCGGCAGATTAGGGGTTAATAATAATATGCAGGGGTCAGCAATAGCGGGGGCGGCAGATTAGGGGTTAATAAGTGTAATGTTAGGGGTCTTTAGACTCGGGGTACATGTTAGAGTGTTAGGTGCAGACGTAGGAAGTGTTTCCGCATAGCAAACAATGGGGCTGCGTTAGGAGCTGAACGCGGCTTTTTTGCAGGTGTTAGGGTTTTTTTCAGCTCAAACAGCTCCATTGTTTCCTATGGGAGAATCGTGCACGAGCACGTTTTTGAGGCTGGCCACTTGCGTAAGCAACTCTGGTATCGAGAGTTGAAGCTGCATTAAATATGCTCTACGCTCCTTTTTTTGAGCCTAACGCAGCCTTTATGTGGACTCTCAATACCAGAGTTATTTTTATGGTGCGGCCAGAAAAAAGCCGGCGTTAGTTTTTCGGGTCATTACCGACAAAACTCCAAATCTAGCCGTTAGATTACAGAAAAAAATAATATATCACATTTTTAAAAATTATACCTAATCCCTATGAAAATAAAAAAGCCCCCCCCCCAAAATAAAAACACCCCCTAATCTAATGCTAAATTACCAGTAGCCCTTAAAAGGGCTTTTTGCAGGGCATTGCCCCAAGATAAACAGCTCTTTTACATTCAAAATACACAAAGTCCCCCCTAACAGTAACCCCCCACCCATCAAACCCCCCAAAATAAAAGAACCTAACACTAAAAAACCTAAACTACCCATTGCCCTGAAAAGGGCATATGTTTTGGCATTGCCCTTAAAAGGACATTTAGCTCTTTTACAAAGTGCCCACTCTAATCTAAATAATAATAAAAAAAATACCTAAGTCTAACCCCCAGCTTGGTACTCACCGTTCCTGAAGTCTGGCAGAGAAGGTCCTGTCCCATGCGGTGAAGTCTTCTTCCAAGCGGTGACCTCTTCTTCCTTCTTCCAGGAACAATCCGGCGCGGAGCAGAGGGCGGAGCTGAAGACAGATGACCGCGGAGCTGAAGACTGGCGACCGCGGAGCTGAAGACTGGCGACCCTGGAACTGAAGACCGGTGACCCTGGAACAGATGACTGGCGACCCTAGATTTGAAGACCGGCGACCCAGGAACTGAAGACCGGCGACCGCGGAGCAATGGAGCATGGAGGATCCTCTTCGTACGATCTCCGCCGTACACTGAATAGTGAACTCAAATTACGCGATTAAAAATGGCGTCCCTTGAATTCCTATTGGCTTATTTCATTCTTCAAATCCAAATCAGCCAATAGGATGAGAGCTACTCAAATCCTATTGGCTGTTCGAATCAGCCAATAGGAGGAGAGCTACTGAAATTCTATTGGCTATTCAAATCAGCCAATAGAATTTCAGTAGCTCTTATCCTATTGGCTGATTTGAACAGCTAATAGGATTTGAGTAGCTCTCATCCTATTGGCGGACTTGAATTTTTTATTTTACTAGTTAGTAACTTTAGTATTTTGTAATTTAGGTAATTTGGGTTCATTTAGGGAGTGTTAGGTTAGGGGGCTTAGTAATTTAACTATTTATTTTCATTGTGGGCTATCATGGTTTAGGGGTTAATACTTTAATAGGTAGTTTGCATTGTGGTCTTTGGCGGTTTAGGGGTTAATACTTTAATAGGTAGTTTGCGTTGTGGGATAATGGCGGATTAGGGGTTAATAGTTTTTTTAGGTAGTTTGCGATGCTAGGGTTGGCGGATTTAGGGGTTAATACTTTAATAGTTTTATTGCGGTGTGGGTTTGATGGCGAATATAGGGGTTAATAGTTTAATTATTGCTTGCGGTGTGGGTTTAATAGCGGATTTAGGGGTTAATACTTTAGTTATTACTTGTGGTGTGGGTTTGATGGCGGATATGGGGTTAATAGTTTAATTAGGCATATTGTGTTGTAGGGGGGTTGTCGGTTTTGGGGTTAATACTTTTATTAGTTCTGATGTGGGTTTGATGGCGGATATAGGGGTTTTACGTGTCAGGTTTAATTTTGGGAGGCATGTTAGACTGTTATGGGAGATTTTAAAAAATTTTTATTTTTCTTCGGCGCCGGCAGTTTCTAAAGTGCCGTAAGTCACTAGCGACTCCAGAAATTTGTATTTACGCTCATTTCTGGACATAGCTAGTTTATCTGACTTACGGCACTTTATGAACTGCCGGCGCCCTATATGTAATAGCCTGATGTGCGAGGTGAAATTACGGGTGGCGCGGGTTTCAACGCTTGCGCGGAAGCCTGCACCGTATATGTAATCTCGCCCATGGTTTTAACTAGCTCACTTAAGTCCTTAAGGACCAGACCATTTTTCAATTTCTTACCCTTAAGGACCAGGGCTATCTTTACATTTCTGCGGTGTTTGTGTTTAGCTGTAATTTTCCTCTTACTCATTTACTGTACCCACACATATTATATGCTGTTTTTCTCGCAATTAAATGGACTTTCTAAAGATACCATTATTTTAATCATATCTTATAATTTACTATAAAAAAAATTATAAAATATGATGAAAAAATAAAAAAAAAACACTTTTTCTAACTTTGACCCCCCAAAATCTGTTACACATCTACAACCACCAAAAAACACCCATGCTAAATAGTTTCAAAATTTTGTCCTGAGTTTAGAAATACCCAATGTTTACATGTTCTTTGCTTTTTTGCAAGTTATAGGACAATAAGTACAAGTAGCACTTTGCTATTTCCAAACCATTTTTGTTTCTCCAAAATTACCGATAGTTAAATTGTAACACTGATATCTGTTAGGAATCCCTGAATATCCCTTGACATGTTTATATTTTATTTAGTAGACAACCCAAAGTATTGATCTAGGCCCATTTTGGTATATTTCATGCCACCATTTTACCGCCAAATGCGATCAAATAAAAGAAATCATTAACTTTTTCACAAACTTTAGGTTTCTCACTGAAATAATTTACAAACAGCTTGTGCAATTATGGCACAAATGGTTGTAAATGCTTCTCTTGGATCCCCTTTGTTCAGAAATAGAAGACATATATGGCTTTGGCATTGATTTTTGGTAATTAGAAGGCCGCTAATTGCCGCTGCGTACCACACTTGTATTATGCCCAGCAGTGAAGGGGTTAATTAGGTAGCTTGTAGGGTTAATTTTAGCTTTAGTGTAGAGATCAGCCTCCCACCTGTCACATCCCACCCCCTGAGCCCTCCCTAACCTCTCTCAAACAGTTCTCTTCCCTCCCCCACTTCACAATTGTCACCGCCATCTTAAGTACTGGCAGAAAGTCTGCCAGTATAAAAATAAAGGTTTTTTTTTTTGTTTGTTTAAATTTGTTTTCTATATTTTATATGAAGTGCAGGATCCCCCATTACCGCCAACCTCCCTGATCCCCCCCAAACAGCTCTCTAAGCCTTCCCCCCTCGACCTATTGGTCGCTATCTTAGGTACTGGCAGCTGCCTGCCAGTACCCAGTTTACTAACAAATTTGCCCTTTTTTTTCCTAAAAAAATATAAACCCCCTATTTTCTGTAGTGTAGCTTCCCCCCCTCAATACCCTACCCCCCCTCCCCCTCCCAGATCCCTTTCCAAAAATGTTTTCCCCTCTCTCTCCCTTTCCCCTCTCCCTCCTTCGGCTGAACATTGTACATTGATGACCGTGCACGTTCGCGCTCCACAGCCCCGCCCCTCACCTCCTTGCACGCTCGCGGACACTTGCTCACAGGATCCGGAACTCGCACCGGCGATGGGCCGCCCACCCGCCTCCCTGCTATGGCTCCCACCCACCAATGATCAGCGATGCAGAGAGGGCCACAGAGTTGCCCTCTCTGCATTGGTAACTCTGCAGATCTATTTCTGCAGTGCCCCACTCATGGGGTATGCAGAAATATTATGATCTCGCTATTTTTAGCATAATTGCATCAGACCAGGACTGCCCAGGACTGCAGCGACATAGAGGGTCCTTAAGGGCTTAACGACCATTATCGTACAGGGTACGACGCTGGTCGTTAAGGGGTTAATAATTCACTGTTACATGACAGATGAAAAATTTACTCCATTATAAGCTATATTAGGAAATCAGACTGTTAATATATGCCAAAAGCACCAACAGCACGTTCCTAACAATTTTGTCTATTTAATTATTTTTTTTTAAACCAGTAGGATATTTTTAAATGTATTTAAAGGGACAGTCAAGACCCAATACATAATTTGTTTACTTATTGTTACATACCAGAGAAACATCCTGCAACTGGTCCCACATCTATAAACTTGTAAGAAGTACATGAAACATTTAAATAGTCATCGTTTGTTAGGAGCCGAAAATGGTCGCCAAGCTCCACCCACCTATTACGTGTGCATGTGCAAATTGAAATAGCTAACTGAAAAATAATAAACGTGCACTGTTAAACTGTCCTACAAGAAAACAGCTAACTGGACAAGAAGAAAGCTGTGGGTGGAGCTTGGTGGTAATAAATGATGATTATTTAAAAGTTTCATGTACTTCATACAATCTTATAGCCGTGGAACCTATTGAAAGAAGCGTGTCTGGTATGTAACAATAAGTACACATATAAATACATTATAGACATATCAATATACATACAAAAACATCTTTAGCAATGTATGTGTAGGTATGTATTGTTATGTTAAAGCCCTTTGCCTGTCTTTTTTTTTCCCCAACATCCGAGATCTCATATCTTTGAGCCGTTATAACTTTTTTGTGCAATATTTTTTTTTATATTATTTATTAGACAGTGTTAGAAATGAGTGTAACTGTACTTTGTAATGTATTTTTGTGCACAGGGATTTTTTTATGGGCTGAGAAAGAGCTGAATGCCCTTTTAAGGACAATGCCCATACAAATGACCTTTTCGGGGCAATGGGTAGATTAGGGTTTTTTTATTTTGGGGGGTGGGGGTTGTAATGTAAAGGGGTACTATGTTTATTTTTTTTTCAAAAGAGCTGTTAACTTTAGGGCAATGCCCTACTAAAGGCCCTTTTAAGGGCTATTGAAAGTTTATAGATTGGGGGGTATTTTGGGGTGTTTTTTTTTAGCGGGGGTATTAGATTAGGAATAACTTTTTTATTTTGGATAATTTGGTTTGTTAATTTCTGTAATGTTAGGTTTTTTATTTTTTGTAATTTTAGCTTTTTTATTTTGTGTAATAGTAGGTTTCTTTTAGTAGTTTAGTTTTTTATTTTCTGAAATGGAAGTTTTTTTATGTAATGTGAGGGTTTTATGTAAATTAGGTTAAATACTATGCGTTGTGGGGCGTTTGCAGTTTAGGAGTTAATAGTTTTATTAGGTAGTTTGCGTTGTGAGGGGATGGCGGTTTAGGGGTTAATAGTTTTATTAAGGTGTTTGCCTTGTGAGGGGTTGGCGGCTGAGGTGTTAATAGGTTAATTAGGTGTTTGCGCTGTGGGGGGTTGGCAGATTAGGGGTTTATACATTTATTAGACATTGTGATATGGGGGGATAGAGGTTTAGGGGTTAACGTTTATTAGTTATTGCGATGTGGGGGGATGGCGGATTAGGGGTTGATATTGTGCATGTGTTAGGTGTTTGTTAAGGCTTCCAGGGCGTTATGGTACTTTTTTAGTCAGCGCAAGGCTTGCTGCGTCTGCCTATGTGTGGCAAGGGGGAATTGGAATAAAATATCTCCATTCTGCGCGCGTAAATCCTTGCTCTGCATATGTGATACCAACTGGAGACGCCAGTTCTATGTTAGTTTCTGGGAGTAAAAACTGCGGGCGACAGGTAAAATATACTCGTGCAACTTGTCTGCTGCGCTGTATATGTGATCGCTCGGTTAGACTAAAACTTGGCAATGCTGGGTTTTGCGCCCGTCGCCACATATGTGATCGCGCCCAATATTGCTTGCGCAAAACAGTCTGCGCCTCACTTGTAATCTAGCCCTAAAACATTAACAATGTGGAAAAACTATTATTGCATTCTTTTAATCATTTTTGCAAAACAGCTGCCGCATAGCACTTATGACATGTGTACACTCATGAGCCTATTCAAAGATCAGTGACCTTGAAGGCTTTTCAGCAGTCATATTGTGCATTTCAGCTTAGCGTGCAAGATACAGAGCAGAGAATTCTTTTTTTTTTTTTTGCTGTATATTTTATGTAAATTCTAAACTGCAAGAATATAAAGCTCCCACTCTGTATCCTGCTCACTACATTTGTCAAAAAGCATTCAATGCCCTTTATCTGTGCATGTGCACTGCTTTTTGTTAAAGTGTGTGAGAATGTCCAAGCTCCAAGATGGCTGTGCTTAACCAGCACCTGTAAGGGGTTAAAATAGGAAAACCAGGGTAAAAACAATACCATGCTGAGTAGTAACCGTGCTATTGTAATTGTGCCCAGCAGTTTAATCAATCTTGCCTAGAGCAGCGCTGCATTGGCACAAAACAGACAGTGCTGTGATGCCTGAAGTAAAACTCTCTTTCCCCCTCCTACACTAGAAGTTGGCATTGTATAAATAGCTGGAAACTGCATCATCCACATTCTTCTGAACACCATATCATAATTTCACAAGATTACATGGCTAGCACTGTGTTATGTCCTATCTGAAGCACAAAACATGCTTAAAGGGACAGTATACAACAATTTTACATTTAACTGCATGTAATAGGCACTACTATAAAGAATAATAATCACTGATACTCATATAAGAAAATCACTATAAAAACTTTGAAAAACTTGCTTAGAAGCTCTCAATTTAGCACTGTTGATGATGTTAGGCTGGGACACCCACTGAAAGGGGCTGAAAGCAGACCCCCCCTGCATATGAAAAGACCCTTTATACAAACAGAAGCAGTCTGACGTCTGTATACATCAGTATACATCTAAAACTTCAGGGTTTGGTTAGGAGTCTAAAAATCAGCACAATGTTATTTAAAAATAATCAAAACTATAAAAAAAAAATTATTTTTAAAAACACCCCAGATGGACTATGTCATGAGATGCAGGACATATGCAGGACACAGCAATGATGGTACAACTCTATTTTATTACAGAGCATAGCAATACACATCCAGACAGGTTGATTGTACTAAACTAACTGCGACACAGACACCGGACCTAAGCCCCGCCCACATACTAGTGACATCACATCCTGCTCTCATCACATCTTCCCCTTTTTCAAAGGCAAAGCATACATTTGCATATAATAAATAACAAGGTACACCAACAGGGTATACAACAACATTTTTGTTTTTGAACATTATAAAAACAGATAGATTAGAAAACATGAACAAATAAATTACATCCTGACTTGGACATCGGGGTAGACTACCCTAGTCCACAGTGACCATGGGATTATTCTGCCCATACTTCCGGTCACTGTTCTAGCTAAAGTCAGTCCCTGTATCGGGCCGGAAGTTTCACCACTCTTCCGCTTGATGTAACTTTGCATGAACTGTCCTCTGATACAGAAGATGGTGAACAAGAGTCTTCTGGAGGCAAAGATATATCCCCGCTGTGATCTTGCTGAGGGGAAGGCACCTCTCTTAGAACAGGGGATCCCACCGGCGGTGGTACTGAGGTATCCGGTTCCAGACTCTCAGGTACAGGCTGAAGATGTCTTCGGTTACAGCGTGTAACCGTCCCTCCCTCTGTAAGGACTGTGTAAGACCTTGGTTCTGGAGAGCGGCCCACTACCGTAGCAGGCGTCTTCCATTTCTTCTCATCATCCAGTTTAATTCTGACACTTTGGCCCGCTTTCAGTTCCTGTAAAGGCCTGACAGAATGTCTCCTGTCGTAGAAGAAACGATAACCCTTTTTGGCCTCTTCATCCCTCCTAAGGACTTCGTCCCGAGGAACAGGGCCAGGCGGCTTGAAGACACCCACTGAGGGTAAAGTGGTGCGAATCTGGCGTCCTAGCATCAGCTGTGCCGGGCTAAACCCGGTGGCTTGAATGGGCGTCGCCCTGTATGACAAGAGGGCTAGGTACGGCTCAGATTGCTTTAGAATGAATTTTGTAGTTTGAACTGCCCTTTCAGCCATTCCGTTGGCCTGCGGATAATGTGGACTTGACGTGGAATGTACAAAATCATATTCCCTGCTGAAAGCACTGAACTCTGTAGAAGCGAACTGCATACCATTATCACTCACCAGCTCCATTGGAATGCCCCAGCGGGCGAACAAGCTCTTCAGGCAAATGATAACGGCCTGACTTGTGATATCATTCAGGGGTGCAATTTCCAAATACCTGGAATAGTAGTCGATCACAACAAGAAACTTTCTCCCGTGCAGTTCACACAAATCAGCAGCTATTTTCTGCCACGGCCCCGCAGGCAGCGGAGTAGACATCAAGGGCTCCCTTCTCTGAGTAGGCCGGCGTTCCCGGCAAAAGGCACATTTAGACACGTGATTTGCAATGTCGGAGCTGATCCCAGGCCACCACACAGCTGTAGCTGCCCTTTCTCTGCACTTTGTAATGCCTAAGTGGCCATCGTGAATCCTGTTTAACATCTCTTTCCTCATGCTGACAGGAATTACAATGCGGTCTTGGAACAGCACCAACCCCTCCAGCTCCGTGAGCTGCGACCTCTCTGGCTGGTAAGCATTTAAAGACATCCAGGCTGCCCGGCTCTCGGGCCAGCCTTCTTTTATGTACCTTATAACTTCTTGCAGATCTGTGTCCAGATATGTCTCTTTCTTTATCTCTTCCAGTTTCCTTGAAGAAATGGACTTAGAGGCCAGAACTGAATCTACATACACTTTCACATCCGATTCTGTGGAGGATTCTTCAGCAGCAGCCAGCGGGAGCCTGGATAGTGTATCTGCCACAACCAGTTGTTTCCCCGGCACATGCACTGCCTGAACATTGAACCTGAGCAGTCTCATTAAAAGTCTCTGGCATCTCAAGGGTGTTTTGTCAATATCATAAGAATTGATTAGAGGGACTAGCGGTTTGTGGTCAGTTTCCAGACTAAATTTCTCCAAACCCACTAGATAACACTGAAAGCGCTCACAGGCCCAAACTGCAGCCAGGGACTCTTTCTCAATTTGAGCGTATTTTGACTCCGCAGCCGTCAGTGTGCGGGAACAGTAGGCGATGGGCTGTAGTTTGTTGTCATTCAGCTGCAGGAGTGCAGCCCCCAACCCATAACTGCTTGCATCAGCACTAACCACAGTCTTTTTTGAAGGGTCGTAGAACCCCAGCACTGGGGCAGACCCCAGCAGGGACTTGGCATGCTGAAAAGCTTTTTCTTGTGAAGGTCCCCAGACCCAGGCATTGTCTTTCTTAAGCAACTCTGTGACAGGGTGTAAAACTGTTGATAAATCTGGAAGAAACTTGCCCACGTAGTTTGCAAGGCCCAATATCTGTCTCAGCTCATGTACATCCGAAGGGCTTTTCATCTGTTCAATAGCACGAATTTTCTCGGGGTCTGGCTTGATGCCATCCCCGTTGATGATATGCCCAAAGTAGCATAATTCAGTTTTCCTAAAATTACATTTTTCTTTATTCAGCTTCAGCCCAGACTCTTTGAAAGCCTGTAGCACACAACTTAAACGCTGATCATGCTTCTCCGCTGTAGATCCATACACTAGAATGTCGTCCATGACGACCGCTGTGCCCACGTGGTCACTCAGGAGAGAACTCATTTCCCTTTGAAAGATTTCAGGAGCGGAGGATATCCCAAAGGGGAGTCTGCAGAAGCAGAACCGACCTACCGGTGTGATAAAGGTAGTCAGTTTGCGGCACTTTGGATCCAGGGGGATCTGCCAAAAGCCGCTAGAAGCGTCTAATGTGGAAAAGAACTTCGCTCCAGCCAACTTTGGAGCAATATCTTCTAATGTCGGCAGCAAAAATCTCTCTCTCTTCACTGCTTCATTCAACCTTTTCAGGTCCACACAGATGCGCACCTTTCCGTTTTTCTTTGCAACTGGAACAATGGGGGCACACCAATCAGTCGCTTCAACAACCTCTTCAATAACCCCCATAGATTTCATGCGCATAAGCTCTTTCTCCACTTGAGGCATGAGCGGGAACAGGATTCTACGAGGGGTAGAAATACTGTATGGGACTGCGTCACTTTTAAGTGCTATACGGACAGGTTTGCAGTTCAGTAGGCCCAACTCGCCAAACATATTTTCGGAAATCTCATTCACTCTGGCCACGAGGCCCAAGTCACAGGCTGCTTTTCTGCTCAATAAACTGTTAACACACTGACCTCGGATCACATGCACCCACATGGTAAACTTCCTTTGCTTGTACTCACAGCTGGCAAGAAATTTCCCCCCACAATCAATGCGGCCACCAGGACTATGGACATTTGTAGTAACCTTCGCCAGCTGGGGCTGTCGAGGCAGTTTCATAAATTCAGCAAAAGACATTACAGTGATATCTGCTCCTGTGTCAATCTTAAAATCAACTTTGGCTCCCATTACAGTAAAAGTGACTTTCCAATCTTCCTCTGAGCTTGTCCGTTCCACCACAGACCCCACAAAAGACACTTCCTGACCCTCCTGGTCACTGTCCACCTGCATCTCCTTAATGTATTCAGTTTTACACACCACTTCAAAATGGCCTATTCTGTTACATTTTCTGCATCTTTTATCTCTGGCCGAGCATATAGTACTCTGATCATGAGCCCGGTAGCACCGTGTGCATCGGCCATGTTGCGCCCATCCACTTCTAGGCCTTTCCAGTACTTTAGATCTACCGCTCACACTGTGCCTTTCACTAGTAGTTTTCCTAGACTGTTGCACTTCATCCACAATACTCTCAGACCTCAGATCAGCACTTTGCTTTTTCACCAGTTCACACTGGCGGGCCATCCTAATAGCCCCTTCTAACGTTAAATCAGGCTCTAACTGCAGCTTCAGGGAGACTTCAGCATCTGCAATTCCAATAACTATTCTGTCTCTGATTTGCTCTTCTTTAGCAACACCAAACTCACAGAATTCAGCTAATTCATACAGGCTGCGCACAAATGACTCCACAGATTCTCCCACACGCTGATTACGTTTGTGAAAACAAGCTCTCTCATGAATCACATTTCTTTTGGGCACAAAGTGGGCACTGAGTTTATCCATAACTATATCAAAGTTAACTTCTTCCCCTTCTTGGAAAGTAAAAGCATTGAACACTGGCTCCACATCTTTCCCCATAGAGTATAAAAGAGAATTAACTTGTACTTCACCACTCTCCTTGTTCAGTTTGGATGCAATCCTGAAGCGCTGAAACTGCTGACGCCATGTGGGCCAAGCTGCAGGCTGAGAAAAGTCAAAAGGCTCAGGTGGGGCAAACTTTGACATTGCAATCGATCAGGAACAGAAGCGCAGTCCAGAACTTCTGACACCATGTCATGAGATTCAGGACATATGCAGGACACAGCAATGATGGTACAACTCTATTTTATTACAGAGCATAGCAATACACATCCAGACAGGTTGATTGTACTAAACTAACTGCGACACAGACACCGGACCTAAGCCCTGCCCACATACTAGTGACATCACATCCTGCTCTCATCACAGACTATATAAATGGATCATCTACAAAACATTTATTCAAAGACAAATCTACTGTACAATGTAACTTTAAATCCTATCTAAATAATCTCATACATGACACTGAATTTACTG
This sequence comes from Bombina bombina, assembly GCF_027579735.1. Taxonomy (NCBI): domain Eukaryota; kingdom Metazoa; phylum Chordata; class Amphibia; order Anura; family Bombinatoridae; genus Bombina; species Bombina bombina. The sequence continues at coordinate 112,086,463 of NC_069500.1, forward strand.
TTAAGAAATATGGGGTCTGTTGCATTTTCAACAATATAAGAGCCAGATTTTTTTTTTCTTACTTTTTATAGATGTAGGAGTGTACAAACATGATTTTCTTTGGGGGTGGATAAGTATCACTAAAGTTTATCACACAGGGAAAAAGTAAATTTTGGAGAGAAAAGGTTACTGATTCAGTCAGTGGTAAACACAGGAGAAAGTTTTTCTGGCTGACTAACTGCTGTAATTACTTACCAGTGTGAGGCTTGTGGACTAGTGGTATGTGTATACAGTATATACTAGTGGTATGTGCATATATACATAATCACATGGGATACGAATTAAAAAGGACTGTAAAAACCTCTGGATGGCCAGTTAAAAAACAAGTAAAAGTAACTTTACCATGTCAGTGACTTATCAAAGTCAGTGGATTTACCATGGTTACCAGGGGGGCACTAGCCTCCCAGCATCATCTCTTCCCCAATTTGCCCCTTTGTTATCACCCCTGGTTTTCCAACCACCACTATTCCCATGCTCTCTCCAGTACCACCAAGAGCCTATCATATCATATTGTCCCCTTAAAAAGGCCCTGATCCCACACATGGAATATCCAATCCTCTTCTCCCATCGTAGTCCTGCCCACAAACATGGGTGTCTCTGCAGGAAGTGCCCAGCCATATCTTTGCCATTGGCTGTGCCCAGTAGTATCTCCACAGACGTAGGACTAGTTAAACAAAGAAGAGTGGTAAAGCCTAAGTACTGACAAATAAGAAAAGTAGGTGAAGACCAGTATGTAACTTCATTGCAGAGGAGGGGTAGAGAATGTGACCAGTTGGGTCACTGTGCAGTAGTGAGATATGGGGAAGGCTGTGAGTGTAAATAGATTAAACAAGCAGTTGGCTGTAGGCCTATAAGGTCCAGATCAGCTTGAATAATGCAAAAAAGGATTTCACTTCAGGGAGAATGTAAATTTGTGATATCTTATGACCCATCCAAGTTTCCTTGCTCTGCATATGACAATAATCTCATACTATTCATTCATGAAAATGTACAAGTATGAAATCGTTTTTAAAAAGTGTGAAGTGTTATTATTTAACACTGATGAAAATATTCTCTGATACACAAATGTCAACATCAATAACATTGGAACTGGAGAGGCTGTACTAAGGTATTGAGATGTTACCTAAACATATTAGCGTTTGTTTAAGGTATCTGATACATAAGTCAGTTGCAATACAGAGGTTATACAGTTATTATAATTTAAAAAATGTAAAGCCACCAATCAGCAAGTGCTACCATGGCGCTGAACCAAAAATGGGCCATGCTCCTAAGCTTACATTCCTGATTTTCAAATAAAGATACCATTTATATAAAGATCCACATTTATACACACACATATATATATATATATATATATATATATATACCATTTATATAAAGATACACATTTATACACACACACACACACACACACACACATATATATATATATATATATATATATATATATATATATATATATATATATATAAATATATATATATATATATACCTTTGAACCCTTCCCAGTCAAACACCTTGTCATATACCAAATCCTTTTATACTTTTATTTCATAAATATGAGTGTAATATTTTACCTTAATATGTTTTTATTGAACTTTCTTCTAGCCATAGAGGGACATTATAGTCCAAATTAAACTTTCATAATTCAAATAGGGCATGTTATTTTAAATAACTTTCCAAATTACTCTTAATCATCATATTTGCTTTCTTCTCTTGGTTTTCTTAGGTAACCTAGGTAGGCTCATATGCTAATTTCTAAGCCCTTGAAGGACGGCTCTTATCTGAATGCATTTGACAGTTTTTCACAGTTAGAGGACGTTATGTATATATGTATATGTCTGCAATATAGATAACATTGTGCTCACTCCCATGGAGTCCGCACTAATCGCCTGAAATGCAAGTCTGTCAAAAGATCTGAGATAAGGAGGCCAGCGGCAGAAGCTTAAATACAAGGAATTACCAGAAGTAAAAAGTATATTAATATAACAGTGTTGGTTATGCAAAACTGGGGAATGATATATATACAGGGAGTGCAGAATTATTAGGCAAGTTGTATTTTTGAGGATTAATTTTATTATTGAACAACAACCATGTTCTCAATGAACCCAAAAAACTCATTAATATCAAAGCTGAATAGTTTTGGAAGTAGTTTTTAGTTATAGCTATTTTAGGGGGATATATGTGTGTGCAGGTGACTATTACTGTGCATAATTATTAGGCAACTTAACAAAAAACAAATATATAACCATTTCAATTATTTATTTTTACCAGTGAAACCAATATAACATCTCAACATTCACAAATATGCATTTCTGACATTCAAAAACAAAACAAAAACAAATCAGTGACCAATATAGCCACCTTTCTTTGCAAGGACACTCAAAAGCCTGCCATCCATGGATTCTGTCAGTGTTTTGATCAGTTCACCATCAACATTGCGTGCAGCAGCAACCACAGCCTCCCAGACACTGTTCAGAGAGGTGTACTGTTTTCCCTCCTTGTAAATCTCACATTTGATGATGGACCACAGGTTCTCAATGGGGTTCAGATCAGGTGAACAAGGAGGCCATGTCATTAGATTTTCTTCTTTTATACCCTTTCTTGCCAGCCACGCTGTGGAGTACTTGGATGCGTGTGATGGAGCATTGTCCTGCATGAAAATCATGTTTTTCTTGAAGGATGCAGACTTCTTCCTGTACCACTGCTTGAAGAAGGTGTCTTCCAGAAACTGGCAGTAGGACTGGGAGTTGAGCTTGACTCCATCCTCAACCCGAAAAGGCCCCACAAGCTCATCTTTGATGATACCAGCCCAAACCAGTACTCCACCTCCACCTTGCTGGCGTCTGAGTCGGACTGGAGCTCTCTGCCCTTTACCAATCCAGCCACGGGCCCATCCATCTGGCCCATCAAGACTCACTCTCATTTCATCAGTCCATAAAACCTTAGAAAAATCAGTTTTGAGATATTTCTTGGCCCAGTCTTGACGTTTCAGCTTGTGTGTCTTGTTCAGTGGTGGTCGTCTTTCAGCCTTTCTTACCTTGGCCATGTCTCTGAGTATTGCACACCTTGTGCTTTTGGGCACTCCAGTGATGTTGCAGCTCTGAAATATGGCCAAACTGGTGGCAAGTGGCATCTTGGCAGCTGCACGCTTGACTTTTCTCAGTTCATGGGCAGTTATTTTGCGCATTGGTTTTTCCACACGCTTCTTGCGACCCTGTTGACTATTTTGAATGAAACACTTGATTGTTCGATGATCACGCTTCAGAAGCTTTGCAATTTTAAGAGTGCTGCATCCCTCTGCAAGATATCTCACTATTTTTGACTTTTCTGAGCCTGTCAAGTCCTTCTTTTGACCCATTTTGCCAAAGGAAAGGAAGTTGCCTAATAATTATGCACACCTGATATAGGGTGTTGATGTCATTAGACCACACCCCTTCTCATTACAGAGATGCACATCACCTAATATGCTTAATTGGTAGTAGGCTTTCGAGCCTATACAGCTTGGAGTAAGACAACATGCATAAAGAGGATGATGTGGTCAAAATGTTAATTTGCCTAATAATTCTGCACTCCCTGTAGGGATTATCTATCTTTTTAACCCTTTTCTCAATAGAAACTATTTTTTTCAATAAGTAAAAATTAAAATCATGCAGTCGTTCGATCCCGTGATTTCAATAATTGGATCAGGTCGGGGGGTGCCTTTGACGCTAGGTACGCCCTCCAGCCCATGATCCCATTTAAAAAGCGGCTATGGCTTCAGGACAGTCAAATGTCTAGGACGTTCCACATCCTAAGGGCACTAAAGCCCAGCGCAGCTAGGTTGGTATGGAAAGTCATAACGGCGAGAAGGGGGTAAAACAATAAAAATGTTGGTGTTTACTGTCCCTTTAACACTTTACTTCAGATCTCAAATAAGCACAACACATAACTCACAAGCTGTTATATGAGCAATATATATTATTAAGCTCGGCCATGCTATCCATTGGAAGGCCTCACTAAACATTCTCTGGTAATTCTGTTTTACCACAGATTTGTAATACCAGATTGTACGTTATTCGTAGTGCAGCCTGCAATATTGATAGCACACCCTATAGCGCTCCACTTGTAATCTAGGCCATAGTATGTGTGTGCTGTATTAGATACTGGAGTTTGTGCAACAACACCAACAGCATGCACGCTTATTCCAGGGACTCACCTATGGTGTTTGTACAGCTGGCAAGCAAATAAAATGCGAAAATGCCTGTTAAAATGAATTTAAGTAAGATCTTTAAAAAAAAAAACAACATTTTATCTGATTGGAAAATTATAGACACATCAGTTCTAGTTATAAAGAGCAAGAGCTACAATATGGGGAATGGATTAATTTTATTACAAAACATTTATTAATTCATTTATTAAATCCTTTCCTTAAAATGTCCAAAATTAATTGATATACCCTTTTAGAAATACAGAAATTGTAACCTTGTTGTAAAGCTTAATGAAATATAAAATATATATATTTTAAAATGGTTGAGTTTATGATCTGTTAGATATTAAAGGTATGAATGTAATACATACATATATTATTGTCGTTTTTTTATTTTGTTATTCTCTTATATGAAGAATAAGAAGCAGATTATGTTTGTATATATGTATAAATAAAGATTTAAAAAACAAATTAATTAAAGTATTTAAAGGGACAGTTTATCCAAATAATTTTCTCCCATTTTTCTTTGAATTGTTCCTAATGATCCATTTTACCTGCTGGAGTTTATTAAAATGTTTACAAATAGCTCCTTTACTAGTGATGTCACGAATTGTTCACCGGCGAATAGTTCCCGGCGAACATAGCATGTTCGCGTTCGCAGCGGCGGGCGAACATATGCAATGTTCGATCCGCCCCCTATTCGTCATCATTGAGTAATACTTTGACCCTGTACCTCACAGTCAGCAGGCACATTCCACATTTCAGCAGCTGACCCTCCCTCCCAGACCCTCCTACCTCCTGGACAGCATCCATTTTAGATTAATTCGGAAGCTGCATTGTTAGTGAGAGGAGGGACAGTGTAGCTGCTGCTGATTTAGTAGGGAAATCTATAGCTAGGCTAGTGTATTCAGTGTCCACTACAGTCCTAAAGGACTCATCTGATCTCTGCTGTAAGGACAGCACCCCAAAAAGCCCATTTTAGGGCTGCTTTTTTTTTTTCTGTGTAATCTAATTGCAGTTGCCTGCCTGCCAGCGTGTGTGTCAGGCTCACAGCGTATACTGTGCCCACTTGCCCAGTGCAACCACTCATATCTGGTAGTAGTCTGCAGTAGTGTAGATTTAAAAAAAAAAAACACTTTTTTGACTGTGTTAAATAATAGCAGTCAGTTTCCTTCACACGTGTGCGTTTAAGTGCCTGCCTGCCAGGGCACAGTGTCACCCCAGTGCAACTCATATCTGGTGTAACAGTAGTGTAGATTTAAAAAAAACAACACTTTTTTGACTGTGTTTAATAATAGCAGTCAGTTTCCTTCACACGTGTGCGTTTCAGTGCCTGCCTGCCAGGGCTCAGTGTCACCCCAGTGCAACTCATATCTGGTGTAACAGTAGTGTACATTTAAAAAAAAACAACACTTTTTTGACTGTGTTAAAAAATAGCAGTCAGTTTCCTTCACACGTGTGCGTTTCAGTGCCTGCCAGGGCACAGTGTCACCCCAGTGCAACTCATATCTGGTGTAACAGTAGTGTACATTTAAAAAGAAAATACAATTTTGACTGTAATAGATTGAATAGCAGTTAGTTGTCTGCAAGCGTGTGTGTCAGGTCTACAGCGTCTACTCTGCCAACTTCTGCCAGTGCACAGTGCCACTCATATCTGTTGTCACAGTAGCTTGCACGCATAGTACCACTAATCAAAAGAAAAATGACAGACAGAGGCAGGCCACCCCGCAGGGGCCGTCGTGTTTATGGTGCTGTGATTCCCTTTTGGCCCTAGAATAATGCCCAGTGTTCAGAGGTCAAGTACCCCGAACTCAAACATTTCTGACTCTGAGGACATAGTTGACTGGCTAGCACAGGACACCCAATCTTCTACAGCTTCCGCTCGGAACCTTGACGCACCATCCTCCTCCAGCTTAGCTTCGGGCACCTCTCAAGTTACCACTCTCCCGCCTGCCGCCACCACCAACACTAGCACCACAGCCGCTTCACTTGATCTGTCAGAGGAGTTATTTACACATCAGTTGGAAGAAATGAGTGATAGTGATGCGCAATCATTATTGCCAGAGGATGTAGATAACAGGTATATGTCTCAGTCAGGCAGCATTACACACATGGACGTACGGTGTGATGATAATGATGTTGTACCCGCTGCTGCTTCCTTTGTTTACTTGTCAGATACAAGTGAAGCGGTTGATGATGACGATGCGTCCGTGGATGTCACGTGGGTGCCCGCTAGAAGAGAAGAAGAAGAGGGGGAAAGTTCAGATGGGGAGACAGAGAGGAGGAGGAGACGAGTTGGAAGGAGGGGGAGGTCGTCGCAAGGAGCTAGTGGCACAGTCAGACAGCATGCATCGGCACCCGGGGTCAGCCAGACAGCACGCCAATCAACGCATGCTGTTGCCACCACCAGAATGCCATCATTGCAGAGCTCAGCAGTGTGGCATTTTTTTTGTGTGTCTGCCTCTGACAACAGCGATGCCATTTGCAACCTGTGCCAAAAGAAAGTGAGTCGTGGGAAGTCCAACACCCACCTAGGTACAACTGCTTTGCGAAGGCACATGATCGCACATCACAAACGCCTATGGGATCAACACATGAGTACAAGCAGCACACAAACTCAAAGCCGCCATCCTCCTCCTGGTGCAGCATCTTCAGCCACGTCAACCACTGCTGTCCTCCTTGCCCCCTCTCAACCATCCGCCACTCCGTGTCTCACCTTGAGCAGTTCCTGCTCATCTGCCCACAGTCAGGTGTCAGTCAAGGACATGTTTGAGCGTAAGAAGCCAATGTCACCCCCTTCCCCGGCATCTGACAGCTGGCTTGTCTGAACTCTTAGCCCGCCAGCTTTTACCATACAAGCTGGTGGAGTCTGAGGCGTTCCAAAAATTTGTAGCTATTGGGACACCGCAGTGGAAGGTACCCGGCCGAAATTTCTTTGCACAAAAGGCAATCCCCAACCTGTACTCGATTGTGCAAAAGGAAGTAATGGCATGTCTGGCACACAGTGTTGGGGCAAGGGTCCATCTGACCACTGATACCTGGTCTGCAAAGCATGGTCAGGGCAGGTATATCACCTGCACTGCGCATTGGGTAAACCTGCTGACAAGCATGGAATGCGTGGCTCTGCAGAGGAGTTGGTGACACCGCCACGACTTGCAGGCAGGCCTGCTGCCACCTCCTCTACTCCTCCTACTCCATCCTCTTCCATAACCTCCTCGGCTGAGTCCTCTTCTGCTGCTGCGTCTTGCTCCACATCAACGGCACCCCCCCAGCTCCCCAGATACTATTCCACATCCTGGATACGGCAGTGTCACGCCGTCTTGGGGTTGACTTGCCTGAAAGCAGAGAGTCACATCGGACCAGCACTCCTGTCCACCCTGAACGCACAGGTGGATCAGTGACTGACTCCGCACCAACTGGAGATCGGCAAAGTGGTTAGTGACAACGGAAGAAATTTGCTGGCGGCATTGAAATTGGGCAAGTTGACACATGTGCCGTGCATGGCACATGTGTGTAATCTGATCGTACAACGCTTTGTGCATAAGTACCCAGGCTTACAGGATGTCCTGAAGCAGGCCAGGAAGGTGTGTGGCCATTTCAGGCATACCTACACGGCCATGGCGCACTTTTCAGATATCCAGCGGCGAAACAACATGCCAGTGAGGCGCTTGATTTGCGACAGCCCGACACGTTGGAATTCAACACTCCTAATGTTTGACCGCCTGATCCAACAAGAAAAAGCCATTAATGACTATTTGTATGACTGGGGTGCTAGGACAGCCTCTGCTGAGCTGGGAATTTTTTTGCCACGTTACGGGATGCTCATGCGCAATGCCTGTAGGCTCATGCGTCCTTTTGAGGAGGTGACAAACCTAGTCAGTCGCACCGAAGGCACCATCAGCGACATCATACCATTTGTTTTCTTCCTGGAGCGTGCCCTGCGAAAAGTGCTGGATCAGGCCGTAGATGAGCATGAAGAGGAAGAGTTGTGGTCACCATCACCACCAGAAACAGCCTTATCAGCATCGCTTGCTGGACCTGTGGCAACGCTGGAAGAGGATTGTGAGGAAGAGGAGTCAGAGGAGGAATGTGGCTTTGAGGAGGAGGAGGAAGACCAACCACAACAGGCATCCCAGGGTGCTCGTTGTCACCTATCTGGTACCCGTGGTGTTGTACGTGGCTGGGGGGAAGAAGATACCTTCAGTGAGATCACTGAGGATGAGGAACGGGACATGAGTAGCTCGGCATCCAACCTTGTGCAAATGGGGTCTTTCATGCTGTCGTGCCTGTTGAGGGACCCTCGTATAAAAAGGCTGAAGGAGAATGACCTGTACTGGGTGTCCACGCTACTAGACCACCGGTATAAGCATAAAGTGCCTGAAATGTTACCGAATTCCTGCAAGTTGGAAAGGATGCAGCAGTTCCAAAATAAATTAAAAAGTATGCTTTACACAGCGTATAAGGGTGATGTCACAGCACAACAGGAATTTAACAGGGGAAGAGGTGAAAGTAATCCTCCCTCCTCCCACGACCACGCCGGCAAGGACAGGACGCTTTACAGACGTGTTGTTGATGGAGGACATGCAGAGCTTTTTAAGTCCTACTAATCGCCACAGCCCTTCGGGGTCCACCCTCAGAGAATGACTCGACCGACAGGTAGCAGACTACCTCACCTTACCTGCAGATATCGACACTCTGAGGAGCGATGAACCCCTTGACTACTGGGTGTGCAGGCTTGACCTGTGGCCTGAGCTATCCCAATTTGCGATAGAACTTCTGGCCTGCCCCGCTTCAAGTGTCCTGTCAGAAAGGACCTTCAGTGCAGCAGGAGGTATTGTCACTGAGAAGAGAAGTTGCCTAGGTCAAAAAAGTCTAGATTACCTCACCTTTATTAAGATGAATGAGGGATGGATCCCGAAGGGACTGACAGTGGGCGATACATTCGACTAAAAAGGCCTGATGAGATGAGCTGCCTTGGGCTAAAAATGGTCCACACGCTGCTGTATTTTATCTCTGAATGCCGGATGACTTGCGTGACTTATCCGCCACCAACTAGGGTTCAAGCCACAATGTTTTAGGGCACTTTCTGCCTGGGAAAAAAACATCAATTTTTCTGGCCGCTGCTACAGAAGCGGCTGCAACAATACCTAATTTTTCAGGCATGTGAACTTGCCTAATTTTTCTGGCCTCTGGTGCTGCACTGTGGCTTCAAAAACCAAACTAAAAAAAAAGGCACATAACAGGGATTAAACTGATAGGAATAGTACTACTTAACACACCACTCCTATCTGGTGGCACATTAGATTGCACGCACAGTGCCCCAAATTTGAAGTAGGAGGTCCGACCAAGCATCTTTTTCCATCTCCCGGTTCCTAAAATCGATGCCATATACACGTCCCCTGATAGGGGACGTAACAGGGATTAAACTGATAAGAATAGTACTACTTATCACACCACTCCTATCTGGTGGCACATTAGATTGCACGCGCAGTGCCCCAAATTTGAAGTAGGAGGACCGACCAAGCATCTTTTTCCATCTCCCGGTTCCTAAAATCGATGCCATATACACGTCCCCTGATAAGGGACGTAACAGGGATTAAACTGATAAGAATAGTACTGCTTAACACACCACTCCTATATGGTGGCACATTAGATTGCATGCGCAGTACCCCAAATTTGAAGTAGGAGTACCGACCAAGCATCTTTTTCCATCTCCCGGTTCCTAAAATCGATGCCATATACACGTCCCCTGATAGGGGACGTAACAGGGATTAAACTGATAGGAATAGTACTACTTAACACACCTTATAATAACGCAGAGAGAGGCAACGCAGAGAGAGGAGTCTGAAGAAGAGGAGTCAGAGGAGGAAGGTGGCTTTGAGGAGGTGGAAGACCAAACACAGCAGGCATCCCAGGGGGCTTGTTGTCACCTTTCGGGGACCCTTGGTGTTGTACGTGGCTGGGTGGAGGAAGAGACCTTCAATGACATCAGTGAGGACAAGGAACGGGACATGGCTAGCTTGGTATCCAACCTTGTGCAAATGGGGAGTTTGCGGTTGTGCAAATGGACTGTTTGCGGTTGTTTGCGGTGTGTTAAAGGGACAGTCTAGGCCAAAATAAACTTTCATGATTCAGATGGAGCATGCAATTTTAAACAATTTTCCAATTTACTTTTATCACCAATTTTGCTTTGTTCTCTTGGTATTCTTAGTTGAAAGCTTAACCTAGGAGGTTCATATGCTAATTTCTTAGACCTTGAAGCCCACCCCTTTCAGATTGCATTTTAACAGTTTTTCACCACTAGAGGGTGTTAGTTCACGTATTTCATATAGATAACACTGTGCTCGTGCACGAGAAGTTATCTGGGAGCAGGCACTGATTGGCTAGACTGCAAGTCTGTCAAAAGATCTGAAAAAAGGGGCAGTTTGCAGAGGCTTAGATACAAGATAATCACAGAGGTTAAAAGTATATTATTATAAATGTGTTAGTTATGCAAAACTGGGAAATGGGTAATAAAGGGATTATCTATCTTTTAAAACAATAAAAATTCTGGTGTAGACTGTCCCTTTAAACGGGGAGTTTGGTCTGTCACTGTGAAGGGGGCATAACCCTTACACTACCTGATCGATACAACATCATACCTGATGTTTTAAAGCACGTTGTTCCAAACAATTTAGCAATGTTGGGTGATTTATGCCCTTTATGGCTTAAAACCAGACTCTGCATCAACTATGTAATTTTCCATGGGAGTTTTGCCATGGATCCCCCTCCGGCATGCCACAGTCCAGGTGTTAGTACCCTTGAAACAACTTTTCCATCACTATTGTGGCCAGAAAGAGTCCCTGTGTGTTTTAAAATTCGCCTGCCTATTGAAGTCTATGGCGGTTCGCCCGGTTCGCCCGTTCGCGAACAGTTGTGGAAGTTTCCGTCCGCCGTTCGCGAACGCAAAATTTTAGGTTTGCGACATCACTATCCTTTACCCTTATTTTGGTTTAGTCTGTGGTTTCCCAACCTACACTAAAAGTTTCTATACTTGATAAGCCTATGTAAACACAACCAGCAGAAGAAATTACACTCCCAGTTGGGTGCAGGTTAGTTAGGTAATAACATTTTAATTTTCCGGTGTTCTCTCTAAGTATTGAGCTTTGGTTAATAGACATATATAAGATAAGGAAGCAAGTTTATGTACATAAAAGTGATAACATAATGAGATATGATATTAACTGCAAGCTCAGCCCATTTTAATAGGTTGTGGTTAAAAAGCACAAAGCCAGCATTTTCTCATACATTATATACTCTGCAACTGGTATAACAAGTCACTGAAAATACATTAAGGGAATTGTTTTACAGTATACTGTCCCTTTAAATGCCGTCATTGTCCCTTGAGTTGTCACTTGCTTTACCATCACTATGCAAAGGACAATTGTTTGCATTCTTTATTTTTATTTTAATTGCCCTACAGGCAAAATGAGCAAAAGCAAAACTAAGTTACCTTTTATGTAGCATAATTCTGTCTGCTCATTGGCATCCATGTGTACTCCAATGACACGTACCTCAGGAATTAAAAACAAGGTTATAAATATAACATTTTATTAAACATCCATTGTAGGGCGCAATCCCATATACGGCGCATGTTTCGGCGCAAGCGTGGGAACCTGCGCCACCCGTAATTTCACCTCGCACATCGGGGTATTACATATACCCCGCCGGCAGTTCCTAAAGTGCCGTAAGTCTGATAAACTAGCGATGTCCAGAAATGAGCGTAACTACAAATTTCTGGAGTCGCTAGTGACTTAGGGCACTTTAGAAACTGCCGGCGCCTAAGAAAAGTAAAGATAATTTTAAATCTCCCATAACAGTCTAACCTGCCTCCCAAAAATAGCCCACGTAAAACCCCTATATCTGCAATCCCCCCTCTCACTACTAATAATAAATGTATTAACCCCTAGACCGACAACCCCCCACAATGCAATAAGCCTAATTATTAACCCCTAAACCGCCATAGCCCACATAGGCTATTAAATTTATTAACCCCTAATCTGCCGCCGCCAACGTCGCCGCCAACGTCGCCGCCACTATAATAAAGTTATTAACCCCTAAACCTAAGTCTTACCCTAACACCCCCCTAACTTAAATATTATTTAAATAAATCGAAATAATATTACTATTATTAACTAAATTATTCCTATTTAAAACTAAATACCTATAAAATAAACCCTAAGATAGCTACAATATAATTAATAATTACATTGTAGCTATTTTAGGATTTATTTTTATTTTTTATTTTACAGGCAACTTTGTATTTATTTTAACTAGGTACAATAGCTATTACATAGTTAATAACTATTTAATAGCTACCTAGTTAAAATAATTACAAATTTACCTGTAAAATAAAACCTAACCCGGATGGAGAACCTCTTCTGCCCGGATCGGATGAAGACTTCTGCCCGGCTGGAGGACCACTTGTGCCCGGATCGGATGAAGACTTCTGCCCGGCTGGAGGACCACTTGTGCCCGGATCGGATGAAGACTTCTGCCCGGCTGGGTGAAGACGGCTCAAGGTAGGGTGATCTTCAATGGGGTAGTGTTAGGTTTTTTTAAGGGGGGATTGGGTGGGTTTTAGAGTAAGGTTGGGTGTGTGGGTGGTGGGTTTTAATTTTTGGGGGGTTTGTATTTCTTTTTTTTACAGGTAAAATAGCTGATTACTTTGGGGCAATGCAATGTAATTTTTTTTTTTTTCTGTAATTTAGTGGGGGTTTTTGTACTATAGTTTATTTTATTTAATTGTATTTAATTTTAGCTAATTGTAGTTAATTAATTTAATTAATTTAATGATAGTGTAGTGTTAGGTGTAATTGTAACTTAGGTTAGGTTTTATTTTACAGGTAAATTTGTAATTATTTTAACTAGGTAGCTATTAAATAGTTATTAATTATGTAATAGCTATTGTACCTAGTTAAAATAAATACAAAGTTGCCTGTATTTTATAGGTAAGTATTTAGTTTTAAATAGGAATAATTTAGTTAATAATAGTAATATTATTTAGATTTATTTAAATAATATTTAAGTTAGGGGGGTGTTAGGGTTAGGGTTAGACTTAGGTTTAGGGGTTAATAACTTTATTATAGTGGCGGCGACATTGGCGACGGCAGATTAGGGGTTAATACATTTAATAGCCTATGTGGGCTATGGCGGTTTAGGGGTTAATACTAGAATAGGTTAATTGCGGTGTGGGCTATGGCGGTTTAGGCGTTAATACTAGAATAGGTTAATTGCGGTGTGGGCTATGGCAGTTTAGGGGTTAATAATTTAGTTATTACTTGCGGTGTGGGCTATAGCGGTTTAGGGGTTAATAGAGTTTATTAGTTATTGCGGTGGGGGATTGAGGTTGACAGGTAGATAGACATTGTGCATGCGTTAGGTGTTAGTTTATTTTTGCAGGCATTTTCGGGATTTACGGTGCACCCATACTCAGCACAAGGCTTGCTACGGCTGCCTTTTATGGCGAGGTGAAAATGGAGTAAGATTTCTCCATTTTCGCCACGTAAGGCCTTGCGCTGGATATTGGATACCGATTTACGACGCGGTCCCATGTTAGCCTATGGGAGTAAAAATTGCGAGTGACGGGTGAAATATACGGCCGTAACTTGTATGCTACGCCGTATATGTAATACCAAAATCATGTAAAATCTGGCGTCACTGGCTTTTGCGGGCGACGCTCTATATGTAATGGAGGCCGTAGTATTTTAAATTAGACATTCCTAGTGAGTCACGTCATATATGTACTAACACAAGAAATTAAATTTCTTTTTTTTTTCTATCTAGAAAACAATATGGTTTAATCCATAAAATACAGCTATATATCATTGTCATATATACAGACAAGAAGGCAGAACATGCACAGGGCTGGAAATGTGCATTAGTCTCAGACTATTAAGAAATTGTTTTCAGAGGCAGCTCTACCATTAGGCCAAATAGGCCTCCCATGATGGGGCCTCACACAGAGAAATAAATCTGCCTTTTTTTCTTGGAACAAACAGTTGTTGGAGGCATAGTGTCTCGGCATGTCATAATGTAGGGAATCCTGCTGCATTAAGCCCGTGTTCAATGAATGCCTAATCTGCTTAGCACGTCACCTCAGTTTAGCTGAAGTATGTGATGAATAAACTGCAGTCAGCAGAGAAGCAATATGGTTTCTTCAGCTGCATGCAAATTCAGACACTTTGCTCAATCTGCCTGGCTGTTATGTTTGGTATGAAAGCTCAGTACTTTTTGCCATACTTTGCTCCATTACAGCGCAGGAGCACAGAACCAGAGGCAGTGTGACAGGCTCAGCTGCTCTCTACCCCTTCAGCAGGGCCAACCTTATCATTTGCATGGCTCTGGGCAAGACAAATTTGTGGAGCCCCTCAGCCAAATCCCCTTATCCCCCTCTTGGTATGGCATGGCCTCAGTATGACCTACCACTGCCCCAACATTCAGTGTGCCCTTTATAAGGAATAACATTATACCTCCTGATATCATAAACACTTCTTTATAAACTAAATAAAGTATGTACATTGCACCGATTCATACCCCTGATGATAGTGTGGGGCCCACAAAAGTGTGTCATTTTTAAAGGGGACAGACTTATTTCACATTTAGGAGCCAGTAAAAATATTGAACTAGCCACACACTTCTTAGGACCCAGATAACAGTGTTTGCAAAGATATATGTAGAATAATGATTAAAGTTATGAGCCAGAAGTAAAATAAATAAAAATAAATAAATAATTTATAGGAGGAGAGTTTGAGAGAGGATAGGAACTGGCACCCCGGGGGAGGAGAAGACCGATTGGTCACAGTAAATGTTGAAAAATGTGAGGGACATGCACTGTGTTTATTTGCTTTAATTGACCTCATACCCCTTTTCTTTCTTTTTTTTCCTTACTCTTTTAATGCATTATGATTAATGGTACTTATCACAGATGTATAATGTTGACCCCAGAATGTGGGGGTGAAGTTTGTGTCATGTCCTTTTCACGGAATAAATAAAGAATTTAAAAAAAAAAAATACCTCCTGCTAATTTGTGCATTTTTTTTCCACATTTGTATTATTTTAGTTTTGCCCAGGGCCTCTAATTGTTTTAATCTTTTTATCCCTGAATTCCTTTTTTTATTCTGACTAGTAAACTATATTATTAGAAAAGTCGATTTTTGGTACTTTTTTCTCACATAGCAGGGGTTAATGGGATATTGTACGCTAGATTTTTCTTTGCATAAATGTTTTGTAGATGATCCATTTATTTAGCTCCTCTGGGAGTGTTTTTGTAACTATGTATAGTTTTTCTTATTTTTTTAATAACATTGCGCTGATTCAGACTCCTTACCAAGCCCCAAATTATCAGGTCTACAGATTCCAGTTTGTGTAATCTGTCTTTTCATATGCGGGGGAAAAAAGGAATGTCTGCTCTTTCTGCTTTCACATCCCCTTTCACTGGGTGTTCCAGCCTAACCTCATCAACAGTGCTAAACTGGGAGCTTCTACGTTTTTAAAAGGTTTTATACTGAATTTTTAGATCACTATCTGTGCATATTTGCCTTTATACTAGTGTCTATTACATGCATTTATATGAAAATTGGTGTACACTGTCCCTTTAAATATGGGATTAGCTCCCCTGCAACAAATAGCTCTAAGAAAACCAAGCTTTTTAGCCTTTAATTAGAAGTTATACTTTAATTACAGACCACCTATGCCCTTCAGCTCACCACGTTGAAACAAGAGCCTTAAACACATTAATCTTCATTATATTTTTATGGGATCCACTATTTCATTTTGAACTTCCCCTTACATTTTCCAGAAACTGAAGATAATAAAATTGTATTTTCTGAATTGTCAAGCTGGAATGAGCTAGATTTTGCTTACTGGAAATCAGTCAATGATCTTTCTCTGGAAAAAAGCCAAGGAGAAAAAAAACTGGAATGAAAAGCCTATTTTCTTTACAAGTGTTTTTATTATATTGTCATACATGTATAAAAAGCTCAGTATTTTGGGATGAGTGACACTCGTATGTACAAACTCTCTTGATGAAACATTTACCCCACGTCCATGGGTTCGGTTGGCAATTATTGAACTATGGCAAATATCCCGATAAGGGATATTTGCCAGTGAAAATTACAGACTCAATTGTGTTTTTACGCTCTGCTGCTGAATGATCCAGAGTGACGGCACTCACTAAACGCTGGATTGGAGTACAAATTGAACATTTAAGATATCTTCCCAGATCTCCCATCTTTCCAGTGTGGATGTCGTCTCCACCCCCCGGACCCTCTCCTTACCTCATATGATTGGGGTTTTGTAATGTAAGTAGGAAATTCTATCACCTCTTTTGAGGGATCGGGTGCTTTTCATTCCCCCTCCTCACTCTGCATATCGTTGTTTTTTTGTTTCTGAATGTTTACCCAACTGATCACTTTCTGATTAATTCCATTTTATTATCTTTATTATCATTATTATTTGTTATTATTCATTATTTTTTACTTTTTTACTCATTTATTTATAATTTCTTTTGTGTGAGTGTCGTTGTCATTAAAGGGACACTGAACCCAAATTGTCTTTCATGTTTCAGATAGAGCATGCATTTTTAAGCAACTTTCTAATTTATTACTATTATCAAATTTTCCTCATTCTCTTGGTATGTTTATTTGAAAATCAAAAATGTAAGTTTAGATGCCGGCCCATTTTTGATGAACAATCTGGGTTGTCCTTGCTGATTGGACAGCACCAATAAAAAGTGCTGTCCATGGTTATGAACCAAAAATTGCTGGCTCCTTAGCTTAGATGCCTTCTTTTTCAAATAAAGATAGCAAGAGATCGAAGAAAAATTGATAATAGGAGTAAATTAGAAAATTGCTTAAAATTGCATGCTCTATCTGAATCATGAAAGAAAAAAAATTGGGTTCAGTGCCCCTTTAATATTAGTTCCAATTGGCTGTTTTTTGAAGCACTAGTATATTGATTTTGTTACATTGATGTTGCTATTTTATTGCAGGTGATTCGGGGATTGTACGTGCAGACGCTGGAGCCCGGTATTGAGAATCTACCAGGAGCAGAGATACACAGGTCTGCAGCTGCACAGCAGACGGAAAACAAACAACAAACGGAGGTCCGGTAAGAGGAGCAGTGGGGGATATTCCTATAAACATTATTTTGGGACATTTCCAGTATTATAAACATCATCTGAATTGAAACCGGTGAACATTGTCTACCAGTTTTAGTGAACTATTTTGGAAGGTAATTAATTTTTTTGGACATTCTATCTGTGTGTTCTAACTTTTAATATATTTTTTCTTTGTGTGGCCACACATATATACGTATATATATATTATACCTGTTCTAATTGTTTTTATTGCATTTGCACAATCATTTACACTTGATGCACTAACTAGATGCACTTTAACTTTGCACGTACCTACTTAATGTAAGGAACTCATTGCACACTTAGTACTGTATCCAATTGGATCTTATTCATCCTATATTTATAGCTGAACACGGCAAATCTCAGCATTATCTTTTCACTGTTAGTCTAGTGAATTTTGTATGTTATCTCTCTTGTATTAAACATTTTAAATCTACAGAGTATTTTATATTATTTTATTTAATTTATCTCCGTACCTAGCTTGTTTTTAGCGCTCCACTTTGTTTAGTATTATATTATTGTTTTAATCTGATATTGGGAGATTACAGATTGTTGAGGTAGCCCAGAGGTACATTTGGTAATTGTGTATTGATTATTTTAGCTCTTTTATATTGCAGGTGATTCGCCTGAAACCTTTTGTGCGCTTTACTTTCCTTCTTTTGTGTTGTAGTTTTACTGGCCTTTTTACACCGGGGTTGGTTTTGTACTCGGTGTTTGTTTTATATAGCTTCTGTTTGAGTTCAGGTTCTTTCTAGACATGTGCGTTTCGTTTCATTTCGAATCAAAATTCGGATGAATTTGTCAAATTCGGAGCATAGAGATCGATTTGAATTTCTGAATTACCCTACCAACAAAACTAAACTAATCTGAATGCATTTGTAACAAATAAATCAGAATTAGTTAAGATTTATTCGTTACATTCGAATGGCCATGGACTAATCACAATTACACTAGTATTGTACAGTATATTAGGTTATATCACTCTGCTAGCTCTGTGCAGGGCACATTATGTAGCTGCTACCTGTGAGGTTGGTACCTAGGTGGGATGTGCTGTGTATTACACTAGTATTATGTACTGTATATTAGGTTATATACCTCTGCTAGCTCAGTACATATTGTGTAGCTGGTACCTGTGAGGTTTGTACTCATGTTGATTCAAATGGGTTACACCTAATATGCAGTACATAATACTAGTCTAATACACAGCACATCAACACATACTGAACTTCCAAATTTACGAATCGAATCCGAACTGAATACATCCGAATTTATTCAAATCCCAATGAATCCGAAACGAATACATTCAAATGTATCTGTATTCGAATCTATCCGAAAATGAAATTCAAAAAAAATCTGAATTGGTCTGAAACTAACCAAAACAAATTTTTCTGCTGTGCACAAGTCTAGTTTTTTAATCTAGTGGGTTTGAGTGCCTTTCTCTTTATTCTTTGTATAAATATATATATATATATATATATATATATATATATATATATCAGAGGTGGGACCAAGTCATTGGTTTACAAGTTACAGGTCTCAAATCTTTGTATTTAAGTCCTAAGTAAAGACAGGCAAGTCCAAGTCAAGTCTCGAGTCAACAAAGGCAAGTCTAGGTCAAGTCCTCAGCTTTAAGCTTCAAGTGTTCAACAAATCATTAGTACTCTTTTTATAATATAGTGTTGGAGTATTAAAAACTGTATATAATTTATACTAATTAAAATCAGGATGGTGTTTAAAATATGTTTATCTTTTCCCAGTTAAATTTTTCACATAAAAATTAACTTTAATTGAAGAGGACAACGAGCCATTAATGATATGAAAAAGAGATTTCAAGAGAGAGAGGTTATCCAGATGAGGAGCCAACATCCACACCCCTGTCGGCCATGGTGCATTCAGTCAAATACCAGAAGTGAATTCTAGTCACCTGATTCCTCAGTGCAGCCCGGAGTGCCGTAGCTTGTGGCGGATCAAACCGTTTAGTCCAAGAAAAAAGCAGGCACTACTACACGTGTGGCATAAATATAAAAATTTCACTTTATTGAATCCAAAAGTTAAAAAACGAAGGCCAAATACATAGGCACAGTACAGAATACGGAGGCAGATATGTTTGACAGGTTTCACGCCCCCTAGTGGCGCTTCCTCATTGACTACATAGACTATAAAGTGGAATTTTTATATTTATACCACACGTGTAGTAGTGCCTGCAATTTTCTTGGACTCTGTTAGGACTCAGATGAGGTTTTAGATAAAGATGAAAAGGAAATTAAGGTAATTAAACCAAAAGGGCTTCAAGTAACACATAATAGATTATTCTTTGTAACAGACTACACTACAGACATGTGGCAGTTATGTAAGGCAATGCTTGACAATTAAAAATATTACAAGCAGAGGATAAATTAACCACATATGTACGAGAGTCACCAATCTTTTCATATAGGAGGGAAAGGCATTTAAGAGATTATTTGGTGCAAGCTTATCATAACGAGAAACTAATTTTTTGGTAAAAAAAAAAAAAGCCAGATGATTATAAATGTCATGGCTGTGTGACTTGTAACAGCTTAATATTAGGTAACACATTTTCTCACAGTAGTACAGGAAGGAAATACAATATTAAATATGTCCTTAATTGTGAGTCAAAATTTGTAGTCTATCTAATCAAATGTTTGTGTGGGTGGTCCTATATTGGTAAGACAGAAGGCACCTTTAAGGAAAGAATGGCAGTGCGCAGGTCTTCTAAAAGACAGGCACTGGATACAGGCAAAATGGATCAGCCAGTGGCACAATTTTATTGGACCACAAACATCCATTAGCTTCTTTAAAATGTTGTCCCATTTATCCGATTCCTCAGTTAAAAAGAGGGGGTAACCATAAGAAATTATTCTTACAAAAGGAAACATTTTGGATAGTGGAGTTAGATACATTGTCCCCCAAGGGATTGAATACCTATGTTTCTTATTTTTGCTTTCTGTAATTATGTTATTTGTCATGTTATAGTGTAACATACTTTTAACATCATTGTTCCTCAATTTTTTTAGCAAGCTGAGTCCACCATAGAAAAGCAAAGGTTGCTTGCCTCCTTAATTTTACCCATTACAGGAAACCCAGATTTTGCATCTGGGTTATATGATTCGGTGTTTCAAGCATGGAAAGAGAAAGGAGTTTTGTTTTTATTCCATATCCTGAAAGAAAATAACAAGACGTTTCAATATTTTGCTGAACTTTCAGCAAAATATAATCTCTCGACAAAAGATTTCTATGCATTCTTACAGATTAGGAGTTATACAGCTCAAATGATTAGATTTCATAGTCTGGATTGGGGTGCTCCTGAGATCCCTAATGGGACTAAACTATATATGTCAGGTCGCCGAACAATATCCTACTGGTATGGATTCCTGATGATCAAGTTCGGTCAAAAAAACCTAAGGAAACTTAAAGATAACTTACTAAAATATTTTCCAAACCGAACAGGATATTACAAAGAGCATTAGATTATCAGAGACTGCAACGGCTAACATAAGCTGGAGGGAATCTCAAATAAAGCTGTTGAATAATTATTATTTTACTCGTTATAGAATTTATAAATGTTCTAAAAATATACAATCCAGTTGATACACCAGGGAGTCTCATTCTATTCTGAAGAGTAAAAGCAGGAATGATTCAGCTCTCTGTGGCAAAAGGACTGTAGTGTTAGGACCAGTCTATATTGGGGCACCTTGTAAATTGGTGACTGGCTAAGCAAAATATGGCTATATTGTGTGACTAACATCCCAATTTTATTTAAAAAGAATAGTTGTCTCTTGATGTTTGTTTGCAGGCAATTTTTTGCAGCAGTTCAAAAAATATGTTGTGCTTTTGAAAATGGATGTGCGCTAATACCTTTTTGTTAGTGTATTGACTAGGTCATATTGGCAGCACTCCCAAAGATGTGTAAATAAACTTTTTGTAAGGTGTGCTAAACCAAATTTTGTAATTGTATTAATACAATCCAGTTGATGCCATAAATGTAAGCTAGAAATGGCAGATGTTATACATTGCATGTTATGCAATACTGGAAAAAAGGAAATTGCTGGTTAATTAAACACCTACAAAATAAAACACATATCACATTGTGCCAAGTTTTTTTTTAGTCTCTGTCCACTGTGTTGCCGGGGAACGGCTTCTGATAAACTTTACTATTCTGGTGGCTCATAATCAATTATTGTACTTGAGGGAGAGATGCCCCAGTATTGGCTAGAGCGTGATTGGAGGCCTGAACAGGTGTCAGGGTGCCAGGAATCAGACTGAGACGAGTAGTGCAAAAATAATCACACCTTTATTAATAGCAAAAAATAATAAAAAGTCCACATAACAAGCCAGGAATCAAAACCAGAGCTGGTAGTCAGACGAGCCGAGTCAGGAGCCAAAGCGAGTAGTCAGACGAGCCGGAATCAGGAACAAGAAGAACAGCAGAGTCAGGAACAAGCCAGGGATCAGGAACCAGGAGGGACGTCAGACAGCCAGGTAATACACAGGAGCTCTCACAAACAGGTCTGAGACAACGCAAGGGCAAAACTTACTGAACAGAGGCCCTTTAAATAATAAGTGATGACATCACAATTCTGAGACTGCATCCTGTCTCACACGGATGATGTACACCAGTCTGGCCATAAAAGGAAGTGCAGGAAATGAGCAGCATCACACAGTATGCACCAGAGTCAGCAAGAGAGGTGAGTAAAATGGCTGCCTGCAGCACATGGCAAACAAGGCAGGGAAAAAACCCTGACAACAGGGAAGATAAGCTGATGCCCTAATTATTTGGACACAAACAAATCAGCGAGGAGGGGTCTAGGGGTTGTTTGTCTTTTTTTTTTTTTTTCCTCCATGACCCAGTGGACATGTTTGTAGCATATTATTTTTATTATCATGAATGGTATAAGATGAAGATAATCAAGCAGAACTGTTAATTTGTTTTTCCACTTTTTTTTTTCTCTCTTGTGTCTTTTCTTTAAAAAACTCGTCATGTACGGTAATTTTCCAAGGTAAATGTAATATACTTGGGGGGAAAAAAAGAAAAGCAAAGGTTGCTATATGAAGGTTGACCATTAGTTGTGGAATTGGATGTTTACTAGTAACTAGTTATGATGAGTCAGAGTAAGCAGCTGTGTTTAATCACAGTGGTATTTAAAGGCTGTTTTGTGCATAGTTGTATTACCTTGAAAAAGGCCCCAGTACAGGGCCAAAACGTTGGAACTACACTATTTTGTGAACAATATACAATAATTTGAAGCAAATAACATGGAGGGCTGAATCTTTATTGGAAATACATGATATATGGAGTCGGTAAAATTGATTTGAAGAGTGCATTCCAAACTATATATTTATATACACAGTATATATATATATATATATATATATATATATATATATATATATATATATATTTATATGTGTATATATGTATTTTTATATGTGTATATAAGTAGATAAAATATTCATTTTTAATAAAGGTTTTAACTATGGGGCCTATCTATCAAGCTCCAAACGGAGCTTGAGGGCCCGTGTTTCTGGCGAATCTTCAGACTCCCCAGAAACACAAGTTATGGAGCAGCGGTCACAAAGACCGCTGCTCCATAACCCTGTCCGTCTGAGCAGGCGGACAGGAATCGCCAGAATTCAACCCGATCGAGTACGATCAGGTTGATTGACACCCCCTGCTGGCGGCCCATTGGCCGTGAGTCTGCAGGGGGCGGCATTGCACCAGCAACTCTTGTGAGCTGCTGGTGCAATCCTGAATACAGAGAGCGTGTTGCTCTCCGCATTCAGCGATGTCTTGCGGACCTTATCCGCACTGTCGGATCAGGTCTGCAAGACATTTGTTAAATTGGCCTCAATGTATTTACTGTAAATATTTGTCATTTTAATGTTCTGCACATAGCCGAATATGCTCTATGTATTTATAAATAGATATTCATATATATATATATATATATATATATATATATATATATATATATATATGTGTTTATATATAATTGCGCTCCACTCATTATAGCAGCGCAAACAATTGTGCACTGGTATCAGAAGCGTGATATTTGTGCTTCACTCAGTAATACCGGTGCACACAAATTTGTGCTGGTATCACAGGTTTAGCGCAATGCGAACACGAGCTCACGTTCACATTGCAGGGAAGCTTTGTGCTCACAAGAGAAAAAAATGGGCAACCAGATGTGGACTCCTTGCTCAGTGTGCTCAGAGGAATATGGCTACACCTCACTGACGAGGCCCAATGAAGGCCGAAACGATCGTCTGGGGTTCCTGTGTTCATTGTTCAAATATGAATTGCTTGGTATTTTGTTGCTGGACTGACTGTAATAGGCAGGATCAGACTGATATACCACAGGAAAGTTCTACTCTGTGAAAAGCACTACTGGGCTAAAAAGAAGCTGCACCCAGGTGGTAAATCGCCATAGAACAGGCTAACAATGTTATTGAGCTGGTTGTTCATTCCTGTGAGTGTGCTTCTCTCTTTGTGTATTTAGTCAGTGAGGTAGCTCAGTTGGCAAATGCCCTGACTACAAAAAGCCTGTTTAAAAGATCCAAGGTCACAGGTTCAAATCCCGGCAGAGCCAACTCAGCCCTTCATCCTTCCAAGGGCGATAAAATGAGTATCATAAAATTGGGTAATAATAACAACTATTACTACTCAGCTGCCGATTTGGTTAATTTTCAGAGCGAGTGCTGAAAAAGCGCTTTGAGTCCCCCTGGGAGAAAGGTGCTATATAAATACTAGTTGTTGTTGTTATTATTATAGTCTCCCTATGCGCTCACAAGAGGGCATTTTCATAGGCTCCAACGGGAGCCTTGTTCTCATTCTGTGAGATACAGCAGAGAACCTAGCGCAGCAAAGGGGGTAAGTCACGCAGCAATGTGCAATTTTTTTATATGAATATATACATATATATTTCTGTGTTTATATGTGTATATACACATATTAACACATAAATATATATATGTATATAATAGGGATGCACCGAAATTTTGGCTGTAGAAATGTTTTGACTGAAAATGGTATTTTCAGGTTTTCAGGGTTTTTTTGCCTGTTATTTTCAGTAAATTTATTGTGTAGCATATTTCAAATTTGATGCAAGCCTAGAACTGTTTGAGTTCATTACTTGACTTTCTGTTTTGCATATAATAATAGTTTTCTAGGACTATACTTTATTTGGATAATTGGTAAAAAATCTGATTATGTTACACAGAACTAAATACAGAACAATACATTATATTGATATTTAATATTGTTTTAAGTAGGGATGCAGAAACATTTTGGCCAAAAATGGCATTTTCGTTTTTATTTGGTTTTGTTTTTTTCGGATTCGTTTTTTTTTTCTTGGTAAAATTATTGTGTTACTTTTAATAAAAGTGTGGTTATTTTATTTTATTGGTTTGCATAAATAGTCTAATTATGCAAAAGAAAAACCCCCAAAAAATAATTTGAAAATAATTTGAAGAAAATACATTTTCGGTTTCGTTTTTGTTGTTGTTTTTTTTCGGGCCAAGTGCATCCTGGATTTTCGGTTCGGTTTCGTGTCCAGAAAGTCCATTTTGGTGTATCACTAGTATATAAGCATATCAGGGGTGTATTATTGCCTAGGCCAACAAGGCCGGTGCCTAGGGCAGCAGATTTGGGAGGGGCAGCACAACTGCCCTATCCTGTCTCTAAAAGCCAGCACACAGTACAGTGAGCGATAAAGTGCAGGCGTTTACAGAGAAGACAAGGTACGTGCACTGATTAAGGTCACTGTTCACAAGCAGTGCTCCTTTAAAACATTGCTTCATTTATAGCCACCGGCACTTTTGCAGTGGATGCGTTCTTGGTGAGAAATTTTACTGGGGATATGCTTACAAGGTAAGGATGAAGGAGAAGACCTTGTGCTGATATGCTGCCTCCCCTTGTCAGCTGTGGTGGGTCTGCGAGTGCAGTGCTTATGGCAGGTCTTAGTGACTAACAGACTGGATGCGTCTGTGCTCTGCTTAGATCAGCTTGTGATGTCTACTCCTAAACTCTCAGTGCTAATGTATGTTAGCTACTAATAGCTAGCTTTCTCTGCATTCATGTGATGTCTCTAATGATAAACTCTCAGTGCTAATGTATGTTAGCTACTAATAGCTAGCTTTCTCTGCATTCATGTGATGTCTCTAATGATAAACTCTCAGTGCTAATATATGTTAGCTAATAATAGCTAGCTGTCTCTGCATTCATGTGATGTCTCTAATGATAAACTCTCAGTGCTAATGTATGTTAGCTACTAATAGCTAGCTTTCTCTGCATTCATGTGATGTCTAATCATAAACTCTCAGTGCTAATGTATGTTAGCTAATAATAGCTAGCTGTCTCTGTATTCATGTGATGTCTCTAATCATAAACTCTCAGTGCTAATGTATGTTAGCTACTAATAGCTAGCTTTCTCTGCATTCATGTGATGTCTAATCATAAACTCTCAGTGCTAATGTATGTTAGCTAATAATAGCTAGCTGTCTCTGCATTCATGTGATGTCTCTAATGATAAACTCTCAGCACTAATGTATGTTAGCTACTAATAGCTAGCTCTCTCTGCATTCATGTGATGTCTAATCATAAACTCTCAGCACTAATGTATGTTAGCTACTAATAGCTAGCTTTCTCTGCATTCATGTGATGTCTCTAATGATAAACTCTCAGTGCTAATGTATGTTAGCTACTAATAGCTAGCTTTCTCTGCATTCATGTGATGTCTAATCATAAACTCTCAGTGCTAATGTATGTTAGCTAATAATAGCTAGCTGTCTCTGTATTCATGTGATGTCTCTAATCATAAACTCTCAGTGCTAATGTATGTTAGCTACTAATAGCTAGCTTTCTCTGCATTCATGTGATGTCTAATCATAAACTCTCAGTGCTAATGTATGTTAGCTAATAATAGCTAGCTGTCTCTGCATTCATGTGATGTCTCTAATGATAAACTCTCAGCACTAATGTATGTTAGCTACTAATAGCTAGCTTTCTCTGCATTCATGTGATGTCTCTAATGATAAACTCTCAGTGCTAATGTATGTTAGCTACTAATAGCTGGCTTTCTCTGCATTCATGTGATGTCTCTAATCATAAATTCTCAGCGCTAATGTCTGTTAGCTACTAATAGCTAGCTTTCTCTGCATTCATGTGATGTCTCTAATCATAAACTCTCAGCGCTAATGTATATTAGCTACTAATAGCTAGCTTTCTCTGCATTCATGTGATGTCTAATCATAAACTCTCAGTGCTAATGTATGTTAGCTACTAATAGCTAGCTTTCTCTGCATTCATGTGATGTCTTTAATCATAAACTTTCAGCGCTAATGTATGTTAGCTACTAATAGCTAGCTTTCTCTGCATTCATGTGATGTCTCTAATGATAAACTCTCAGCACTAATGTATGTTAGCTAATAATAGCTAGCTGTCTCTGTATTCATGTGATGTCTCTAATGATAAACTCTCAGTGCTAATGTATGTTAGCTACTAATAGCTAGCTTTCTCTGCATTCATGTGATGTCTAATCATAAACTCTCAGCGCTAATGTATGTTAGCTACTAATAGCTAGCTTTCTCTGCATTTATGTGATGTCTAATCATAAACTCTCAGTGCTAATGTATGTTAGCTACTAATAGCTGGCTTTCTCTGCATTCATGTGATGTCTCTAATCATAAACTCTCAGCGCTAATGTATATTAGCTACTAATAGCTGGCTTTCTCTGCATTCATGTGATGTCTCTAATCATAAACTCTCAGCGCTAATGTATGTTAGCTACTAATAGCTAGCTTTCTCTGCATTCATGTGATGTCTCTAATGATAAACTCTCAGCACTAATGTATGTTAGCTACTAATAGCTAGCTTTCTCTGCATTCATGTGATGTCTCTAATCATAAACTCTCAGTGCTAATGTATGTTAGCTACTAATAGCTAGCTTTCTCTGTATTCATGTGATGTCTCTAATGATAAACTCTCAGCACTAATGTATGTTAGCTACTAATAGCTAGCTTTCTCTACATTCATGTGATGTCTCTAATGATAAACTCTCAGTGCTAATGTATGTTAGCTACTAATAGCTAGCTTTCTCTGCATTCATGTGATGTCTCTAATGATAAACTCTCAGCACTAATGTATGTTAGCTACTAATAGCTAGCTTTCTCTGCATTTATGTGATGTCTCTAATGATAAACTCTCAGCACTAATGTATGTTAGCTACTAATAGCTAGCTTTCTCTGCATTCATGTGATGTCTCTAATGATAAACTCTCAGCACTAATGTATGTTAGCTACTAATAGCTAGCTTTCTCTGCATTCATGTGATGTCT
The DNA here is from genome assembly GCF_027579735.1 of Bombina bombina. Taxonomy (NCBI): domain Eukaryota; kingdom Metazoa; phylum Chordata; class Amphibia; order Anura; family Bombinatoridae; genus Bombina; species Bombina bombina. The sequence goes on from NC_069500.1 coordinate 112,114,220, forward strand.
CTAATGATAAACTCTCAGCACTAATGTATGTTAGCTACTAATAGCTAGCTTTCTCTGCATTCATGTGATGTCTCTAATGATAAACTCTCAGCACTAATGTATGTTAGCTACTAATAGCTAGCTTTCGCTGCATTTATGTGATGTCTCTAATGATAAACTCTCAGCACTAATGTATGTTAGCTACTAATAGCTAGCTTTCTCTGCATTTATGTGATGTATCTAATGATAAACTCTCAGCACTAATGTATGTTAGCTACTAATAGCTAGCTTTCTCTGCATTTATGTGATGTCTAATCATAAACTCTCAGCACTAATGTATGTTAGATACTAATAGCTAGCTTTCTCTGCATTCATGAACCCATGGAGTAAATAGGAAACGGACACTTACTGTATGTTGTTGCATGTAAAGGGCAGTGGTTGTTTCAAAGTGTATTCTTCTTTCCCTCCCTTCCTCTCTCCCTTCTTTCCCTTTCTCCCTCGCTCCCTCAACTCCCTCCCTCAACTCCCACCCTTATTTCTTTCCCTCCCTTCTATCTCTCAATTCCCTCCCTTGCTCCCTTATTTCACTCCTTTCTTTCCCTCCCCCATTTTCTCCTCTCACTCCCCACTTTTCTCTTCTCTCTCTCTCCCTTCTTTCTTTTCCCTCCCTTTTCTCCCATCCCCTTCTTTTGGCCGCAGAAACGTTTCGGCTGAAAATAGCTTTTTCGGTTATTTCGCTTTTTCTGCCTGTTATTTTCGGTAAAATTATTGTGTAGTATATTTCAAATGTGATGCTAGCCTAGAGCTACTATTTGAGTTTATCACTTGACTAACTGTTTTGCATATAATAATATTTTTCTAGGACTACACTTTATTTGGATAATTGGTAAAAAAACGTAAATCTGATTCTGTTACACAGAACTAAATAAAGAATAATACAGTATATTGATATTTAATATTGTGTAGGGATGCACTGAAATTTTGATCACAGAAATATTTGGGGCAACATGGCATTATTGTTTTTTTCGGTTTTGTTTTTTTTTTGCCTGTTTTATTTCTTGGTAAAATTATTGTGTAGCATATAATAAGACATTTTTTTGTTTAATTTTAGTGTGTTACTTCCAATAAAGTGTGGTTATTTTATTTTATTGGCTTGCAGTTTTTCAATTCAGATTCATTCATTAAATAGTATATGCACACAAAAAAACAAAAAATAAATATTTTAAAATAGTTGCCTAAGAAAACGTTTACAGTAGACTTTTAAATCTAAAATTTATTATTTCGTTTCCTGAATTTTCGGTTTCAGTTTCGGTCCAGAAATTTCATTTTGGTGCATCCCTAATTTATAGGAATAACACAGTCCTCATAGAACGCAATGTAAAGTCACTTTTCATTGCCATTTTTTTTATAACACCCCATGCTCACTTTAACCCCTAAAACTGCTTCATGAGGTTCTGATCACTGGTTAATTTTCGAAGTGCTAATTGCTATCGCAAGCTCGCAGTAGTATTAACCAGCCACTTGTAATAGCTGGTTATTTATTGTGTGCCGTTTACAGACACACAATAAATTTGCACTCCACTTGTAATCTAGCCCTTAATTTTTTTCTGTTCAGCTGTTCCTCTACTGCTTTGACGGAAATATGGGTTAATGGAGTTACATTAACAAATAAATTCCAAACAACCTCATGAGCAAATGGCAGGATTTTTTTTTTCTGTAATGAAATCAGTTTTTGTCTGTGCAAATGTATAAAACATAAGTAACATAAAAATAACTGCAGTTACTGTGCCGTAGCTTTCTGACACTTTAGCATTAGAAATTGTCTTATATAACATTTTTAGTATGTTTATCTATTTGTGCAAATAAACATTTTCCTTCTTAATATGAGGAGAGTCCACAGCTTCATTCCTTATTTGTGGGAAATAATGAACCTGGCCACCAGGAGGAGTCAAAGACACCCCAGCCAAAGGCTTAAATACCTCCCCCACTTCCCTCATATCCCAGTCATTCTTTGCATTTCGTCACAGGAGGTTGGCAGAGAAGTGTCAGAAGATATGGAGTAGTTCCTTATGAAGGGTATCAACCTTTTAAAATGGGACTGGAGTTTTAAGTAGTCTTGTCAGCCTCTCAGTGAGAGCATTGATGAAAGTTAGGGTCTGGAGATGCAGGGAGAGTCTTCCTGCGAACCCATCCAGACCCGTATTAACAGCTCCTAAGCAATCAGTGTTGACGAGTTTCACTGCCTGCTTCCATCACTTAAGTCTCTGTCAGGAGCGATGCTGCAAGACTGCCACGGCATATTCCGGTAATATTGTTTCATTTTTTTATACACAGATGATAACGCATGAAGACAGGGCCACAGTGTGGCTCCTTTCATCTGTATGGAATCAAGGGTTAATATCTCCAGAAGGGGATTATTGAACAGGGGGGATTAATCACATAATTTGTTTTTAATTATGTTTATGCTGTGACATGTGTGAGATGAGGATCAGGCAGATGTTGGAACGTACAGGTTTTCTTTTGTTTTGGATAGCTGCGCAGTCTGTTAGGTTTGGCACGCTTTTTACTATAGCAGGGGCGGTCCTGCATGGGGCACCCTGTAACCGGGTGTGGTCACACTGATTTCCTCTTCTTCCTGACCATGCGGTTTACCGGAGACTAATTTGTTTTCTCTGTTGGGCCTGGGACATAGGAGGTGGTGAGTGCCCCAGCCATTGGGGGTATAAAGGTGCCATTTATCTTTTTTCTAAAGTCCGATTATAAGTGCAAGCTATGGAGGACTCTGCAGATTATTCGCCTGAATGCCAAGGCTTCAGGTTTTTCTGTTCTAGAGTTTTTACAAAGGTTCTAGGGGCTCTGCTTTCAGTGGCCAGAACCAGATGTATAGCAGTAGAGCCATATTTGGACGATATTCTGGTTCAAGCACCATCCTGTCATCTGGCAGGCCATTCAAAAGCTCTTATATTTCTTCTTTGGTCTCATGGATGGAAGATAAACTTAGGAAATAGTTCTCTTATTCTCAATACCAGGGTGGAATTCCTGGGTACTATAATAGACTCCAGATCCATGAGTAAATTTTCTTACAGACCAGAGACATTGCAAACTAGCTTCCGATTGTCTTGCCCCCCAGACCTTCTTAAGGCCCTCTGTGGCTCAATGTATGGAGGTTGTTGGTCTCATGGTGTCCTGCATCAATATCATTCCTTTTGCCAGATTCCATCTCAGACCACTTCAGCTGTGCATGCGGAGACAGTGGAACAGCGATCATTCAGATCTGTCTCAAAAGATTTCTCTGGACAACTGGTCAAGAGAATCGCTCTCTTGGTGGCTCTGTCCAGATCACCTGTCCCAAGAGACATCCTTCTTGAGACCATCCTGGAAGATTGTCACTATGAACGCAAGTCTAACAGGATGGGGAGCTGTTTGGGGTGCCAAGAAGGCACAGGGCCTGTGGACTCAAGAGGAATCCCTCCTCCCGATCAACATGTTGGAACTTCGAGCAATCTTCAATGCTCTGAAGGCTTGGCCTCTTCTGGGTTCATCCCAGTTTATGAGATTCCAATCAGACAACATTACCTCTGTGGCTTACATCAACCATCAGGGGGGAACGAGGAGCTCCCTAGCAATGAGGGAAGTATCTTGGATTGTAGAATGGGCGGAAGCCCACAATTGCTCTTTGTCAGCGATCCACATTCCGGGTGTGGACAACTGGAAGGCGGATTTCCTCAGCAGGCAATCCTTTTATCGGTGGAATGGTCTCTCCATCCCAAGGTGTTTGCGGAGATTTGCAGCAGATGGGGGACACCGGAGATAGATCTCATGGCATCCCGGCTCAATTCCAAGCTACCCATATATGGGTCGCGGTACAGGGATCCTCAGGCGGAGCTAATAGATGCAGTGCCTTGGAGGTTCAATCTGATTTACATTTTTCTGTCACTACCACTTCTACCTCGTGTAGTGGCCTGCATCAAGCAGGAGCAGGTATCAGTGATCCTAATTGCTCCACCGTGGCCGCGAAGGATGTGGTGCGCGGATCTGGTGGGGATGTCCTCATCTCCTCCATGGAGGTAACCTTGATGCAGGGATCTGCTGGAGCAAGGTCCTTTTGTTCATAAAAATCTAGATTCTCTGAGGCTGACTGCGTAGGGATTGAACGCTTAGACCTCGCCAAGAGAGGTTTTTCTGAGAGGGTTATTGAAACTCTCATTCAAGCGCGTAAGCTGGTTACTCGTTGCATCTTTTATAAGGTTTGGAGGACCTACTGTGAGGAATCAGTACAACACCCTTATATGCATACATATATATATGAATAACCGCTCAGTCTCACACCCCACTTCGGGTTTTATTACAAGAATAAACCCTGGTTTGCTCATAGACATGAGGGTGACCAACATAGGTCAAAGGTAGTGGAACAGTACTTATTAGTACCTATACACAGGGGACATACCTACACTAACTAAATCTAAACTATAGCTATGGAATACAAAAGGGGAAATAAGTAATTCAAAGGCCCAGAATGGAATTCCTAATATTGAGCAAAATGTAGCAGTGAGTAAGCTGGTACATATATGTATAACACAATTTGTTAAATGGAATAGCAAGCAATAAGATTCCTGTAAGTTAGCAGCAGTAGATGGCAGTGGTGAGTAAGTGTGCAGCATAGGTATGAATCAGTAAAAGAGAAACAATCTCCAATTTAAAATAACTGAATATCAGGCAAAAGTAGCAATACATCAGCAAGTAGTAAAAGTCTTATATATGCCAGTAAAATGTAAGGATGTGTTATTTGAATGAACTCTGTACCGTACATAGATTCTGTCCTCTGGTGCTGCTAGTGCTGACAGGCTGCGTGGCTACAGGAAGTCCTGAGTCTGAGTTTGAGATCACTGTGTCGCTCTGCAGAGTGACGTAACACACTCCAATGTGTACAGATGCAGTACTGTGTGAGAAAAGAACTTGCAGTTGGTGGTGAGAGAAAATCAAAAATAACACGTTACCAATTAGTGCTGGCAGAATGGTGAACCGCTGAGGGGATTAGAGAGCTGAGATCCCAGGAACAATTAATGAGGATTCAGAGTTCAGTCTGTGCTGATCCAAAGTGAGGCTAGAGTGAAGATTCTCAGTAGTATCAAATTACCTAGCAATGATTGATGGACACAGGTAAGCTTAAATAGGATGTGCTGATCACATGATGTAGAAAGTTAAAGTGACAGTATGTCAATTAGGTGGTTCCTGACACCTACTTATTCTGGTGTGAGGAACGTGGATTTCCCTGGCATAAGGTCAGGGTCTCCAGGATTCTTTCTTTTCTCCAGGATGGTCTGGATAAGGGCCTTTCTGCTAGTTCCCTTAAGAGACAGATTTCGGCCCTATCTGTTTTACTGCACAAGAGGCTCGCTGAGCTTCCGGATGTCCAGTCTTTCATTCAGGCTTTGGCTAGGCTCAGGCCTGTGTATAGATCTAGCGCTCCTCCTTGGAGTTTAAATCTCGTTCTTAAGGTTCTGCTGAAGGCTCCATTTGAAATCAAATTACTGTCTTGGAAGGTTCTTTTTTAATTGGCTATTGCTTCGGCACGCAGAGTGAGCCTCCTTACCTAGTATTTCATGCTGATAAGGCTGTTCTTCGTACTGGGTTAGGTTTTCTTCCTAAGGTAGTTTCAGATTGCAACATCAATCAGGAGATTGTGGTTCTTTCCTTGTGTCCTAATCCTTCTTCTTCGAAGGAACGGTTACTTCATAATTTGGATGTGGTTCGAGCCCTGAAGTTCTATCTTAGGCTACAAAGAAGTTTAGACAGACTTCTTCTTTGTTTGTTGTCTATTCTGGGAAGTGTAGGGGGCAGAAGGAGCATCATTCGCTTAGCTTATGAGACAGCGGGACATAAGCCTCCTCAGAGGATTGAGGCTAATTCTAATAGAGCAATGGCATCCTCTTGGGCCTTCAAGAATGAGGCCTCTATGGATCAGATTTGTAGGGCAGCTACCTGGTCCTCCTTACATACCTTTTCAAAATTTTACAAGTTTGATGTTTTTGCTTAGACTGAAGCAGATTTTGGGAGAAAGGTTTTACAGGCTGTGGTGCCCTCAGAATAGGGTCTGCCTCTCTTTTTACCCTCCCGTTTCATTCAGTGTTCTCCAGAGCTTGGGTATATGTTTTCCACAAGTAATGAATGAAGCCGTGGACTCTCCTCATATTAAGAAGGAAAACATAAATTATGCTTACCAGATAATTTCCTTTCCTTCTGTATGAGGAGAGTCCACGGCCCCCCGCCCATATTCTCCATTGGGCGGACCAAAATTTTGTTTTGTTCTTCTGGCACCATTTATACCCTGATATTTCTTATACTTTTCCTTGTTCCCTTGGCAGAATGACTGGGATATGAAGTTCGGGAAGTATTTAAGCCTTTGGCTGGGGGTGTCTTTAGTATTTCCCACAAGTAAGGAATGAAGCCATGGACTCTCCTCATATAGAAGGAAAGGAAATATCTGGTAAGCACAATTTATGTTTTTTTTTTCTATTTTGTGCTTATTCTTATGAGCTGCTTTGTATGAGTCTGGTATTAATTATATTTTTTAATAACATTTACCAGAATTGTTTTCTGAAATACTTTTAATGTTTTACTCAGATTGATTATTTGGTTGCATATTATGGCAGCTAACTATAAATCATAACTTTTAGCCAGTAATACCCTCCTCTTCCTCCCCACGTTTACTATTTAGGAAAAGATATTGTGCAACTGGAAGATATAAGGAAAATTAACAGTTGTTTTATATTATAACCAACAAGCAAATCCTGATTAGGTCTGGTTACTGAACTGTCATGAAGTTACTACAATTATATCAATATGTATCCTGTCCATTCTTCCAGCAAAATGTTGTGTTATTGAAAGTGAGTAGACAGATCCCAAGAGGGTTATGTAGCTGGAATCAGTGAGATCAGATTGAGAGGTTGGGAGGGGGGGTTTATACAGTTTTGCAAGTACACTTTCTCGCTTACTATGATTCAACAAAAGGGGGTAACAAAAGGACAAGTGCAAAACCTGTGTGTTTTACAGTTATAATCTAATGTGCACCACATTACATTACAATAGGTTGTCCATCTAAAATTCAAAGAGGATTATAAAGTGTCAGCAAATGGTTACTGCTACTTTTGTGGGGGGAAAAAGAAAACAACAGTTTAAAAAAAAAAAAAGTAGATAATCGTGAGATTGCCCTTTTGCCTTGTCAGGAAGGAGAGATCACATTCCAAATTCAGAGTATATTTTCACCTATATTTTCAACATATTTAGTAGTGAGCATTCCAATATCTATAGCTGTATGAGGTGCCCAATATTACTTACACATGAGATACCTATTGTTAACAATTAATATAACTTCTGAAACACCCTTGAACAACAGTCAAAGATCCTTAGGGGTCGATTTATTAAGCAGCGGATGCTACATCAGACCCACTTCGCTTCAGGTCCGTCTGAAGTGGAAGTTAAGAAGCTGCGGTCATAAGACCGCTGCTCCTTAACTCGTCCACCATCTCTGAGGCAGCGGACAGAAATCAGCTCGATCGGATACGTTCGGGTTGATTGACATTCCCTGCTAGCCGCTGATTGGCCGCAAATGCGCAGGGGGCGGCATTGCACAAACATTTCACTAGGAATACTTGTGCAATGATAAATTCCGACAGCATATGCTGTCGGCATTAATCGGTGTGCGGCGGACATGATCGACTACAGCGGATCATGTCCGCCCACACATTAGTAAATCGGCCCCTTAAACTTAAAGGGACACTGATCCCAAAATGTTTCTTTCGTTATTCAGATAGAGTATTAAATTTTAAGCAACTTTCTAATTTACTCCTATTATCAAATTTTCTTCATTCCTTTGGTATCTTTGAAATGCAAGAATGTAAGTTTAGATGACGGCTCTTTTTTGGTGAACAACCTGGGTTGTTCTTGCTGATTGGTGGATAAATTCATCCACCAATAAAAAAAGTGCTGTCCAGAGTACTGAACCAAAATAAAAGCTTAGATGCCTTCTTTTTCATATAAAGATAGCAAGAGAACGAAGAAAAATTGATAATAGGAGTAAATTAGAAAGTTGCTTAAAATTGCATGCTCTATCTGAATCACAAAAGAAAAAAATTGGGTTCAGTGTCCCTTTAACATTTTAACAACGCACAAAATGTTTTATTATTGAAGGTATAACATTGTCACAGTATACATTCAGGGACAGATTATAAGTGGGGCGCTAAATTTTTTCCCTTGTGCTCTTAACTGCGCTCAAAGTAATACATTATCCCTAGATTTGGAGTGCGCTACAAAAAAAACTATTAGTTTTACTAATACTTTACATTCTTATGTTCATCAGAAGAAAATGTTCTTTTAATTTTTAAACATATACTGTATTTATATATATATACATGATTTTTTTTTAAATATATATTAATACTTATATATCTTTATGAATATTTGCAGATATATAGATATATAGATAGATATTGCATAGACATATATATTTACAGATACATAAATAGATAGATATTGCATATACATATACACTTTTATATATATATATATATATATATATATATATATATATATATATATATATATATATATACTATATATATTTATAAAGAAAACTTTTTGTAAGTGAAGAAAATAGGAATTACACGTATTTCTATTTAAAACAGATAAAAACACATTAAAATTAAATAAAAATTATATTCATTTCAAGGTATTTGACTGGGAAGGGCTCAAAAGTGTATATATTTGGGTATGTACATTATGGGCCAGATTACAAGTGGAGCATTATTTAATGCTCCTGCTCGAGCGTTACTGGGCTAGAAGTAAGCTTTTTGCAAGTATCGGGTTGCGCTCATATTACAAGTTGAAAGTAAACAGTTTTCACTTGCGCAATAACCAATTCCCCTATAGAAGTTATTGGAGCAAAAAATAAAACCTACAAGTGCGCTAACCCAACATGAAAATATGATTATTTCCCATTCCAATGTTCTTCACATAGCAGAATATGTTCTATTTATTCATTAATACAGATTTCTACATACAGTATATCTGATGGTATTTTGGTACAATATATATATATATATATATATATATATATATATATAAATAGGAACATTTATTTAAAAATACATATAACATATTCCCTCATGTGCAAAACATTGGGATGTGAAATTTTTACAGTACATCTACAGTTTAACACTTTATTAAATATGAATATTACATAAATATGGTTTTTCATGTTTTCATCTACTTCACTGCAAAGGGTTTCAATGCACTTATATATACTATATGGATATATATATGTATTTATGTGCTTATATGTGTATATATGTCGGTAAATACATAAATACACACACACATATATATATATATATTTATATACTGTATATACACATAAATACATATGTACACATTTATAGACTATATGTATCACTGTTTAGTTTAACCATTACGTTTTAATACATATACAAGCTGATTACTGATTTGTGTTATAGCAATAAGTGTCATTATTCAGATAGATCATACAATTTTAAATAACTTTCCAATTTATTCTGATCATGACATTTTCTTCATTTTCTTGTTATCCTTTGTTGTAAAGCAGGAAGGTAAATTCCGGAGAGTGCTAATGTCTGATACACTATATGGCAGCAGTTTTGCAATAATGTTATGCATTAGCAAGAGCAATGTCATGTAGTGCTTCTGGCATGAGCATGCTACCTATTTAGATATCTCTTCAACAAAGGATAACAGAAAACAAAGCAAATATGTTAATAGAAGTAAATTGGAAACTTTAATAAAATTGTATTCTCTATCTGAATCATGAAAAAAATTGGGTTTCATGTCCCTTTAATTTTTTCTGAGGTTTTCATTGCATGAATATTTTAAATATCATGTGTTATCTCACTTTTTTTAAATGAATGGGAATGATTTAGAGTTTGAAAACCAGGAGAAAAACCATAGAACCGTATGAACCTTTTAAAACTTTTCAATAAGTTTAGGGTCCTGAACTGATAAAACGGACTTATTTTGTTTACAGAAGATCAAGATGAAAATATTTGGGTAAATGATTGTTTGAATGATCAGGATCGGTAATTAAAAATAGGTTCATTTCCAATAGCTGTTATATCTCATATCCCTTTTTGGAGACCATTTGTACATAATTTTCATTGACAATTTCAGTCACAAAGTATTTGACCAAGATTTCATCATAGATTGATTTACAAACGGCCAAGTTCATTCATTTGTATTATCCCTTTTATAATCTGACACCTTATGAAAAAGCTAGAAAATTATAAATGTATTCAATAAATGGGTCACATTAAAGAAGCACTGAAATTTGTTGATAGTAACAATTAAGAGGTCTGGATTGTTTTGTATTTTGTCTAAATGTTGTTGTTTTTTCATAATTATATTCCTAATTTAGTTATGGAATTATAATAACTTCTGCTGGCTAGTAAAAGTTTGTATCTACTATATAACTCTCCACCGCAAACTAACCCTGCACCAACTAACCTCTATACCACCAATAGCCCACTACAATAAATTTCCTAACCCATTAACCCCTATACTGCCAATAGCACACCACAATAAACTTCCTAACCTAGTAACTGCCAAATAGCCTGCCGCAATAAACTTCCTAACCTATTAAAACCTATAGCCCACCGCACACATCCCCTACACTACTTAACCCCTATACCACCGATAGCCCACCCCAAACACCCCTACACTACTTAAACCCTATACCACCCATAGCCCACCACAAACACCCCCTACACTACAGAACCCCTATACCTGCAATAGTCCACCACAAACACCCCATACAATACTTATATAGCCCACCGCAAACAACCCTACACTATTTAACCCCTATACCAGCAATACTAAAGTTACTTTGTAAAAATGATTGGTCTGCTGAAAAACAAGGTATAATTTGTGTGGGTACCTCACAATAACTAAAGTTAAAAATTATGTGTAAATTCAATGAGGGACAAACAACTAAAAACACCCTCAGCACAAGGGTTAAAGAAACATAACAGTCAACATTAAAATTCACATAAATTCATTTCAGCTTTGGATAGAATTTGTTTTTGCAAAACACCTTTACTGTTCACAGGTTCAGCTGTTTCTATTCATATAGCTTGTGGAGGCTTTAGCAATGACTCAGTTTGTGTCATATCACTTGTGATCCAACTCTGCATTCAGAGAGCAGATGGTTATACAATATACAAAACACAACCATGGTGCATGAATGTGTATGTATATACATACTGTGTATGTATATATATATATATATATATATATATATACATACAGAGAGAAAGAGAGAGAGAGATATGATAAATAGATAGATAGATAAAAAGATATCCTATCTATCTATCTATCTATCTATCTATCTATCTATATATATATATATATATACATACTGTATATATTTGTCACTGGGTTAGAAAATTGCAGAAATGTTACATTGACACCCTTTCCTAGATGCAAATAAATTTAATTGTTCCACAGAAAACAAGAATAATTCAGTTGTGAACAAGAAATTTAAAGGGACAAATTCTACTACAGTTATTTTTCAATAGCAAAAATTTGACCCATCGTTTGCCTTATTTGGAGAAGCCAATCTGGGCTTTATTCGACAGACAGCAAGGCTAGCGACTGTCATGGAGATAGTATAAAATTAATTATTTTGCTGTTGCTATCTGACAGCGCCAATTAGAGATATATGTAGCAGAGTTAGCCTCAGAAAGTCAGCAGGGTGCATTTCAAATTCTGAGAATTGGACATTGCTCAATTTTCAGAACTAAATAACATGAAAAAGGGGACAAAATAAATAATGAAAATATATTGTTAATAAAAAATATAAGTTATTTCATAACACATAACTAAACTTTTTATATTAAAATCTTAAGGTGTTTACTGTCCCGTTAAAATGGAGAAAAATGTACAGAGTACGGTAGGAACATAACCAAATGATGCTTCAACAAACCTACTAAATTGCCCAATACTAGCACAGATAAAAACATTGGGTCATCCAAAGATACTCTGTAGCTTTAAAGATGTAATATATTTATTGATATTTCAAATTAAGGAACATTAAAAACTAAATCAATCCTAGATAAAATGAAGTATGTAAAGTTTAACATTTGAATAATATGTTGATTATTTTTTATTTATATTATATATGGAAGCAATGTGCACCATCCTGTTTTAAAGAAGGTTTACATCTGCACTGAATAATTAAATAAATGAGTCACTAACATTTACAACCAATGAGAATGTGGAATATATGAGTCTACACATCTACTTCCTACAGGAATCGGAAAGCCTCACAATTTTCAGAGTGAAATTATAGCAAAAAGTAACAAAATAAATAGCAAATGCATATTGCAGAGTTTTTTTTTTTACTTACCTTAACAAACATTTTGTATTAAAGTCTCAAAGTGTTGATTGTCCTTTTAATCTATATCATTTTACTTACTATGTATACATTTTGAATTAAACCATAGCCAACACCCAAGGTTTTTACACTGTTTGTGTAATGATAACTACTTACAATTTAAAATATATATATTGAAAAGTATTCTTTCTGGGTGAGCAGAAATAAGTCATTTAAACTGTATCTTATAATAGCAGTACTGGTTTCCGCAATCCACAGGCATTCCTCTGGTAAACATTCCCCTCCCTTTTGTGCCATTTATGCCAAGTTTTTTTTAACTGCTTCTTAGAAATAATTTTATTCAGCAGATTTGAGTGTTGTTCACATGATGTACAGAATACAACAGTGTTTCCCAATCATTGGCTCTTTTCAAGTCTGTTAAAAGAGCTGTTCAGATGGGTTTAACCAGATCAGTAAGGCATTTTTAATTCAAAGCCATTATAATCCATTAGGAAAACTGTTTTTCTAAGTGCCATATGATCTTGCGCGCGCACAAATTTATCACAGCTCCCGCATCAATGTTTTTTTTTTATATATTTTAATATGTTTTGATAAAAGTGCACTGCTGGGACTTAGCTGAACACAAAAAACATAATTTATGTAAGAACTTACCTGATAAATTCATTTCTTTCATATTAGCAAGAGTCCATGAGCTAGTGACGTATGGGATATACATTCCTACCAGGAGGGGCAAAGTTTCCCAAACCTTAAAATGCCTATAAATACACCCCTCACCACACCCACAATTCAGTTTAACGAATAGCCAAGAAGTGGGGTGATAAGAAAAAAGTGCGAAAGCATATAAAATAAGGAATTGGAATAATTGTGCTTTATACAAAAAAATCATAACCACCACAAAAAAGGGCGGGCCTCATGGACTCTTGCTAATATGAAAGAAATGAATTTATCAGGTAAGTTCTTACATAAATTATGTTTTCTTTCATGTAATTAGCAAGAGTCCATGAGCTAGTGACGTATGGGATAATGACTACCCAAGATGTGGATCTTTCCACACAAGAGTCACTAGAGAGGGAGGGATAAAATAAAGACAGCCAATTCCTGCTGAAAATAATCCACACCCAAAATAAAGTTTAATGAAAAACATAAGCAGAAGATTCAAACTGAAACCGCTGCCTGAAGTACTTTTCTACCAAAAACTGCTTCAGAAGAAGAAAATACAACAAAATGGTAGAATTTGGTAAAAGTATGCAAAGAGGACCAAGTTGCCGCTTTGCAAATCTGATCAACCGAAGCTTCATTCCTAAACGCCCAGGAAGTAGAAACTGACCTAGTAGAATGAGCTGTAATCCTATGAGGCGGAGTCTTACCCGACTCAACATAGGCAAGATGAAATAAAGATTTCAACCAAGATGCCAAAGAAATGGCAGAAGTTTTCTGGCCTTTCTAAAACCGGAAAAGATGACAAATAAACTAGAAGTCTTTCGGAAAGACTTAGTAGCTTCAACATAATATTTCAAAGCTCTAATAACATCCAAAGAATGCAACGATTTCTCCTTAGAATTCTTAGGATTAGGACATAATGAAGGAACCACAATGTCTCTACTAATGTTGTTGGAATTCACAACTTAGGTAACAATTCAAAAGAAGTTCGCAACACCGCCTTATCCTGATGAAAAATCAGAAAAGGAGACTCACAAGAAAGAGCAGATAATTCAGAAACTCTTCTGGCAGAAGAGATGGCCAAAAGGAACAAAACTTTCCAAGAAAGTAATTTAATATCCAATGAATGCATAGGTTCAAATGGAGGAGCTTGAAGAGCCCCCAGAACCAAATTCAAACTCCAAGGAGGAGAAATTGACTTAATGACAGGCTTTATACGAACCAAAGCTTGTACAAAACAATGAATATCAGGAAGAATAGCAATCTTCCTGTGAAAAAGAACAGAAAGAGCAGAGATTTGACCTTTCAAGGAACTTGCGGACAAACCCTTATCTAAACCATCCTGAAGAAACTGTAATATTCTCGGTATTCTAAAAGAATGCCAAGAAAAATGATGAGAAAGACACCAAGAAATATAAGTCTTCCAGACTCTATAATATATCTCTCTGGATACAGATTTACGAGCCTGTAACATAGTATTAATCACAGAGTCAGAGAAACCTCTTTGACCAAGAATCAAGCGTTCAATCTCCATACCTTTAAATTTAAGGATTTCAGATCCTGATGGAAAAAAGGACCTTGAGACAAAAGGTCTGGTCTTAACGGAAGAGTCCACGGTTGGCAAGAGGCCATCCGGACAAGATCCGCATACCAAAACCTGTGAGGCCATGCCGGAGCTACCAGCAGAACAAACGAGCATTCCTTCAGAATCTTGGAGATTACTCTTGGAAGAAGAACTAGAGGCGGAAAGATATAGGCAGGATGATACTTCCAAGGAAGTGATAATGCATCCACTGCCTCCGCCTGAGGATCCCGGGATCTGGACAGATACCTGGGAAGTTTCTTGTTTAGATGAGAAGCCATCAGATCTATTTCTGGAAGTTCCCACATTTGAATAATCTGAAGAAATACCTCTGGGTGAAGAGACCATTTGCCCGGATGCAACGTTTGGCGACTTAGATAATCCGCTTTCCAATTGTCCATACCTGGGATATGAACCGCAGAGATTAGACAGGAGCTGGATTCCGCCCAAACCAAAATTCGAGATACTTCTTTCATAGCCAGAGGACTGTGAGTCCCTCCTTGATGATTGATGTATGCCACAGTTGTGACATTGTCTATCTGAAAACAAATGAACAACTCTCTCTTCAGAAGAGGCCAAGACTGAAGAGCTCTGAAAATTGCACGGAGTTCCAAAATATTGATCGGAAATCTCACCTCCTGAGATTCCCAAACCCCTTGTGCCGTCAGATACCCCCACACAGCTCCCCAACCTGTAAGACTTGCATCTGTTGAGATTATAGTCCAGGTCGGAAGAACAAAGAAGCCCCCTGAACTAAACGATGGTGATCTGTCCACCATGTCAGAGAGTGTCGTAAAATCGGTTTAAAGATATTAATTGAGATATCTTTGAGTAATCCCTGCACCATTGGTTCAGCATACAGAGCTGAAGAGATCGCATGTGAAAACGAGCAAAGGAGATCGCATCTGATGCGGCAGTCCTAAGACCCAACATTTCCATGCATAAGGCTACCAAAGGGAATGATTGTGACTGAAGGTTTTGACAAGCTGATATCAATGTTAAACTTCTCTTGTCTGACAAGGACAGAGTCATAGATACTGAATTTATCTAGAAACCTAAAAAGGTTACCCTTGTCTGAGGAAACAATGAACTGATTGGTAAATTGATCCTCCAACCATGAACTTGAAGAAAACAACACAAGTCGATTCGTATGAGATTCTTCGAAAATGAGAAGACTGAGCAAGTACCAAGATATCGTCCAAATAAGGAAATACCAAAACCCTATTCTCTGATTACAGAAAGAAGGGCACCGAGAACCTTTGAAAAAAATTCTTGGAACTGAGGCTAGGCCAAACGGTAAAGCCACAAAACTGGTAATGCTTGTCTAAAAAGAGAATCTCAGACACTAAAAGTGATCTGGATGAATCGGAATATGCAGATACACATCCTGTAAATCTATTGTAGACATATAATG
Source organism: Bombina bombina (assembly GCF_027579735.1). Taxonomy (NCBI): domain Eukaryota; kingdom Metazoa; phylum Chordata; class Amphibia; order Anura; family Bombinatoridae; genus Bombina; species Bombina bombina. The sequence continues at coordinate 112,130,273 of NC_069500.1, forward strand.
CCCTTGCTAAACAAAAGGCAGGATAGTCCTACAGTAACCATCTTGAATGTTGGTATCCAAACATAACGATTCAATAATGATAGATCCAGAACTGGTCTGAAGGAATTGACCTTCTTTGGTACAATGAAGAGATAAAATAAAACCCCAGCCCCTGTTCCAGAACTGGAACTGGCATAAATACTCCAGCCAACTCTATATCTGAAACACATTTCAGAAATGACGAGCCTTTGCTGTGTTAACTGGGACACGGGAAAGAAAAGAATCTCTTAGCAGGAGGCCTTAACTTGAAGCCAATTCTGTACCTTTCTGAAACAATGTTTCTGAAACCAGAGATTAAGAACGGAATTGATCCAAATTTCTTTGAAGAAAACGTAATCTGCCCCATACCAGCTGAGCTGGAATAAGGGCCGCACCTTCATAGGTACTTAGGAGCTGGCTATAGGTTTCTATAAGGCTTGGATATATTCCAAACTGGAAATAGTTTCCAAACTGATACCGCTCCTGAGGATGAAGGATCAGGCTTTTGTTCCTTGTTGTGAGGAAAGGAACGAAAATGATTATTTACCCTGGAAAGAAAGGGAAAGCAAAGTTGACTTAGAAGACATGTCAGCATTCCAAGTTTAATCCATAAAGCTTTTCTAGCTAAAATAGCTAGAGACATATACCTGACATCAACTCTAATGATATCAAAAGATGGTATCACCAATAAAATTATTAGCATGTTATAGAATAATAATAATGCTATAAAATTATGATTTGTTACTTGTTGCGCTAAAGCTTCTAACCAAAAAGTTGAAGCTGCAGCAACATCCGCTAAAAATATAGCAGGTCTAAGAAGATTACCTGAACATAAGTAAGCTTTTCTTAGAAAGGATTCAATTTTCCTATCTAAAGGATCCTTAAATGAAGTACTATCTGCCATAGGAATAGTAGTACATTAGCAGGAGTAGAGACAGCCCCATAACCTTAGGGATTTTTGTCCCAAAAAACTCTAATCTGTCAGATGGCACAGGATATAATTTGCTTAAACGTCTAGAAGGAGTAAATAAATTACCCAAATTATTCCATTCCCTGGAAATTACTTCAGAAATAGCATCAGGGAGATAAAACACTTCTGGAATAACAACAGGAGATTTAAAAACCTTATTTAAACGTTTACATTTAGTATCAAGAGGACCAGAATCCTCTATTTCTAATGCAAATAACACTTCTTTAAGTAAAGAACGAATAAATTCCATCTTGAACAAATACAAAGATTTATCAGCATCAACCTCTGAGACAGAAACCTCTGAACCAGAAGAACCATTATCAGTATCAGAATGATGATGTTCATTTAAAAATTCATCTGAAAAAAAGAGAAGTTTTAAAAGTCTTTTATGTATACTAGAAGGAGAAATAACAGACATAGCCTTCTTAATGGATTTAAAAAATAAAATCTCTTATGTTATCAGGAACACTCTGAAAATTAGATGTTGACGGAACAGCAACAGGTAATGTAACAGTACTAAAGGAAATTTTATCTGCATTAATAAGTTTGACATGACATGCAATACAAATAACAGCTGGAGAAACAGATACCAAAAGTTTATAGCAGATACACTTAGCTTGGTAGCTCCAGCACTGTGCAGTGATTTTCCTGTAGTATCTTCTGACTCAGTTGCAACGTGGAACATCTTGCAATATGTAAAAGAAAAAAACAACATATAAAGCAAAATTGATCAAATTCCTTAAATGACAGTTTCAGGAATGGGAAAAAAATGCCAGTGAACAAGCTTCTAGCAACCAGAAGCAATAAATAATGAGACTTAAATAATGTGGAGACAAAAATGACGCCCATATTTTTTAGCGCCAAAAAAGACGCCCACATTATTTGGCGCCTAAATGCTTTTGGCGCCAAAAATGACGCCACATCCGGAACGCCGACATTTTTGACGCAAAAAAAACGTCAAAAAATGACGCAACTTCCGGCGACACGTATGACGCCGGAAACAGAAAAAAATTTTTGCGCCAAAAAAGTCCGCGCCAAGAATGACGCAATAAAATGAAGCATTTTCTGCCCCCGCGAGCCTAACAGCCCACAGGGAAAAAGTCAAATTTTTAAAGGTAAGAAAAAAATGATTGAAACAAATGCATTTATCCCAAATATGAAACTGACTGTCTGAAAATAAGGAATGTTGAACATCCTGAGTCAAGGCAAATAAATGTTTGAATACATATATTTAGAACTTTATATAAAAGTGCCCAACCATAGCTTAGAGTGTCACAGAAAATAAGATTTACTTACCCCAGGACACTCATCTACATGTTTGTAGAAAGCCAAACCAGTACTGAAACGAGAATCAGCAGAGGTAATGGTATATATAAGAGTATATCGTCGATCTGAAAAGGGAGGTAAGAGATGAATCTCTACGACCGATAACAGAGAACCTATGAAATAGACCCCGTAGAAGGAGATCACTGCATTCAAATAGGCAATACTCTCCTCACATCCCTCTGACATTCACTGCACGCTGAGAGGAAAACCGGGCTCCAACTTGCTGCGGAGCGCATATCAACGTAGAATCTAGCACAAACTTACTTCACCACCTCCATCGGAGGCAAAGTTTGTAAAACTGAATTGTGGGTGTGGTGAGGGGTGTATTTATAGGCATTTTAAGGTTTGGGAAACTTTGCCCCTCCTGGTAGGAATGTATATCCCATACGTCACTAGCTCATGGACTCTTGCTAATTACATGAAAGAAATTCAAGAAGTAGCAACACCACTTGATTCAATATTCAACAATGTTTATTAGGACATCATATAAACATTTAGCACGACGTTTCGGTCCAACTGACCTTAATCATGTTGCATAAACATATGCCTTAAACCACTTTATTTAAAGCCTCAATGTATGGATTCCTCTAGGTATGAATAGAGAAATTGATTGGAACGTCACTTTAGAAACTTCTACACATGAATAGATATGTGTTAGAAATTGAAACACTTTGCAAAATGTATATTTCAATTATGCTTATGTGAAACTTTGCTGTTTTTTAATCAGTCAATATTTGTATTGATACAATGTATGAACATATAGAAAATAGATTTTGTACTGTTTTTTAGGTTTCCTATGTATAGATGAATATCCCTTCTGCCACTAGATGGAGTCCTGAAATCTTCTGTCACTGCATGTTTGTGTAATAAATGTGAAACACGTGAACAGGTACCAGTCTCCTCCCATTGAGACTTTAAATAGAGTGGTTTAGGGCATATGTTTATGCTACATGATTAACCCCTTAGTGACCACGGCACTTTTCAGTTTTCTGACCGTTTGGGACCAGGGCTATTTTTATATTTATGTGGTGTTTGTGTTTAGCTGTAATTTTCTTATTACTCATTTACTGTACCCACACATATTATATACCGTTTTTCTCGCCATTAAATGGACTTTCTATGGTAATTAGAAGGCCGCTAAATGCCTCTGCGCACCACACGTGTATTATGCCCAGCAGTGAAGTGGTTAATTAGGGAGCTTTTAGGGAGCTTCTAGGGTTAATTTTAGCTTTAGTGTAGTGTAGTAGACAACCCAAAGTATTGATCTAGGGCAATTTTGGTATATTTCATGCCACCATTTTACCACCTAATGCAATCAAATTAAAAAAATCGTAATTTTTTTCACACTTTTAGGTTTCACAACTGAAGTTATTTACAAACAGTTAGTGCAATCATGGCATTATTTTTTTACAGTTATTCTGCAGTGTTGGATCCCCCCTTAGCCCCCAACCTCCCTGATCCCTCCAAACAGCTCTCTAACCCTTCCCCCTCTACCTAGTTGCCACCATCTTGGGTACTGGCAGCTGTCTGCCAGTACCCAGTTTGTTAAAAAATTTATTTTTGTGAATAATTAAATAATTTCCAAATTTTCTGTATTGAAGCTGCCCCCCTCAATACCCTCCCCCCTCCCAGATCCTTGCCAAATATTGATTCCCCCCTTCCACTCCCTCCTTCTCATACAATTGTTCATAAGAACTAGGCAAATGATGTGGCGCACGCACATACGCGACCCCCCCCTTGCTCTCCCACACCCCCCCCCCCCGCCTCTGAGAGCACTCTACCTAAACCGGATCTGAATATTAACAAACAATGGGCTGCTCATCCACCTCCCTTCTATGGCTCCCATCCACCAGCGATTGGCACCATCGATGGCCGATGCAGAGATATTGAGGCATCACTGCAATACCCAGAAAGCATCTGGAAGCGATCAGCGCTTCAAACCCCAGAGGACTTGTCAGGCCCGTCCTTGGTCACTAACTGTATTTTTTTGTAGGACTTGCTTGACACGTCCTTGGTCGTTAAGGGGTTAAGGTCAGTTGGACCGAAACATCGTGCTAAATGTTTATATGATGTCCCAATAAACATTGTTGAATATTGAACCAAGTGGTGCTGCTACTTCTTGAACTTTTGGATCTGAGGGGTATGTGCAGGAACCCTGTAGCGTGCACCTGGTTGCAGTAAGTGCTGGGCAGGCATTCCTTTTACTTTTAGCTAGCTAAACACATCAGTAAGCTAATCACAAGAGGCATATATGTGCAGCCACCAATCAGCAGCTAGCTCCCAGCTCCTGAGCCTACCTAGGTATGCGTGTTCTGTCAACAAAGGATACCAAGAGAACTAAACAGATCAGATAAAAGTACTAAATTAGAAAGTTATTTCAAGTTGTATGCTCTATCTGATTCATGAAATAAACATTTTGAATTTCATGTCCCTTTAATCTGCTGCCGAGGAGCCTTGCATGCCTGCTACTTCTTCAGTACCTGGACATTTAAAGCTAGATTACAAGTGGCTAGTTATTGCTACAGCAAGCTCCCGGTAGCAAGTAGTGCTCAAAAAATTAACCAGAGGTCAGACATCTGGTTATTTTTTTTTAAAGTGCACCAACTGCTAAAGTTGGTGGCTTCAGGGTGTTAGAAAAAAAAACGCACTGAAAAGTGCCTTTACCTTGCGATCTATGGAAACTGTGTGTTCCCTGTAAATAAATATGTATTCGCTTATATACATATATATTTATGTGTTAATATGTTTATATACACATATTAACACATAAATATATATATATATGTATATATTCATAGATATATATTTAGATTTGCTGCCCATCACTTTGCGACTTACCCCCTTCGCTGCGCTAGTTCTCATGCCGTGTCTGTGCCTATAAAAGCGTGCTCGCGTGAGCGTAATGCTTCCATGCAAGCAAACGCCAGGTCAAGTTTGCATTGCACCACACTTTTTATACCAGCACACATTTGTTGAGCGCAAATATCGTTTTCGCGGAAGCGATATTTTTTGCGCTCAATTTGTAATCTGGCCCTTTATCTCCCCAGAACCAACTGTATCACACATAGGTAACCAATAGTGCTACCCTTAGCTCAGATCACACATTTCACAACAGTTCATGAAATTAAAAGAATTTAGTACAAATGTTTCACAACAACGTTTTTTTTCCACTTAAAAAGTTGATAACATCTTTCCCGAAATAAGTTTTTATTTGCTTAACTTAATTTTTATTTAGAAATAATCCACTAAATTAAATTAGCACAACTTTAATTGTGTCAGGATTTAGACAAACAACCCTGTAAAAATAAATGTGAAGTGAAATATCTTTGGAGCTATGAGAACAGTTCTGAAATGTTAGTCACAGCTATTCTTGTTTGTACAAGCTTGCACATGAATGTGAAAGTGAACAAAAAAATAATAATGTTCAAAGAAAATATATCTCTAAGCTCAGATGGAATAAATGTGAACTGGCCCCTTTAATTCCTGGATTCCCCCACCCACTGACTGCTGGGATTTCTGGCATAACTCAGAGTAAACGGAGACGTGTTTGGGAAGAAAGTTACTGAACAAAGTGCCTACATTTCTACGTAAATAACTGAAGAGCTAAGTCTTAAGATGTTACCAGATCCTGAAAGATATATGGAACTCATGGAAGTTTGAAAAATAAATCAACTCATCATATAGGAACAGTAAGTACAATGTTTTACTATTGTTTATATAAGTTGAATGTAAAGCACATTATAACACGGATTTACTGATGTTTTTGTCTTTACAATTAACTTAATTTCTTTCTTTTCTCTCTCTCTCTCTCTCTCTCTCTCTCTCTCTCTCTCTCTGTATATATATATATATATATATATATATATATATATATATATATATATATATATATATTCTTTCCCTTTCTTGCCCCCTCTCTCCCGTCCCTCTTTTCTTCCATCTTAAATGAAACTACTGAAGCACTTATCTGAAATAACACACTACTAAACTGTGTACATATGCAAATCCCCAAGCAGGAAACAAAAATGTATGATAATTGCAGTGTACGGTACCATCTATTTACTTGGTTGACACTCTATTATGTTATTCCATATTTTATTGTTTATTGCTAAGGGTGGAATACAAGTGTAGCGCTATTTATTCCTCTCACTCATGCGTTAACTCCACTAGAGGCTTTTTTGAGCACGTTAGATAGTGCACGTATTGCAAGTTGAAGGTAAAATGTTTTTGCACGAGTGTTAACACGATATGCGCAAAAAGCCGATCTACAAATATCGTGACCATGTTAACTTATTCCCCTATAGACTTCAATGGAGTGTGAAAAGTATAGAGAAAAACTTGTACACCAGAATGCGTTTTTTTCAAGTGCTCCAATCCGACATGAAATATTAATATTTTACAATCCAATGCTCTTCACATAATAGAATAAGTTTAATTTATTCATAAATATTTACATATTTCTATATACATCTGATGTTTTTTGGTAAAATATATATCTATACCTTTATATCTATATGATTACATCTAAGTATAGATATAATACAGATATATATATATATATATATATATATATATATACATATATATATGAATATTTATTTAAAAATACTTAGAACATACTCCCCTATGTGAAAAACATTTGAGTGTGAAATATTCACATTAAATACAAAGTTAAAAACTTTATTAAATAAGAATATTGCAAAGAGCTCCAATGCACTTATATATATATATGCCTGTAAATAGATATACAGTATACACAAATAAAAACATAAATACACATGTGCACACATATAAGTATATATATATATATATATATATAAAAACATATACATATTTAGACACGTATATGTAGGTATCTCTATTTTTTTTATATCTCTTTTTTTGAGACCTCATATCTTGTGCTATTATGAGTGTACATGTACTTTTAAATGTAATTTTAATGTGTTTTGTGCAACATTTTTGTCGAGTGTAACAGTTAACCAGAGCTCTGAAGTGAGTCGTGCAATCCCAACACATGTTATATATAATTGTGCTCAAACGCATTTTCTTTTAACCTGTAATATGCACGCTACATTCAACATGCGCACAGAACCATGATAAGCCCCTTTTGCACTTGTGCACAACACTTAGGACGCCACTCGTAATCTATCCCTATATGTGTAACATGTTATACAGTATAAAATATTATTGTTTAAGTAGTATATGGGGTCCATTTATCATTGTGCAGACGGACACAATCCGCTATAGTGAACCATGTCCGCCGCACATAACCGCGGACAGGTTATGGAGCAGCTGTCTTTAGAACGCTGCTTCATAACTTGTGTTTCTGAAGCAAGAGGCATCAAGCTCCGTCCGGACCTTGATCAATAGACCCCTATATCTCAACATGTTAAATAACAGGTGGCAAAAATATATATAATAGAGAATTTGAAAATCATCAAAATCAGAAGCACTAGTCAAGTTAAAAACAAAATAATAATAAAAAATAAAATATTCAAACATGCTTAGCATTTTGATGCATTTCTTTTTAAAACAAATAAAATAAAAAACTGGAAAAAAAAATCCTTGGTACCATTTACAGTACTAATTTTAAGCATCTCTCTACTTTACTCCTATTATCAATTTTTCTTCGTTCTGTTGGTATCTTTATTTTAAAAAGCAAGAATATAAGCATAGGAGCCGGCCCATTTTTGTTTCAGCACCTGGGTAGCACTTTCTGATTGGTGTCTAAATGTAGCCACCAATCAGCAAGCGCTACCCAGGTTCTGAACCAAAAATGTGCAGGCTCCTAAGCTTACATTCAAATAAAGCTACCAAGAGTTTGAAGAAAAATTGATAATAGGAGTAAATTAGAAATGTTCTCTCCGAATCATGAAAGATTCATTTTGACTAGACTATTCCTTTAAGTAATATTCTGGCTTAACAATGTTTTCATATATGATGCCCTATAAATATTTTTTATGCCATTTGAGGACCTATGACTAACATTTATACTTGGTAAACCTGCTTTTTTCCACAGAGATTTATGAACAAAATTTTGCTGGACATCTGGTTTTAATTTTGTGCTATTTAGAGTGTAACATTTCAATGAACTCTCTTTTTATTGACATGTAGTACTTCCATAAAAAAGAAAAGCAAGTAATAAATGTCACTAGTAGTTTTCATTACAGAAAAGTGTCAGGACTAGGTTTGTTGGAGATTGGAGACATTACTGTGTAGCAAATTATTGTAGACTAGGTCATGGCCAAAAACCACTCGGACTGGATTCTCAAGTGCATGAAAGCTATTAGGCTAGAGGATCCTAGGAAGGTTATTGGGATGAGAGTGGGAGGTAACGTCACTGGATGGGGGCGTGGCTTATAGCCGTTATTGTCTATGTCGCAGTTACTAAGTTAGATGTGTTGTGCAAGCTGTATACTTCTATGCTCTGCAATAAAATAGCATTGTACCTTCTATGCTGTGTCCTGCATCTCATTACATGGTGTCAGAAGCACTTGCTTGCGCTTCTGTTTCCTGAGTAATGTCGATGTCGAAGTTTACCCCACCTGAGCCTTTTGATTTCTCTCAGCCTGCAACTTGGCCCACATGGCGTCAGCAGTTTCAACGCTTCAGGATTGCTTCCAAGCTGGACAAGGAGAGTGGTGAAGTACAAGTGAATTCTCTTTTATACTCTATGGGGAAAGATGTGGAGCCAGTGTTCAATGCCTTTACTTTCCAAGAAGGGGAAGAATTTGACTTTGAATTAGTTATGAACAAACTCATTGCTCACTTTGTGCTCAGAAGAACTGTGATTCATGAGAGGGCTTGTTTTCACAAACGTGCTCAAAGTGTGGGAGAATCTGTGGAGTCATTTGTGCGCAGCCTGTATGAACTAGCTGAATTCTGTTAGTTTGGTGTTGCTAAAGAAGAGCAAATCAGAGACAGAATAGTTATTGGAATTGCAGATGCTGAAGTCTCACTGAAGCTACAGTTGGAGGCTGAATTAACATTGGATGGGGCTATTAGGATGGCCCGCCAGAGTGAACTGGTGAAAAAGCAAAGTGCTGATCTGAGGTCTGAGAGTATTGTGGATGAAGTGCAGCAGTTCAGGGGAGCTGCAGGTGAAAAGCACAGTGTGAGCGGTAGACCAAGGGCAACAGATAGGCCCAGAAGCAGATGGGCACAGCAGGCTCGCTGCACTCTGTGTAACCGTACCCATGATCAGAATGTCGTATGCCCTGCTAAAGATAAAAGATGTAGAAAGTGTAACTGAATGGGTCATTTTTAATGTGGTGTATAAAACTGAATACATTAAGGAGATGCAGGTGGATAGTGACCAGGAGGGTCAAGAGGTGTGCTTTGTAGGGTCTGTGGTTGAACGGTCTGGTTCAGACGAAGATTGGGGGGTTACCCTTACTGTAATGGGAGAAAAGGTTGCCTTAGAGATTGACACGGGAGCAGACATCACTGTTATGTCCCTTGCAGCATTTATAAAACTGCCTCGACAGCCTCAGCTGGCAAAAGTTACAATGAAAGTTCATAGTCCTGGTTGCCGCATCGATTATGCAGGGAAATTTCTTGCCAGCTGTGAGTACAAGCAGAGGAAATTCACCATGTGAGTACATGTAATTAGAGGTCATTGTGTTAACAACCTATTGAGCAGGAAAGCAGCCTGTGGTTTGGGCCTTGTCGCCAGAGTGAATGAGATTTCGGAAGACATGTTTGGTGAATTGGGCCTACTGAATTGCTACCCAGTCAGTATATCACTTAAAAGTGATGCAGTTCCATACAGCATTACCTCTCCTCGTAGAATTCTGTTCCCGTTCATGCCTCAAGTGGAGAAGGAACTTCTGCGTATGAAGAATATGGGAGTTATTGAAGAGGTTGTTGAAGCAACTGACTGGTGTGCCCCCATTGTGCCTGTTGCGAAGAAAAACAGGAAAGTATGCATCTGCGTAGACTTGAAAAGGCTAAATGAGGTGGTGAAGAGAGAGATATGTGCTGCCGACGCTTGAAGACATAGCTCCGAAACTGGCTGGGGCAAAGTTCTTCTCTACACTGGATGCTTCCAGCGGTTCTGGCAGATACCTCTAGATCCACACCGCCACAAACTGACTACCTTCATTACACCGGTAGGTCGGTTTTGCTTATGCAGACTCCCCTTCAGGATATCCTCTGCTCCTGAAATCTTTTAAAGAGAGATGAGTTCCCTCCTAAGGGACCACAAGGGCAATCAGAGAGGTCACAGCTCACGGAGCTGGATGGGTTGGTGCTTTTCCAGATCCGCATTGTTATTCCTGTTAGCATGCAGCAGGAGATGTTAAACAGGATTCATGATGTCCACTTGGGCATTACAAAGTGCAGAGAAAGGGCTGCTACGGCAGTATGGTGGCCTGGAATCAGTTCTGACATTGCAAGCCACGTGTCAAAATGTGCCTATTCCGGGAACGCTGGCCAACTCAAAGCAGGGAGCCATTGATTTCTACTCCGCTGCCTGCAGGCCCATGGCAGAAAATAGCTGCTGATTTGTGTGGACTGCACAGGGAAAAGTACCTAGTCGTGATTGACTACTATTCCAGGTATTTGGAGATTGCACCCTTGAATGAGATCACCATTCTCCACATTACCTGCAGGTCAATGGAATGGCTGAAAGGGCAGTTCAAACAACAAAGTTCATTTTGAAGCAATCTGAGCCGTACCTAGCTCTCTTGGCCTATTGGGCAACTCCCATCCAAGTCACGGGTTTTAGCCTGGCTCAGCTGATGCTAGGATGTCAGATTCACACCACTTTACCCTCTGTGGGTGTCTTCCAACCAACCAGCTCTATTCCTCAGGATGAGGTTCTTAGAAGGGATGAAGAGGCTAAAAGGGGTTATCGATTCTTCTACAACAGAAAACCCTCTGTGAGGCCCTTGCAGGAGCTGAATGTGGGGCAAAGTGTCAGAGTTAAACTGGATGATGAGAAGAAATGGTATACGCCTGCTACGGTAATTGGATGCTCTCCAGAACCAAGGTCTTATGTAGTCCTTACTGATGGAGGGACAGTCACATGTCGAAATAGAAGACATCTTTAGCCAGTACCTGGGAGTTTGGGATTGGTTACCTCAGAGCCACCACCGGTGGGTTCCCCTGTTTTAAGAGGGGTGCCTTCCCCTCAGCAAGATCACAGCGGGGATACTTCTTTGCTTCCAGCAGACTCTCGATCACCTTCTTCTGTATCAGAGGACAGTTCATGTAAAATGAAGGCAAGTGAAAGGATGGTGAAACTTCCAGCCCGATATCGGGATTAGCACTAGTTAGAGCAGTGACCGGAACAATGGGCAGAATAATCCCACGGTCACTGTGGACTAGGGTAGTCTAGCCCGATGTTCAAGTCAGGATTGTATTTTTTGGTGTTCATATATATTCTCTTTAACTTGTTATTTATTATACACTAAACAAAACTATTTTTGTATGCTTCTTGTATACCTTGTTATTTGATGTACTCTTAAAATATATATATATATATATATATATATATATATATATATAAAACAAATCCAGAGGTAAAAGCAATCGCAATTATAGTCCGGGGTGCACAGCAAAATAGTACACAATTCCAAAAAGAAGCAGGCACTCTCCGTTTGAACTTCAAAATAATTTTACTTAGTGACGTTTCGGGGTTTCACCCCCGTCCTCAGACTTACTTAGGTAAGTCTGAGGACGGGGGTGAAACCCCGAAACGTCACTAAGTAAAATTATTTTGAAGTTCAAACGGAGAGTGCCTGCTTCTTTTTGGAATTATATATATATATATATATATATATATATGCTTTGTCCTTTGAAAAAGGGGAAGATGTGATGAGAGTGGGAGGTGACGTCACCGGATGGGGGCGTTGCTTATAGCCATTATTGTCTATGTCGCAGTTACTGATGTGCTGTGCTAGCTGTATACTTCTATGCTCTGCAATAAAATAGCGTTGTACCTTCTATGCTGTGTCCTGCATCTCATGACAGTTATTGTGCTTATGGGTAGGCAGTGGTCTGGTATTGCCAGTTGTCAGATACAGGCAGGTATGGCTTTGATCATATACAGGCAGGTGTGGTAGTGGTTAGGTATATTCAGTGGTTAGATTCAGGCAGGTAGGACAGTGGTCAGGTATAGTTAGTTACCTGATAAAGGCATTTACCATGTATAGCCTGTTATTAGATACAGGCAGGTGTGGCAGCGGTTAGGTTTAGTCAGTGGTTTGATTCAGGCAGATAGGGCAGTGGTCAGGTACAATTAATTACATTATAAAGGCAGTTTTCAGGTATAGCCTCTTATTAGATACAGACAGGTGTGATAGTGGTAAGGTATAGTCAGCAGTTAGATTGAGGCAGGTAAGTCAGTGGTCAGGTATAGTTAGTTACCTGATAAAGGCAGTTTTCAAGTATAGCCTCTTATTAGATACAGGCAGGTATACCCAATGAATAGATAAAAGCAGGTATGTCCATTTACAGGCAGGTAAGGTAGTTGTCTGGTATAGACAGTTTTTAGATACAGGCAATTATACCCAATGTTCAGATACAAGCAGGTATAGCTATGTCCATTTACAAGTAGGTAAGGCAGAGTTGTCAGGTATAGCCTGTTGGTCATATACAGGCAGATGTTGCAGTGCAAAGGAACTTATCAATTATAATATCTAATTTTTATCTGGCATGAAAATTGTGGTTTGTATTGTCATTTTAGGAATATTTCAATGATAATCTTGTTGGCATACATTTTACACAGGAGTTTAACAACTTTAACATGAATTATCTGCATGTGACATTGAGAAGGAGGGGCCTGAAGGGTCACCGGAAGCAAGGGGCATCAAGCTCCATACGGTGCTTGATAAATCGGCCCCGGAGTGTTAATATAAGGTGTACAGAGTATAGGAACGGCATTAGTAAGGACAATATTTTGCATCCACCATGTGTGCCCTATGCTATAGCAAATTGCTTTTTACTTGCAATTAAGATGAAATTGTTCAGAAGACAATATATATAGAATATGCTATAACATAGTTATAGTTACACAAAGCAATGGATCAGTTATAGGCTATGCCAATGGGTTTACTAAATTCAGAAGTAGCAGCTGACAATAAGAGAAATAGAGACAATATGGTTAATTTTAACAAAATTCAGTAATCAATATATAGCCAAAGATAATTTGTGTTAAGTGGCATTAGAGGGATGTGTGCTTCTATTAAAGATGAACATGCTATCTCCCATTAAACTTCCCAGTGAGGTTGGAATGTAAAGTCACCCATAAATGTAATAGTTTTGCAGAGCATGTGACTTTATTATGGGCTCCAAAACTTTCTAATTTAATGTCACTGGAGAGTGTTTTGGTATAATGCATTGTAGGTCTTTTGATGTGTATGTTATCTCTTGAAAAGTTCAACACCACAAGGAGCGTTAGAACAAGAGTTAGGGAACATTTGAGCAATATAAGCTGAGATTGTGAGTGTTCTGCATTTGCTAAATATTTTATACATTTTTCATAAGAATAATGTAGATGCACTTAAAGGGACATGCCACCCACATTTTTTCTTTTATGATTTAGAAAAAGAATGCAATTTTAAACATCTTTCTAATTTACTTATATTATCTAATTTGTTTTATTCTCTTGATATTCTTTGATGAAAAGCATATCTAGATATGCTCACTAGCTGCTGATTGGTTGCTGCACATAGAAGCCTTGTGTGATTGGCTCACCATGTGCATTGCTTTTTCTTCAACTAAGGATATTTAAAAAATGAAGCAAAATAAATAATGGAAGTAAATTGTAATGTTGTTTAAATTTCTATTCTCTATCTGAATCATGAAATAAATATTTTGGGTTTAGTGGCCCTTTAATTGGTTGGCTACTGAACATATTGCATAGTTTTAAAGTAATGAGTAAATGTGACACATCCTGGATTTTTTAATTAAAGATTAAGGCACCTTTCAATCTCGAGGAATACATCTATGTATGAAGTATTGTGAGGTATAAAAAGTGGTCAAATTAAATAGATAGTTATATAAAATTTGTTGTAATATAATATCAAAATAAATATTAATTGATGTAATTGTGTTCCAAGTATAAGTAGATTTTGTGTAGATGGTGGTATAATGATATGTCACACCGTGGCTGCAAATATAGGGACAGATTACGAATGGAGTGCAAATGAACTAATTATCAGATATAAGCAGGTTTAGCAGTGGTCCGGTATAGTTAATTAACAAATATAGGCAGGTATGGCAGTGGTCCGGTATAGCTAATTATCAGATATAAGCAGATATGGCAGTGGTCCGGTATAGCTAATTATCAGATATAAGCAGATATGGCAGTGGTCCGGTATAGCTAATTATCAGATATAAGCAGATATGGCAGTGGTCCGGTATAGCTAATTATCAGATATAAGCAGGTATGGCAGTGGTCCGGTATATATAATTATCAGATATAGGCAGATATGGCAGTGGTCTGGTATAGCTAATTATCAGATATAAGCAGATATGGCAGTGGTCCGGTATAGCTAATTATCATATAAAAGCAGGTATGGCAGTGGTCCGGTATAGCTAATTATCATATAAAAGCAGGTATGGCAGTGGTCCGGTATAGCTAATTATCATATAAAAGCAGGTATGGCAGTGGTCCGGTTTAGCTGACTGTCAGTTACAGACAGGTATGGCAGTAGTTAAGTATAGCTGGTTGTCATATATAGGCTAGTATGGCAGTGGTTAAGTATAGCTGGTTGTCATATACAGGCTAGTATGGCAGTGGTTAAAAGGACAGTCTAGTCAAAATTAAACTTCCATGATTCAGATAGGGCATGCAATTTTAAACAACTTTCCAATTTACTTCTATTATCTAATTTGCTCAATTCTTTAGATATCCTTTGTTGAAGAAATAGCAATGCACATGTGTGAGCCAATCACACAAGGCCTCTAAGTGCAGCAACCAATCAGCAGCTACTGAGCATATCTAGATATGCTTTTCAGCAAGTGATATCAAGAGAATGAAGCAAATTAGATAATAGAAGTAAATTAGAAAGTTGTTTAAAATGACATGCTCTTTCTAAATCACGAAATAAAAAAATTGGCTTTCATGTCCCTTTAAGTATAGCTGGTTGTCATATACAGGCTAGTATGGCAGTGGTCCGGTTTAGCTGACTGTCAGTTACAGACAGGTATGGCAGTGGTTAGGTATAGCCGGTTGTCATATACAGGCTGGTATGGCAGTGGTCCGATTTAGCTGACTGTCAGTTACAGACAGGTTTGGCAGTGGTTAAGTATAGCTGGTTGTCATATACAGGCTAGTATGGCAGTGGTTAAGTATAGCCAGTTGTCATATACAGGCTAGTATGGCAGTGGTTAAGTATAGCTGGTTGTCATATACAGGCTAGTATGGCAGTGGTCCGGTTTAGCTGACTGTCAGTTACAGGCTAGTATGGCAGTGGTTAAGTATAGCCGGTTGTCATATACAGGCTAGTATGGAAGTGGTCCGGTTTAGCTGACTGTCAGTTACAGACAGGTTTGGCAGTGGTTAAGTATAGCCGGTTGTCATATACAGGCTAGTATGGCAGTGGTTAAGTATAGCCGGTTGTCATATACAGGCTAGTATGGCAGTGGTTAAGTATAGCTGGTTGTCATATACAGGCTGGTATGGCAGTGGTTAAGTATAGCCGGTTGTCATATACAGGCTAGTATGGCAGTGGTTAAGTATAGCCGGTTGTCATATACAGGCTAGTATGGCAGTGGTTAAGTATAGCTGGTTGTCATATACAGGCTGGTATGGCAGTGGTCTGATATAGCTGACTGACAGATATGGGCAGGTATGACAATTGTCTGTTGCAGGCAGAAAGAGGCAAACCAGGTTGTAAGCTGGGAGCTATAAGCACCTGTGGTAGCAGCATGCCACAACTAAGCACTGACGGGACATTTACAAGCCTTGTGGACTTTTTTGAGGTTTTGTGATAACATAAGACAGGGCATGGGCCTTGCGTACTTTAATCTTTGACTAATTGTTTTTTACAGTGTTAGGGTTCTGCAGTGTGTTTAAGTACTTGTTTAGTCATGCCGGATGATTCTTTATTTAACAAGGGGCTTGCAGTATCCTCTGGATTGGATGAGACTCTTAAGCGCTTGTGCTTAATTACCCAATAAGGAAAGATAATCTTACTATGTAGTTGGATTCAATGAGATCTATTTATTTTTAGAATTATAAATACATACAATAAAATTTAAAACAATAGAAATTGATTCTTAAAACAAATCTAACTGGTTGGCCAACCATACAGTGTGAATAAAATGATATAATATGTTTTCCAATCCCTGTTACTTAGTGTATTATACAAACATATCTGTATATTTGAATTTTTGAATTTTGGTTTAATTGCAGATATTTTTTATGGATTTGATATAGTGGACTTGTGAAGAAGTATGGTATCCACAAAGAATGTTCGCAATATTAATTCTTAATTACCATATTTACCATATTCGTTTGTTTAAAGCTGAACATACATAATTAAAATAGCGTCAATGGTATCAACATTAGTAACAAATAATAAAAGTGAAGTATCCAGTATCCTGCTTTATTATTTCATTATTAACACATACTGAGCTAGATTACAAGTAGCGTGCTATTTCACGCTCCGGCACGTATGTTAACTTTGCTAGAAGTACGTTTTTTTTGCGCACAAACCGATTGCGTTTAACTAAGTGCCATAACCCGACATGAAATATTAATGTTTCACATTCCAATGTTCTTTATTGCGAACCCATAAACAGGCGAATGTGCCCCTTTACGGGCTTGTGATGAATTAGCGCTCCGCTTATTTATCACGCCCTAAGATAGCATTCTTTTTAGATACAGACACAAGTATTCTTTTCTTGTATTGTCATATGGCAAGTCTATTTCTTTGCTAATATTACCCACAACAGATGAACATATTGTGCAGGATAAAAGCTAACATTGGCACTCAGTTATTAATTAAATTGTTTCCCCTTAATTTGTTATGTTAAAGCTGCAAAGTATAAAAGTTATAGGAAATTGCTCCTTTAGGTTTATTTTTGCATATTAATGAACTGTTTTGCTGACTGAAGCCTCAGTCTATTGTTCTCAAGTACAAGCCCATATAAATAGACTGAGGCTGCAGAAAACAATCCTCCTAATCTTATCTGTCTCTCTGTACATTAAAAGGACAGTAAGCATCTTGTAATGACAAGATATTTCTGTTGTGTTGCTGTATAACACGGCTTGGATGAAGACGTCTCCCGGTAAGTCGATCTTCAGGGGGTTAGTGTTAGGTTTTTTTAAGGGTGTATTGGGTGGGTTTATTTTTTAGATTAGGGGTTTGGGCTTGCAAAAGAGCTAACTGCCCTTTTAAGGGCAATGCCCATCCAAATGCCCTTTTCAGGGCAATGGGGAGCTTAGGTTTAATTATTGAATTTTTTTAAACAGCTTTTTGTTTGTTTTTTGCATGTTCTTTTAAAAAAAATATATATATCATTTTTGTTATAAATATTTGTTATAAAAGACAGTAGCCGCAACTTTGACGATTTACATAACTGCTTTTTTTAATTTATTTATGAACCAATTCAGTATACAATTCCAGAAAAAAGAGAAAAAGAAGAAGACGAGCACAAACAAATAATACCCCATAGTTATTTTTCAGACATCGCCATTACTAACAATACCTCAATATACATATATGGAATATATTTCTTTGTCGTAACAAACATTAACCCCTTATATAGGGGAGACAATAATGGCAACATTAACATAAGTAGAATTAACATGTTTAACATTATAAAACAGATTATACCAATCATTAACAATATAGCCATAAAATAAATATTAAACATTAAATACTTTTAATTAAAGTTGAAGAACATATGTCCCTTATCTTCCAAGAAAGTTACCAGTAACGATATTTATAATTTCCAACATTTGTTTGGCATTATAAACTAAGTTGCATACTGTATGGTGTTTTCTTAATAAACTAAAATATACAAAAATAGACATAAACTTAAACTTAATGGGGGAGGGAGAAAAAAAAAAAAAGTGAAGAAATACACAGACCTTCTCAACTCTCAATTTCTGCTCACCCCCTCTCTCCCATTTAACCTTCTATTAGGCAGGGTATTCTTCATTCAATGGCCAACTCAAGATAAGTAGTACCCCTAAAAGGTGAAATGAATTGCTGCTGTATTTCTTGAGGGAAGCTCACAATTATACTTTTCCATTTGTAAAAAAATTGTTTAATTTGGGACTCTGAATTTACTGAGGTATCAATTTGTTCCAGTATTAATTGGTTTTTAGGTTTCTGAATAAATTCCTTCAGACTTGGGGTTTTGCTCGATTTCCAATATTTCAAGATCAGAAGTCTTCCTGTTATAATTATCATATTAAACTGACGAATATTTTTAAACGGGGTTTCTTCTTGGCTAACAAAGAAGAAAACATGTTTGTTAATTAACTCAATATTGCTTTGGTTGATTTTATTGACCCAATTAATTATTCTTTACCAGAATTTTTTAATTTTAGTACAATTCCAGAAACAATGATCTAAATCTGCATTTATAGTCTTACATTTCTGACAGCGTGCCAGTGTTTTATCCCATCTAGCCTTCACCTGGGGTGTAGTATATGCTCAATTTATAATTTTAGTGTGTGTTTCTCTCCAGGAGGATGAAATTGTTGCTCTATCTATAAGATTAAAGCATTCCTGTATTCTTTCTGGTGAGACCCGCCACGTATCTGTCTTTGTAGATTATTATGGCCATAGGAAGCAATAACTGTTTTGTATATAGATGAAATATTGTACTTGCCTGCCTTAAAAAGGATTATAACAGGTTCTAGGTTATCCCATTACTCTACCCCTGTCTTATTCTGAAAAAATCTCCTGGACATAATGCCTTATCTGTAAAAAGACATAGAATTCTCTATTTGTTATATCAAATTCTTGTTTAATTTTAGTGAAGGTTTTACAGACCCCTAGTTCTTTGTCTATCAATTGATGGACCATTTTAATTCCTCTCAGAGCCCAGTTTTTAAATATTTTAGACTTTAATGCTGATATTTAGAAAATGATAAAGTAATATCTAGGGTTCTGAGTATTTTCTGCCATACCACAATCACCTTCTGTATCGTAGGAAAATGTCTAATTTTATGAGGACATTTATCAATGGGGTTATGAAGAAGGGCACAAAGAGAAAATGGGTTTATTAAAATTTCCTGTAGAGGAAGTACTGCATAATAACTCCCGTCAGCCAATTTAGCACAATCTTTCCAATGTAGGCTAAATTATATGCTTCTATGTCTGGTAATGCAAGTCCTTCTTCTGTTCTAAAGAGGGAGAGTTTTTTTATATGATATTGCCCTTCTTTTCTTTCCCCATAGAAAATGTAAACATGCTTGTTTAAATGCATTAAGGTTCTGTTTTTTATCAGAATTGGAAGGTTTTGCATTAAATAAAGCAATTTAGGGAATAATAAAATTTTTATTAAATTGATTTTGCCAGTTAAAGTAAGCTTAAATTTTGCCCATTTTTCCATATCATGTTTAATTTTAAGAAAGATTGGGGGATAGTTAAAGTCATACCATTCTTTAAAATTGATCTATAATTTAATACCTAAGTATATAAAGAATTCTTTTGCTTCCTTAAAAGGAGGAGATTGCAAAGAAGCCTTTTTTTTACTTAGCCAATAAATTTCTGTTTTTGAAGAATTAACTTTGTAACCTGAGAATGCCCCAAATTCTTGTAGAATTTGAGTTAGCACTGGTATATTTTTTTGTATTAGACAATAAAACTAATATATCATCAGCATATAATAATGTCGTAACCTTCCTATAGATGAATTATACGTTAAGCGAATAAGTTGTAGAAAAGGACCTTCGACCCCATACTTTCTTAGTGTTGTGAACAACTGGTCCCACGTAATGGAGTTGAAGGCCTTCTCTGCATCAATTGATACTATTGCTGCATCTGGCCTTGCTATAGAATATTTCTTGTCTGCTTGGGTTTGAAAAAAAATTAATAATAACTGGAGCTTGCGTAAATTACGTGTGGAATTTATGCCCGGCATAAAGCCTACTTGGTCCTTATGAATAAATGAACCAATAAGAAGTTTAAATCTATGTGCTATGATTGACATGATAATTTTGTAGTCACTATTTAAGAGCAAGATCGGTCTATACGAACCGATCTCTTCTGGATTTTTATTTTTTTTATGAATCAAGGCTATAAGTGATGCAGCAAAATACTTTGAACATGTGGTGTTAATAATGAAATATTGATTAAATAAAGATACTAACAAAGGTGCAATGTCCTCAGAAAGAATATATATATAACTCAGCTGGAATCTGATCTGGGCCTGCAGCCTTGTTGGCTGACAATTTCTTATTAGCATTTGTTACCTCTAAAAGTGTTATAGGGAGGTTCAATTAGTCTAATCTAGCCCTGTCTAACCTTGGAACCTGAATCCTCCCCCAAAATTCATTTTTAATTTGCGAATTTATTGGAGTCTCAGAATATACTTCCTGAAAGTAAGAGGATATATAATTTTTGAGTTCTTTAGAGATTCAATTATATCCCTCTTTTATTTGGATTTAGTTAGATTTGCTAGGAATTTCCCTGCTTTACCCCCATGTCTAAAGAACAAAAAAACTCTTCCTAAGGTCCTCTTGTGCAACCTTTAGTGCTAGAAATAGTTCTCTTTCCTTTTTAACTCTCTGGTATGACTCCCATAGTACCCAAGATGGATCACTGATATAGGAATTATATAGATTATGCAATTGACAGGAAAGTTCAATGTCCCTAGCCGCACTTTTGCGCTTTTGAATTACCAAATAGGCTTTAATTTCACCCCTTATCACTGCCTTAAAATGTTCCCATAAGGTTTCTGTTTTCACTCCTGGTGTGGAATTAATCTGGATAAAATCTATCCATTTTACTCTTAACCACGCCTTGAATTGGGTATTTGCTATAAGATAGCTGGGGGGGAAAATCTATTGAGATTGACTTCCTGTGAACTGCGTAGTCTAAAATTCAGAGTGAGAATAACATGGTCTGATATGACTATTTCTTGTATATCAGACTTCATCTCTAGTCTGAGCATCTTATTGCTTACTAGGAAATAGTCTATTCTGGACATGAAAACTTTCTAAAGTCTGGATTTTGAATCCGCCAGATGTCTTTAAGATGTAATAAGTTACAAAAATTCTTAAACACTTTGACTTCCTGCTTACTGTTTTTATTTAAAGAGGGCTTTAATCTATCTAATGTAGGGTATTTAGCAAGATTAAAATCCCCTGCAATAATCCGATTCTCTGCAAAACTAGATAGCAACTTATGCTGTAGATTTGCCCAAAAAGATTTATCTATTTTATTGGGTCCATAGACATTGCACAATGTAAAAATCACTCCTGCTGATTCAAGCTGTAAAATAAGATACCTTTCTTCTGGATCTAACTCCATTCTTATAATTTTATATTGAAGTTTTTTGTGACAGAGAAAAGCAAGTCCCTTTTTCCTATTTACACAAGTGGTACCCATTACTTCCCCAACCCAACTGTTTTTGAGTTTTATCAGTACATATAATGACTATACTGAGATTATATATATATGTAAGGTTACTTCTGTTTAGTTAGAGAGTGGCAGTGTGAGTGTCTGCATGGATATGTGTCGCATATGGTGTATTAATAAGTAGTAGTTTGTGACAGAGGGGATAACAGCTTCAAGCTGAAGCCAAACGTTATCCCTACTGTTTTAATATAGCCTTAAAGTTAGTGCCAAGTTTACACAGGGTAACTGCACGAAACACTTTCAGGCAAGGGTAGGAGGAAACAGCGTAACTGCAGAACAGGGCAAAACATATGTTTAACACTTTGGTGGATACCTTTGAATACACTGCTGTAATCTGATTAACAGTTAAAATATTTCAATGAACAGTTCACAATACAACCTGATATCCTGGGGTAAAAGGGAGCCCTGAATGACCTTAGGGAGTTTTCCTTGAGAGGCGGCAAGTGCTGAGAGTCCAGCTGCAGCTGATGACGTAGTAGATCTAGCTGTGTCTCACTGCGTTGGGAGCGGAGGCTGTGCTAGAAAATCTGCAGGAGGAGAGAGTGGCCTCCGTATGCTTGGAAGGAGCAAGAGACTTGCTACTTTGACTTGGGAGCCGGATTGGCTTAGTGAGTACACACCTACTGTATGCAGGGTAACACATTAATCCAGCAAGGAGTGCTGGGACTAATGAACTTAAATAGCGTAGTGAACCACTTATATGTTTAAAGGGACAGTGAAGGTAGGGAAAGGGAAAAGAGACCTGACAAGTTTACTTAGTTCAGAATCATTTAAATGCGTTTCTTGGAGAAAGGCAATGTCAGTTTTATGTGTCTTTAGTTGTGCTAAAATCTTTTTGCACTTCTGCGGTGAGGATATCCCCCCAACATTCCAAGAAGCAAAATTAACTATATTATACATTAAAAAATCTCAAACAACATTAATAAATGTATAAGACCAACTCATTTTCTAATTATAAATAGGGTTGTCCGGTGAAGATGAGAGAGAGGTGGGAGCAGAGGCGAGAGAGAGAGAGAGAGAAGAAAAAAAAAAAATATATATATATATATATATAAAATATTTAAAAAAAAAAAACATTTGAACAACATCAACCTCTTTGACCAGAGCCTATTCCAAAGGTAGCATGTCCTAGTAATCCATATATACCTGTATATACTAAAAATTATGATTATAATAGCAGTTTTATGTGGTGTCATTTCAAAAAGAGATGGCTTTCAGTTTTGTAAATTCCCTGACTTCCTATGGATTAATTAAAATATTGTTTTCACCATCTGTTAATATCTTAACCTTTGCAGGGTAAATAACTGTAGCTTTTATACCAGTCTGAATTAATGTTGTACATAAAGGAGTTATTGCTCTACGTTTCTGAGACGTCTCAACTGAAAAGTCCTGAAACATTAAAATAGATTTACCTTCAATTATGCATGGGGCCTTCTTTCTATAATACTGCATAATTTTTACCTTATCCTGAAAATGTAGAAAAGTAGCTATGATCGGCCTAGCCTTGATTGATCCATCTGGTAATGTTTTTTAGTGGTCCCAACCGGTGTACCCTTTCAACTGCTAATGGTAATATATTGGATGCTATTCCTAGACTCTGAGGGATTACTAAAGAGATAAGGTTGAATAGATCTTGATACTCATTTGACTCAGGGATACCCAGGAATCTGAAGTTGTTACGTTGTGCTCGGTCTTCCAATTCATTTAATTTATATTGTAAACTTGCTATCTGTACACTTTGATCCTGAGTTATTTGGTCCTGTATTACCTTGGCATCCTCCAAATCAGAAATACATTGTTCTGCCTCATTTAATCTCAATGTGAACTGTATGATTTCAGTGGTCAGAATAGTTATATCCATTTTAATTTGATCAAATTGAGGTAACATAACCTTGGCTATCTGCTTTACTATATCTTGTAATTCTGAAGTAGCAGTATCTGTAGTAGTAACTATTAAAGGGATATTCCCTGGTTTATCGGGGCTAGTCCTGTTTTTCCTGTCTCTAACTTTTGCTGGCATATTTGGTGATTGTGATTTATAATTAGTGATAATTTTCTCCATGTAAGATGAAAATAAAAAGGACTGAAAAGAAAACACAGTGAAAAAAAGTGATAGTGTTCAAATGTGATGTTGGGATGAGTGCATTATTAGTCCTTAGGAAGGGCTATTAGATAAAAGAAAGAAAAATATATGGTGTATACCTAGATTTATATATATATTATCTAAAGGTCAATTAATCCTACGTGAAAAGTGCGTGAAGATAGTTCCCTGTGCAAGGATACCTTAATTAACTCTTAAGTCATGTAACAACAATAATATAGCCGTAATTAGTATCTATCTTAGATAAACTTTAGTATGTTAGAGGTAGGAAAAAAACATACAGATTTTTGTAGGTAGCATATTTTTGTTAGCAATGTTATACAAAATTCTATTGCTAGGTACCGGCACAAATGTGCCACCTGTAATAGCCTAGGCGCTATCTATCAAATTCAAAAGGTGTATATCAATATCACTTTTCAAGGCCTTTTATACAACAGAAATAACTAAACAAGATAAAGCACTGGGCTTTATACAAATATTACTAGCTCCTTTTCCTTTAAATTTTGCCCTCTCTTTCCCTTTTAACAGTCACAATATACAATTATATCATAAGTTAAAAAATAAGTAGCTCTAAAAGGGGGCACTAGCCTATTACAGTAAACATGGTAGTAACGTTATATGTCCAGCCCAGAAGGTTCATCAAGCTGTCTTCTAGGAGGAAAAAGCATGCATATGCCTGATACAGAGAAAATAAGTTACCAGTCAGGGCAGATTGCCACATGTTACGTTCGCTGTTAATTGCCTCTAAATGAAGAAATTTCTTTGAGTACCTTTACATGCTTTATGTAGCTGCTAAATCAGTTCAATGATTTTCTGGAGGGTTGATGAACTGTGAATACCAGGTATCCACCGAGACAGCTTATAAGCAGGTTCCTTAAAGCAAGAGATTAATGCTGCAAAAAAAAACAAAAAGACAAATAAGCTTGTATCTCCTATGTGCGTCTTCTGTTTTCAAAGCTTTTATTCTCTTTATAGCATCAATCTTCTTATAGCTGTGACTGATGCCTAATACAGCGCCCAACTGGCGGGTCTTGAAAATATGGTAGTGTCCCACAGACTGTGTGCTCCAGACAGAACTACGACCACCTCAGCTCTCGGTAAGCCTACTCCCCCTCTCTGGCTTTCTCT
The DNA here is from genome assembly GCF_027579735.1 of Bombina bombina. NCBI lineage: Eukaryota > Metazoa > Chordata > Amphibia > Anura > Bombinatoridae > Bombina > Bombina bombina. Next base: position 112,155,369 of record NC_069500.1, read on the forward strand.
TTTCACTCCAGAGACCACAAAATCGCAGGTGGGGTGTCTTCCTTCTTTGAGGTCTTTGGGGTTGTCAACAAGTGATTCACCGTGGTGCAGCCACTCGGGGTGTTTGTATATCTGCTGCTTGCGTCAGCTGAGCCAGGGATCCACAACTATCACAATTGCAGGGCGGGGCACGCCCTCTGCTGTACTGTTGCGCTACATCGCTTACCCCTGCTGCTCCACTATTGCTCTGGTGTCAAGACCAATATTGGTCAAATAGGCCTGGGTGAAAGGGCCTGCAATCTCCTATGCGGGTGACCGGGGTACAAGCTGCTCTTGACAAGAGCTCTGATATCCATGAGCCGTAATAAGGCACGGTTCCAAGGATTTGCTTGCTAGCGTGACAATAATATGAGGCTTTACTCTATCCCATCTGAGTGACAACACACCAAAACCACGCATGTCTCCGCCCCTTCCGGTCTCCTCCATTGGTTATGCAAATCTACTGTGTTTAATGGTTCTTTCGGCTACTGTCTTTTATAACATATTTATAAAATGAAAAATAAATATTATTGTTTAAAAAAAAAAAAACGCAATGAAACAGCTGTTTAAAATCAAAACAATAATAAGTAAGGTAGATCTCAGACATGACATAGATGTAGGGGGCTTGCTGTGTGTTCCAAGGGAGTAACCTGCATTTTATGGGGTCGATTTATCAAAGGCTTTCACCAGCCTTCAACCCCCTACAACTGCAGGTTCCAACAAGAGAACCTATAGTCCATATTTATGAAGCAGTGGTCATCGGACCGCTGCTTTCTTAACCTTTTGCCACCTCTTAGGTGGCAAATTTCAATCTCCCAGGTCTCGTCCAACTGGGGAAATTGACATCCCCTGCCCCCGCGTGATTGGCTGTGCACAGACGGCGTTGCACAAGAGCGCAAAATTGCATTCTTGTGCAATGCTGAATTCCGGCAGCGGTATTCAGTCTTCCAGAGCTGAGCTGCAGCAGAAAGGGGCACGTATGTGCGCCCCTGTCCGCCGCAGCTTGATAAATCGACCCCTATCGGGGAAACTTTGCCAGTAGTGCAATATATTCCGAGGGCAGCCCTGCAGGGTTTTTATCCATATTTGTCTCACCACCTTTTCAATGGTGAGACTTTTCAGTGTAAGCCAGGTTTTGTAGGTTCAGCAGATGTTAAGTTAGGTATTTGAAGTGTTCCTACACAAAACCTATTTTTGTTTCAGTGAATGCACTGTCTGGGCTGTGTAGGAACACTTTAAACACAACTAACCCCCCCCCCCCCCCCCCTCCGCTGCTAAGACAGAGAGCAATTGAAAAGGAGGCTTTATGACCTCTCTTTTTCATTCGCCACTTACTACTTGATTGCTGCTTGCTGCCTCTTAAAACAGATCACTGGGAACAGATTGAAGTGGAGGAAATTTTACAATACATTGCCTCTCTAATTTAAAATAAATATCTAGTACAAATAATAAAAACATGCAAAGGCAGCAGCACTTGTCAAAAGATTATTGTATTAGTGCAGAGAAAGGTAACATCCACAATGTTTCAGGAACAACCCCTTAGTCATGTGAACACTTCTTAGTTTCACCCCCACCCACATTTTTTTGTTTATTATTAAGCTTTTTTATATTATTATTACTAAAACCAACAAATAGCAACCTAACTGTGCCACCTACAATGGCATTTTATTCTATTCCCCCCCCCCAAAAAAAAATGGTGGGGCAATGGAGGAGCCTCCACTGAGTTTAATGTCTCTTTAAGTTTGGAGAAGACAGGGTTTTTCACTGTTATTGGGTTAACAAATTGTATCCATTATTTGGCTTCAAGGAATATCTGTTGGCGCTCTACAAATACCTGATAATAATAAGACAACAAACTGCAAATTACTGAGAGATACTGTATGTTAGACTTGTGAAACCTGACATGTGCTCTTTTTTCCATTTTCAGGAAATTAAACCAAAAATGTTTTGTTTTTTAAACTTTTATTTATATCCAACAATGTATACAGTCATACATATTCCACATCTTTGCGCCATGCAGGGCAGAACATTGTATAATGTGCTAAAGGGTAGGTAAAATCCAAATAGATCAGTGTTAACAATAGGAAAGTTATGCTGCTGCAGAATCTTCAACTTTCTATTACAGGTTCAGTGGTTACCTTTTGTGGAGTATTTGTACACAACGTTAGGGTTTTTATATTTTTTTAAACATAACAAAACTAAACAACAATAAACTAAAATAAAATAAAACAAAACTGGCACCTTCTCCTATTAAGGGTATATATATATATATATATATATATATATATATGTATGTCACCCTGCAAGATGATTGGGTAAAATATCCTCTTATTTAGAGTTTCAGGGTCGTAAAGAGTGACAATACTGTGTGGGTTTTAGTCAACTTGAGATACAATATGAACTGTAAGGTGGAAGCTAAGACAGACAGATACACGGACTGATAAAACAATCCTAATAGTGCTTGTAGGTCTCATATATAAACATTGTGCAAATCTATTGGCTGAGGACCCGTTTTTGTGGGGTAGGGCCTAACACAATATGAATATTTATGAATTAAGACTAGTAGAAATAAGCACGACTTAAAGGAGGTGGGGTGAGGTCTATAGAGATACTGGGCGTGTACATGTATTGCAGATTGTAATGCGGTGTGTATAGCATTGGTTTTAGGGGTGAAGCAGCAAGGGTTTTTCCTTGACCAGGTGCTCTGTGACAGATCAAAGGGTATTATGTTAGGGCTTAAATCAAATTATGGGAAAGGTAAGTTAAAGGGGACCATAGTGCCACATCAGTCTTATAATGAATAGGGTTGGATTAGTTTAAGAGCTAGCAATATGCATTTCCAATGCCTCTGTAAGAGTGGAGGTACCATTAGATTGCAGTGAGGCAGTGGGGGTATAACTTGCAGATTCTATCTTTGGTGGTGAATTGGATGTCGCCTTTTAGGTGAAATCGTACGTGTAGTGAGCAAACACCCCCCCTCTATTACGGTAGGTGGCAGAACACCTGTCAAGTCTCAGTATTGCTTACAGTAGATACTTAAGAAGAGTTACTCCCACTTCAGGAGAATAAGTACCTGTAAAACAAAATCTACAAACTACTAAGACAGCAAACACACAATTAAGTGAATTGCGGTGTGTAGAGAATAATCCCTGCAATCTAATGGCTAGATTACGAGTCTTGCGTTATGAGTAAAAAAGCAGCGTTAAGCCTTATAACGCTGCTTTTTTACTCCCGCTGGTATTACGAGTCTTGAAGATTTAGGGGCACCGCACACTTTTTTGGCCTTACCGCAAATCAACTTACGCAAATTGCGTATAGTCTTTTTTCTATGGGACTTCCATAGGTATTACAAGCTTGTCCTGGGAGGCCAAAAAGTGAGCGGTACAGCCTACCCCGTCAAGATTCATACCACATTTTAAAGTCAGTAGTTATGAGTTTTATGCTACAATGCTGTAGCATAAAACTCATAACTAAAGTGTTAAAAAGTACACTAACACCCATAAACTACATATTAACCCCTAAACCGAGGCCCTCCCACATCGCAAACACTAAAATTAAATTATTAACCCCTAATCTGACGCTCCGGACATCGCCGCCACTAGAATAAACATATTAACCCCTAAACCGCCGCACTCCCGCCTCGCAAACATTATTTAAATATTATTAACCCCTAATCTGCTGTCCCTAACATCGCCGCCACCTACCTACATTTATTAACCCCTAATCTGCCGCCACCAACGTCGCCGCCATTATATTAAATTTATTAACCTCTAAATCTAAGTCTAACCCTAACCATAACACCCCCTAACTTAAATATAATTAAAATAAATCTAAATAAAACTTACTATTAATAACTAAATAATTCCTATTTAAAACTAAATACTTACCTGTAAAATAAACCCTAAGCTAGCTACAATAAAACTAATAGTTACATTGTAGCTATCTTAGGGTTTATTTTTATTTTACATTTTTATTTATTTCAACTAGGTAGAATAGTTACTAAATAGTTATTAACTATTTAATAACTACCTAGCTAAAATAAATACAAATTGACCTGTAAAATAAAACCTAACCTAAGTTACACTAACACCTAACACTACACTACAATTAAATAAATTACCTAAATTAAATACAATGAACTAAATTAGATAAAATTAGCTAAATTACAAAAACAAACACTAAATTACAGAAAATAATATTTTCTGTAATTAATTAGTTATTAAATAGTTAATAACTATTTAGTAACTATTCTACCAAGTTAAAATAAATACAAACTTGCCTGTAAAATAAAAATAAACCCTAAGATAGCTACAATGTAACTATTAGTTAGCTTAGGGTTTATTTTATAGGTAAGTATTTAGTTTTTAATAGGAATTATTTAGTTATTAATATTAAGTTTTATTTAGATTTATTTTAATTATATTTAAGTTAAGGGGTGTTAGGGTTAGGGTTAGACTTAGATTTAGGGGTTTATAAATTTAATATAGTGGCGGCGATGTTAGGGACGGCAGATTAGGGGTTAATAAATGTAGGTAGGTGGCGGCGATGTTAAGGACAGCAGATTAGGGGTTAATAATATTTAACTAGTGTTTGCAATGCGGGAGTACGGCAGTTTAGGGGTTAATATGTTTATTATAGTGGCGGCGACGTTGGGGGCAGCTGATTAGGGGTTAATAACATTATGTAGGTGTCGGCGATGTTTGGGGCAGCAGATTATGGGTTCATAAGTATAATGTAGGTGGTGGCAATGTGCGGAGCGGCAGATTAGGGGTTAATAAGTATAATGCAGATGTCAGCAATGTCGGGGTCGGCAGATTAGGGGTTAATTAGGGGTGTTTATACTCGGGGTTCATGTTAGGGTGTTAGGTATAAACATAAATTTTGTTTACCCACAGGAATCAATGGGGCTGCGTTACGGAGCTTTACGCTGCTTTTTGGCAGGTGTTAGACTTTTTTTCAGCCGGCTCTCCCCATTGATGTCTATGGGGAAATCGTGCACGAGCACATACAACCAGCTCACCGCTGACTTAAGCAGCGCTGGTATTGGAGTGCGGTATGGAGCACAATTTTGCTCTACGCTCACTTCTTGCCTTTTAACGCCGGGTTTCTGAAAACCTGTAATACCAGCGTTGTAGGTAAGTGAGCGGTGAGAATAACGTGCAAGTTAATACCGCACCCCTCATACCGCAAAACTCGTAAACTGAGTGAAATGGGTATGCATCCTCTGTATCAGGAAGAAGAGAGAGCCAGAAATAATAGAGATATATTTTGTAAAATTTGTGAGCTCTCAGTACCCAAGGAACTCAATCGTCAGACTATTGTATAAGTTAGAGAATTATGTTTATAGAAGTGTTGGCATAAATAGAGACTTAGTAGCCTGATACTGTTGTAGAGCACTGTGGTATAGGGAAAACTAAATTATGAACTGCAGGGATAATTGATCATATTTGTTAAGGGCTTGGATTTAAGGCACATATTAAGACAGTGTTTGGCAATCATCCATTAGAGTAATGACATTCATTGGTGCAGTATTGTAGGATTCGTGTATAGCGTGTTAATCCACCTCAGAGCACCTCACACAGGTTTCGGTTTTTACCGACTTCACGGGAGCCAAGTGATGTAATTCTTGATCCTCTCAGTTTCTGAACAGCCGCACTGTTAAGGAATATATAGATGGCTGTGAATTAGACCAAATAGAATGGACATAAAGGAGAGTCTTCATTTAGAGCCTCACAGATTTGTGGCCATCTTGGTTCACCACCCACCGGAAGTCCCAAAATGTTTTTTATGATTCAGATAGAGCAAAACATTTTAAACAACTTTAAAATGTACTTTATTTGCTTTATTCCCTTGGTATCCTTTATTGAAGGAGCAGCAATGACAAGAGGTATATACTGTATGTGCAGCCACCAAAAAGCAGCTAGTTCCCAGTAGTACATTGCTGTTGAGTCTATGCTTGTCAACAAAAAATACCAAGATATTGAAGCAAAAAATTATAAAAGTAAATCAAAAAGTTGTTTACTAAACAGCATGCTGTATCTGAATCAGAAAAGTTTAATTCTGACGTCACTGTTCCTTTAAATAACAGGAAAAGGGTGCAAAATAAATAATGAAAGTGTAATGCAAAGACGTACTAAGCATGTAAATAAGCATTTTATATTACAATGTCAAGGTGTTTACTGTCTACTGTATTAAAAGGATTGTATGTATTGTGGCATATCACTGCTTTTTTCAATGAAAAAAAAAACAAAACTCTAGATCCGTAGTAATTGAAACCAGATTCATGACTCATCACTAATTTTCCTGTAACACATCTGTTGCTCTGAATTGCAACATCATTTTTTAATAACTGGAAATATAAGATTAAAAAACACTAAGGGGCCTATTTATAAAGTTCCGTATGGAGCTTGATGCCCCTTGTTTCCGGCGAGCCTAAAGACCGCTTCTGTATAAAGTTGCTGTTTATAAGAGAGGCTCTCAGACTCCTGTTGTAATTTTAACACATTTATTAAAAGAACATCTTATAACAGAATGCATAAATCTCAGCTCTTGTTACAGTTAAAGGGACAGTATACTGTAAAATAGTTTTTCCCTCAATGTGTTTACAATTGCTTTTTTTACCAACTGCAGAGTAAAAAATTTATGAAAATTAGCTTTTTAAGGTTTATTTGTGTATATTAAAGCTCTGATTTTGTGTTTTGAAGCCAAAGCCTAATAAAATAGGTTGAGCTTGTAGGTATAATCAGATCTCATTACTGTATCACATTGTGCACATATACCTGCTTCTTTATCTTATATCTGCCCTTAAAACAATCACCAATACTTTGAGAGAACAATGGAAAATCAACATTTTATTACCTTATCTCTGCTATATTGCACTGGGAGTGTAATTTCTTCTGCTGGCTGTGTTTACAAAGCTTATCTATAGCTGGTACGCGCGGCCACAAACTTTCAGAATAGGTGGGGATACCACATGCTAAATTAACAATTTCAAATGCCAATATAAGGGTAAAGGAGCTACTTGTAAACAATTTAATACACTCCAGCAGGTAAAGTGGATCATTGGGAACAAATTAAAGGGGAGAAAATATTTGAGTAAACTGTCCCTTTAATGTCTGTGTAACTGCCTTACTCATCAACTAACTATTTCCTGCTGAATTGCAGTGTAACATATATTAAACTTCCCCCCTGGAACCAAACACTATCTTTTTTGGCTCCATAAATATTGATACATCTTTTCCCTTTTTGGGGAAATGGCAAAAGCTATCTCTTTTAATTATTGTAGGAATATGGATCCTGAAATGCAGTCTTTTATTGTGCTAAATATTAGTCCACATAGTCATTTAGATATTCTGGTTTTCGGATACATCTCCCACTTCTAGTCTGGGTGTTTCTGGATCCCTGTGGTTGTTCTGACAGGACTCTGTTGTCATCCTGCAGTCTTTCCGTGTCTGATATTTCACTGTTTGTTTCTTCTTGTCCTTCTTCAGAGTTATTTGTCATTAATGGCTGGTTTGTATTCTCAATGTGAGATTCCTCTTGGGTGCTAGTTTGGGTCCTTGCTGGAGGCCTGTAGCGTCCAGTGCCTCTCAGATGCCTCCTATTTCTCCTCAGGACCTGTCCTGACTCTGTCACCACTTCATATGACCTAATTCCTACAGGAGCTCTTAGGCAAGCCTTCCGCCACTCTTTTCCTTGGTTTGTTTGCGGTTGTACCCACACCTGTTCACCAACATTTAGAGGCCGCAGGTCTTTGGCTCCCTTGTTATATTGAGCAGCTTGCAATGATTGCTGCTTACATATTGATACAGCTTCTCCATAACTTGTCCACCTGCTCTGAGGCCGCGGACAGAAATCAACCCAATCAAATACGATCGGGTTGATAGAAACCCCCTGCTAGCGGCCGATTGGTTTCTGGTGAACTGCTTGTGCTATGATAAATCCTGACAGCGTATGCTGTCAGCATTTATCGATGTGCAGCGGTCAGCGGACATGATACGCTACATCGTATCATGTCTGCTCGCACTATGATAAATATACCCCTAACTATATAACCTTCCCTTTTTCTGGACTCTTATATGTCAAGTGGACAAAGGGAGCAATCCAGATTCACTGCTTAAAAGTACAATTTTGGCTGCAGAGTCAAAACTGGTTTTTAAAAATGTATTTGTCTGAAAGTTGGTATAGATAACTAGAAAACTGAAAAAAGTGACCCCATCAGTAGATTTTTTAACATACTTAACCCCTTCACTACCAGGAATTTCAGAGAAAAACTTCCCAAAATAACAGAGAATTTTTAGCATTTAAACAGAAATAGAGCCTTATTTTTTTTTTATTATAAGTTGACAACCCAAGGTATTGATCTAGGCCCATTTTGGTATATTTCATGCCACCATTTCACCACCAAATGCTATCAAATAAAAAAAAATGTTAATTTTTTCACAAACTTTGGGTTTCTCACTGAAATTATTTACATACTGCTTGTGCAATCATGATGCAAATGGTTGTAAACGTTTCTCTGGGCTCCCCTTTGTTCAGAAAATGCAGACATATATGGCTTTGCCATTGCTTTTTGGTAATTAGAAGACTACTAATCGCAGCTGTGCACCACACTTATGTTATTACTGGCAGTGAAGGGGTTAATTAGTACCTTAAAAGGTTAAAGGGCAGTCAACACCAGAATTTTTGTTTTTTTAAAAAGATAGATAATCCCTTTATTACCCTTTACCCACAGTTATAATAATACAAGTTTTACCTCTGTAATTACCTTGTATCTAAGCCTCTGCAAATTGCTCCCCTTATATCAGTTCTTTTGACAGACATGCATTTTAGCCAATCAGTGCAAATTAATAAAATTTTTGCAGAACAGCTACCATATAGTGCTCAATACATGTGCACTTTCCTGGGGTTAAACTCCTTGCTTTTTAACAAAAGATACCAAGAGAATGAAGAAAAATGTATAATAGAAGTAAATTAGAAAATTGTTTAAAATTCCAATCAGGAAAGGAAAATTAAGTGTACAAGAAAGAGGGATATATATTTATTAAATGATTTTTTTTTTTTATAATTTGGTTGAGGTGTTTACATTTTATGGTAAGATGTTACTGTTGCATTATAAGGAAGCATTTAATTGATCTGTTTTAAGTTGTTTATAACATTTTTGGAAATTGATTAATTTGATATTTTTCCTGTGTTTTATATGAATGTTTTCGCTTATTATTGCAGTGTTTTGTGATCAAGGATTTTATTTATTTATTTAATTATTTTAAATATTTTAATATATTTTAGTGTCCAGTAGTTTCTGGGCAGACTGTGGTGGTAAAAATGGTCTTAATGTACTATATCATTTATAAATTGACAAAGGGTTAAATCACTTTTCTTTTTTTACATATCTTTAAAATAAAAGCCTGGATATTCATAGGTAAAACCATATTTATTTCTCACCTGAATGTATTTAAGCCAAGGAACTCCTGGTTAAGTGTTCGCTAACTGGAAATTCAGACCAGAGGGTCAGATGATCTAAAGTTCACTGGTCCAGCAAGATTGTTACCACAAGGTCAGAGTAGAAACCATAGGGCCCAGATGCAAGAATCTAAGAAGCTGGGCCCCCACCCTCAGGGGTCCAGTCGCAGTTGCGTACGCTGCACCCCATGTAGTCCCGTCCCTGCGCAAGGTCCCTTAAAGTGAATTATCTAAAAAAAGGGGTCTGTCCTTGTGAAATGCTTCACAAAGAAAATAATAGAGTTTAATGTAAAGTGAAACTTTGCTGGAGAGAAATTAGCAGGAGAGTAGGGACGCACTTTTATATTGCAGACAATACAAATCAGATTACCCTGTTTTCAGTGTATACATTTAAATATATATCTTTAGATTGCGTCTGATTTCATATGCACATGTTTTATACTAGGGCAATACGTTTTTTCATTTTGAACCAATCATTCCACCTTTCAGTTTGTAAGGTAAAAAAGAGGGAGATCTGCAGGGGAAATGTATAGAGAATACGCCAGATCTGGCAGCAGAGAACAGCTACACCCATAAAGCTCTCCTATTCAGCTCGCTATCAGATGAGGAAATTCATTTTACAATGAGGAAAATATAACACAGAGCTTTGCATTATAATTATAAATTTTACTGTGCGCATTAGTTTTTTTCTCCTGTGCAATTTCAGTATGACTTTTAATTTGAACATAAAATATATTTGCAGAACTATTTCACTGGTAATTTTTTAATATGATCTAACAATACAGTTTTTTACTGCATAATTTTATGTCAATGCTTCATTGATTTATTTCATACAATTTTTAAATTATGATTTTTGTGTGATTCCTATTGTAATCTATTCATCTCTGCAGGGAACACCCCTTTGCAGAGAAACTGTTAATTTCAAGTGTTCAGATAAATTTGAAACTTTTATTTCATTTGCCAGCACCCTGTATCATGTGACAGCCAACAGCAAATCACAGACTTATACATTTACTGTGAACTCTTGCACGTGCTCAGTAGGAGCTGCTTCCTCAGAAATCATGAAAAAACAATATTGACTTTTGTGTCCTTTTAATCTCACACAATAATTCCCAAGATTTGGGAACCTAAATAGAAATTACATTTTTTTTTGCAGTTCTTAAAGGGACATACAACTATGTACAAGTTAAAGTGATGGCCTAATTTACATGTTTTAAAATCAGGTCCAGAGTCTAACCAATATTTTACAGGGACTTTAATTGATCACAGGCCAGGTTTTAATTATAGCTGAACTAGAGCAAGGAAACAGGAAGATCCACTCTATCCCCTCTGAAAGACTCCACTTCGACCTTAGGTAGTTAGCTGGGCAACTACAAAGTTCCAGTACGCCTGACTTGCACCATAAAGGTGCTATCCACTTGTGAGTTGAATATACATCATTCTTAATACCAGAGTTGAGATTGTACTTTAGATGGTATTTTAGATGTTAAACATTTACAGTAAGTAATATTTAAACCAGACATTTCTCAGTTTCTCTGACAGTTTTTGTTGTTTTTATGTTTCTTTCATATTATCAGCTTTACCTGTACATTGTTGCACAACATTGTGGGAATAGGGTCCACACATTGGAGGAGCAAATAATTAATTAATCAGCTGCATGGGTGAGTGTATTTCGAATGTTAGTAGTTAGGGAGATTTGCATTATAACTGAACTAGAGCACAGGTAAAATAAGCAGCTGATCAGTAACCATGGTTTCTAACCGTGTTATCAGCTGATAATTTCACCTGTGCTCTAGTTCAGTTATAATGCAAATCTGGCCTGTAAGGGATATTTAAGGAACGCGGTTGAGAAACACTGCATTACATCATCCTGAAAATGTACCAAAATACCTTTACATAAATGATAGAGTCCTGTTCTTGAGTTGCCATCTGACATAAGTCACCTTGTAACAAGGTGTCAGTCAGGACAGGATGGCTGGTTAGCTTACCTGAAAAATGGAGTGCACATGGAACTGATGAGAAAAGGAGAGTGATCTGAAGTGAGAAAACTGAAGGTCAATCTCAATTGTAGGCATAGAGATCTGAAGGTTTGGAGCAAGGCAGAGAATTGTACAAAACAGGTGCAATTTTAGTTAAAGGGATATGAAACCCCCAATTTTTAGTTCATAATTCAGATAGAGCATATAATTTTAAGCTTTCTAATTACTTGTATTATCACATTTGGTTTGTTCTCTTTGTATCCTTTGTTGAAGGAGCAGCACTGCACTACTTGAAGCTAGCTGAATACTTTGGCTGAACAAATAAGAAGAGACATATATGTGCAGCCACCAATCAGCAGCTAGCACCCAATTAGAGAATTAGAAGTACATTGAAAAGTTGTTTAAAATTGCATGCTCTATCTAAATCAGCTAAGAAAAATGTTGGGTTTCATGTCCCTTCAAGCCCTTTAGGTGGGGATGTGAGGAGGTGACGGTAGAGGAGGAAAGAGGTAAGTCCTGGCCACAGCAAATCCAGTTGGTAGGAGGATATTTGAATATAAGGGCAATAGATATAGGAGGGCGCAATGTTTGTTGGAGAAAGGATTTTATATTCTTCAGTCAGTGGGCGGATTGGCAGCGAGCGGCAGCATATGAGGAGTTATGTGTGAGGGAGATCAGTCTGGCAGAGTCATTTATGATGGGTTAAAGAGGGGACAGATGGTAGCCTAGGAGACCAAAGTAGATAGAGTAGTTAAAGTGAGATGGGACAAGAGACAGAACTAGATTGTTGTGCCAAACTGAAAAAAATACTTTAAGGTGTAAAGAGCCGGAATTGGCCAAAGACTGAATATGATGAGCGAGTAAATGGTGAAAGGTGACCTTAGTGGTTGGTTTGCAACAAATCCACAGCAGATATGGGAGCAAATCACAGCAGAAGTGATTACTGGAGAAGAGTGGAAAGTGTGAGGTGTCATTTTTATATAAAACAAACAAGCAAAGCCTGAAATGTCATTTTTATAAGTAAAAAAGCAATGCCTATAAATGATGGTAGTTGTATGTCCCTTTACAGGATGTGAGGGGCAGAACAGTTATATGATTTAATAACTCTTTCCACTCAGTAGCACGAATCACTAGGTTAAAAAGTGAAAGTGCATAGCAGAAATATATTAAACAGGATATTGTTTCTAGATGTGTCATAGTATATTAGTTACAGCTCCTTAGCATAATAACTAGGGATAACTTTCCTAAATGTCATTTCTGGATTTAGCACATTTATTGCAACATTTCTAACCCCCTTTGCAGTTTTAGTTGCAGAGTTATTTGTTTACTATTATTTCTGTATTTATTGCAATATAAATACAATGACAGAGCTTTAAAAAGGGCAGTAAACCATTTAAAGGGACGTTAAAGGGACACTGTACACTAGATTTTTATTTGCATAAATGTTTTGAAGATTATTCATTGAGATAGCCCATCTGGGAGTGTTTTTGTAATAATGTATAATTTTGCTTTTTTATGACATTGTGCTGATTATCAGACTCCTATCCAAGCCCCATTGTATTAGATGTATACTGAAGTCTACAGATTCCTGCTGCTCTTTTTTCATTAATGGGTCTTTTCATAGGCACGGGGGGGGGGGGGGGAAATATCTGCTCTTCATATTTTCCCAGCTGTTTTCACTGGGTGTCCCAGTCTAACCTCATCAACAGTGCTAAACTTGAAGCTTATAAGTAAGTTTTTAAAACATTTTATACTGGTTTTTAGATCAGCATCTGTGCATATTCTTCTTTATAGTAGTGTCTATTACATGCAGTTATATGACAATTGGTGTGCACTGTCCCAGCTGGGTATACTACTATGCACCATACAATTGTTTTCCTTATGTACCTACAGCTCTCTTTAAAACTGTTCTCTTATTTTATCTCATTACAGGATTCAGTTAGTAAAGTTCAGCATTTTATACCGGGCGTAGCCATTTTATGGCTTAAATAGGGCAAGATTACAAGTCGCGCAGTATGGGTTTTCCACGTACAATCAATTTCCATGGTGCAGCTATTACAAGTCTTGAAAAAGCATTCACCTGTTATGCAACAATCCTTTCCAAGCTCGAAGAGCTGTAGTTTACAGTTTTCCGAAAAGCAAAGCAAAGAAATAAGAGCGCTATAAAGCTAATACCAAATGGAGGGAAATAAATATCTATTAGACACAAGTATTGTTTAAAAATAATTTTGTAAATTTATTAGAGAACAAAATATCATAAATTGTATACAATGAAAATTGTATATGATTTATTTGTATTCACTGAGACTAAAAATAATGCCAGCAGTCTTTCCCACACCTTCTTTGTGCTCAGTAGTAAAGCTAGTGAGAATATGTGGTGCTAACGTTAAATGCCGATACTTGAATGTGTCATGGTACTAAGTTTGTAAATTTGTGTTAACAATGTGATACACTAGTGTTAGCTGCGTGATGGGTCTGTAGGGATGAATTATTGGTATTCCCTTGATATGTGCGATGTCAAAGATGTAAAATACAAAGAGGTGAAATTGGGATATAAGTCTTTATGTAAGACCAATATCTGTCTAAATATATACAGATGTACAAATGTGTGAACTATAGTTCCTATATGGTCATTCCTAAACGGTTATGTGTCTTGCTTGGGATTTATTAATGATTATTCTTAGAAATTATAATAGCATGCAATTGTCGGTCGGTTGGCCAGCCTTTGATAATATGCTCATATGGACATAAGTAAACAAAAAAATTTGGTGTCATAAATTTTCTAAAAATGATACAATTTAAGCGCTTTAAGAGACTATGTATTAATGAGGCCATAGCCTTGTTTAAACGTCTCAGTTTCTCTTTGATCGTTCTTTTACAAGTGCACATATTCCGTTACGAAAACATTTTCACAATATAAAATATTTGCATTTTCATATATACTTTTCGAGGAGAATAAGTCATGGGCTTTGCGCAACAGATTAAGGTTTTAGTTTTGTGTTGTTTTCTATTTGTCTTCTCCATTGACATCTATGGGTAATATGTGAAAGCGCACGCGATTGGGCTGTTTAAATTACGCGGCTTAACACGCATGCAAAATAAGTTATTTTGCAACTTGTAATACCTGCGTAACCCCAAATGCGAAAAAGCCATAACGCGCTGTGTTTTCGCAACTGATTTAGGGCGCGACTTGTAATCTTGCCTATATTGTTGCATCATGTGACAGAAGCAGTGCACTTTCACAGATCTTTTGCTACCGGCTTTTTGACAGCTCTACCTTGCACTTCAGTTTAGCTCACATAATAGAGAGCAGAATCTTTACATTTTTCAGTTTTTTGCATAGTTTAAAAGTTATATAGCAAATTTAAGCTGTAAGATGGCGGCACTGTGAAGATACAGAGCTTCATTAACTGATAATTGTAAAGGTTTAAAAAAATAGGACTTTGAAAACAGCTGCATGTACAGGAGAAAAACAATATCATGGTAAACAGTAACCATTCTATTGTAGTTGTACTCTTTCATCTTCCTTTACTTTTGTAATAAAAAATGTTTAATTATGTGTAGTAAATTAAAACTTCACTATATACTTTATTATTTATTCTGTCCTTTTTCCTGTAAGATAACATAAAAGATTGTGGGCTCTCCAGCAGGGCCGGATTGGCCTACCAGGGTACCAGAAGATTTCCCGGTGGTCCACACCAGCTGGGGCTGAAAAGCTACAATTTAAACTGTAAAAATACTTTAAGGTATAAATAGCAGGAATTGGCCAAAGACTGAATATGGTGAGAAAGTGAATGGTGAAAGGTGACCTTAGTGGTTGGTTTTCAACAAATCCACAGCAGATATGGGAGCAAATCAGAGGAGTGAACAATGGAGAAGAGTGAAAAGTGCGAGGTGTCATTTTTATATGAAACAAACAAGCAAAGCCTGAAATGACATTTTTATAAGTAAAAAAGCAATGCCTATAAATGGTGTTAGTTGTATGTCGCTTTAGAGGATGTGTGGGGTAGAACAGTTATATGATTTAATAACTCTTTCCACTCAGTAGCACGAATCACTAGGCTAAAAAGTGAAAGTGCATAGCAGAAATATACTAAACAGGATATTGTTTCTAAATGTGTCATAGTATATTAGTTACAGCTCCTTAGGATAATAACTAGGGATAACTTTCCTAAATGTCATTTCTGGACTTAATTGCCAAATGATTTAGCACATTTATTGCAACATTTTTGTTACCCTGCACGCATAGATTCTAACCCCCTTTGCAGTTTTAGTTGCAGAGTTATTTGTTTAGTATTATTTCTGTATTTATTGCAATATAAATACGACAGAGCTTTAAAAGGGCAGTAAACAATTTAAAGGGGCGTTAAAGGGACACTGTACACTAGATTTTTATTTGCATACATTTTTTGAAGATTATTCATTGATATAGCCCATCTGGGAGTGTTTTTGTAATAATGTATAATTTTGCTTTTTTTATAACATTGTGCTGATTATCAGACTCCTAACCAAGCCCCAATGTATTAGATGTATACTGAAGTCTACAGATTCCTGCTGCTCTTGTTTCTGTAATGGGTCTTTTTATAGGCATGGGAGGGGGAAATATCTGCTCTTCATATTTTCCCAGCTGCTTTCACTGGGTGTCCCAGCCTAGCCTCATCAACAGTGCTAAACTTGAAGCTTCTAAGTATTATTTCTGTATGTATTGCAATATAAATACGACAGAGCTTTAAAAGGGCAGTAAACAATTTAAACGGGCGTTAAAGGGACACTGTACACTAGATTTTTATTTGCATAAATGTTTTGAAGATTATTCATTGATATAGCCCATCTGGGAGTGTTTTTGTAATAATGTATAATTTTGCTTTTTTTATAACATTGTGCTGATTATCAGACTCCTAACCAAGCCCCAATGTATTAGATGTATACTGAAGTCTACAGATTCCTGCTGCTCTTGTTTCTGTAATGGGTCTTTTTATAGGCATGGGAGGGGGAAATATCTGCTCTTCATATTTTCCCAGCTGCTTTCACTGGGTGTCCCAGCCTAGCCTCATCCAACAGTGCTAAACTTGAAGCTTCTAAGTAAGATTTTAAAACATTTTATACTGGTTTTTAGATCAGCATCTGTGCATATTCTTCTTTATAGTAGTGTCTATTACATGCAGTTATATGCACTGTCCCAGCTGGGTATACTACTATGCACCATACAATTGTTTTCCCTTATGTACCTACAGCTCTCTTTAAAACTGTTCTCTTATTTTATCTCATTACAGGATTCAGTTAGTAAAGTTCTGCATTTTATACCGGGCGTCACCATCTTATGGCTTAAATAGGGCAAGATTACAAGTCGCGCAGTATGGGTTTTCCACGCACAATCAATTTCCATGGCGCAGCTATTACAAGTCTTGAAAAAGCATTCACCTTTTATGCAACAATCCTTTCCACGCTCGAAGAGCTGTAGTTTACAGTTTTCCGAAAAGCAAAGCAAAGAAATAAGAGCGCTATAAAGCTAATACCAAATGGAGGGAAATAAATATCTATTAGACACAAGTATTGTTTTAAAATAATTTTGTAAATTTATTAGAGAACAAAATATCATAAATTATATACAATGAAAATTGTCTATGATTTATTTGTATTCGCTGAGACTAAAAATAATGCCAGCAGTCTTTCCCACACCTTCTTTGTGCTCAGTAGTAAAGCTAGTGAGAATATGTGGTGCTAAAGTTAAATGCTGATACTTGAATGTGTCATGGTACTACGTTTGTAAATTTGTGTTAACAATGTGATACACCAGTGTTAGCTGTGTGATGGGTCTGTAGGGATGAATTATTGGTATTCCCTTGATATGTGCGATGTCGAAGAAGTAAAATACAAAGAGGTAATATCGGGATATAAGTCTTTATGTAAGACCAATATCTGTCTAAATATATACAAATGTACAAATGTGTGAACTATAGTTCCTATATGGTAATTCCTAAACGGTTATGTGTCTTGCTTGGGTTTTATAAAGGATTATTCTTAGAAATTATAATAGCATGCAATTGTAGTTTGGCCAACCTTTGATAATATGCTCATATGGACATAAGTGAACATAAAAAACTTGTATTCATAGAAAAAAATTTTGGTATCATAAAAATTCTAAAAATTATACAATTTAAGCGCTTTAAGAGACTAGGGGGGATATTTATCAAAGCCTCAACTATGCTGCATTCGCCGGTACCAATACGCTCGCCTAACATCGCGGCCGCGGACCTGAATACGCTCTCCATATTTATCAAAAAAGCCAGCAAAAAGCCGCACACCAAGTACGGGGCGATGAGTATCGGACTTTTGTTAACTAACAGTCATCAATCTCGCTGTTATTCGGCTTTTTCCCAACTTTATTTATATCCTGTCACTAAACGCCGCCACTATACTAAAATGTTTAACCCCATATCTCGCCGCTCCTGGACCCCGCCGCAACTGTAATAAAGTTATTAACCCCTATCCCACCACTCCCGGATCCGGCCGCAACTGTAATAAAATTATTAACCCCTATCCCGCCGCTCCCGGACCCCGACGCAACTGTAATAAAGTTATTAACCACTATCCTGCTGCTCCCGGACCCCGCCGCAACTGTAATAAAGTTATTAACCCCTATCCCACCACTCCCGGATCAGACCACAACTGTAATAAAATTATTAACCCCTATCCCGCCGCTCCCGGACCCCGACGCAACTGTAATAAAGTTATTAACCACTATCCCGCTGCTCCCGGACCCCGCTGTCACTAAATACATGTATTAACCCCAAAACCTCTGGCTTCCCACATCACTACCAATAACTAAACTTATTAACCCCTAAACCGCCAGCCCCCCACATCGCCATAAACTAAATTAAGCTATTAACCCCTAAACCTAACAACCCGCTAACTTTACATTAAAATTACAACATCCCTATCTTATAATAAATGAAAACTTACCTTTAGAATTAAAATAAACTATATTAAATTATTAGTTAACCTACCCCTAACTATTATACTAAAATTAAATTAAACTAGCAATTAAATTAACTATATTACATATTAAAAAAACCTAACCCTACTCAAATTATTTAAATCTACTATTAAAAATTACTAAATTACTAAAAAAAAAAACACTGTTACAAAAAAAACAAACACTAAATTACAACATAAACACAGTATCAAAAATAAAAACGAATTACACCTAATCTAAAAGCCCTATCAAAATAAAAAAAAGCCCCCCCAAAATAAAAAACCCTAGCCTACAATAAACTACCAATGGCCCTTAAAAGGGCCTTTTGCAGGGCATTGCCCCAAAGAAATCAGCTCTTTTACCTGTAAAATAAAATACAAACACCCCCAACAGTAAAACCCACCACCCCCCCAACCAACCCCCTCCCAAATAAAAAGCCTATCTAAAAAACCTAAGCTCCCCATTGCCCTGAAAAGGGCATTTGTATGGGCATTGCCCTTAAAAGGGCATTTGGCTCTTTTACATGCCCAGACCCTACTCTAAAAATAAAACCCACCCAAAAATCCCTTAAATAAACCTAACACTAACCCCCGACGATCCACTTACAGTTTTTGAAGTTCTGCTTGAAGGATCCAGCCGGCAGGAAATTTTCATCCGCGTTTCGGCTGGAATAATCAGTCTTTCTTAAGCATTGACATTTAACTTTAGCACCACATTTTCTTACTAGCTTTACTACTGAGCACAAAGAAGGTGTGGAAAAGACTGCTGGCATTATTTTTAGTCTCAGCGAATACAAATAAATCATAGACAATTTTCATTGTATACAATTTATGATATTTTGTTCTCTAATAAATTTACAAAATTATTTTAAAACAATACTTGTGTCTAATAGATATTTATTTCCCTCCATTTGGTATAAGCTTTATAGCTCTCTTATTTCTTTGCTTTACTTTTCTGATAACCACTTTGGAAGCATAGCGGAAGCTTCCTTAGATCTAAGAGCTTATACCAAACAGAGCAGAGCATATATAACTACCAGAAAGTTTACAGTTTTCCGCATAAAGGTTTCACAAAACTTTTCAAAAATACATTACAAAGTACAGTTACACTAATATTAACATTGTCTAATAAAAATTATTTAAAAAAATATTGCACACAAAAGTTATAAGGGCTCAAAGATAGAAGATCTCAAGTGTTAGAAAAAAAAAGCAGACGCAGGGATTTTACATTGACATACATAGAGAAACATGGATTTATATGTATACAGATATGTTTAACTATGGAGATAAGGAAAATATTTTACATTACAATCTTATGCATATTAAATAATATCTCAGAGATATTCGCATATAGATCTCAACATATATATATATAGTCATATACATATCTCACTATAAATAGATATATTAGCCCAAAATATATAGAGAAATATGTATTTAAAAATAAATAGAATATATTTAGTTCCGAAAACATTTTCACAAAATGAAATATTTGCATTTTCATATATACCTTTCAAGGAGAATACGTTACGGGCTTTGCGCAACAGATTAAGTTTTTTTTTTCTATTTGTCTTCTCCATTGACATCTATGGGTAATATGTGAAATCACACGCGATTGGGCTGTTTGGATTGCGAAAAAGTCATAACTCGCTCTGTGTTTTCGCAACTGATGTAGCGTGCAACTTGTAATCTTGCCCATATTGTTGCATCATGTGACATAAGCAGTGCATTTTCACAGATCTTTTAATACCGGCTTTTTGACAGCTCTACCTTGCACTTCAGTTTAGCTCACATAATAGAGAGCAGAATCTTTACATTTTTCAGTTTTTTGTATAGTTTAAAAGTTATATAACAAATTTAAGCTGTAAGATGGCGGCACTGTGAAGATCCAGAGCTTCATTAAATGATAATTGTAAAGGTTTAAAAAATTAGGACTTTGAAAACAGCTGCATGTACAGGAGAAAAACAATATCATGGTAAACAGTAACCATTCTATTGTAGTTGTACCCTTTCATCACCCTTTACTTTTGTAATAAAAAATGTTTAATTATGTGTAGTAAATTAAAACTTTACTATATACTTTATTATTTATTCTGTCCTTTATCCTGTAAGCTAACATTAAAGATTGTGGGCTCTCCAGCAGGGCCGGATTGGCCTACCAGGGTACCAGGAGATTTCTCGGTGGTCTACACCAGCTGGGGCTGCAAAGCTACAATTTAAAGGGGTGATTAATGGATGCAAATGGGTTGTAGGGTGCCTAAATAACATCAATCTGGCATTTTTATTTAATACAAAGTAATATAATTTTTGAAAAATGGGGCATGTGCATTCTACCGATTCAACGATAAATAGGGCTGGTCATATTTTTCCAGAGCTGCTTTTTATTCCAAGCCCTGCTCTCCAGTTTTCTGGAGTTTGTATAAAGTAACGGGTGCTGCCATGTTGAAACTAAGATTTTCCTTATCTAATTTCTCCTGCTGAGGAAAACAAGGGATAAAGTATCAAATTAGAAGTTGTGGGAGTGGCTCACAAATCAGGGTTGGGGCAGTGGCCAGCCAACCACAAGCTGGGTAACTAGCTGTAGAGGTCAGAGGTGTAAGCCACAGGCTAAGAGAGAAGTGCACATTAGCTTGTATTAGCTAACATGATGCCCTGTGCCCTTGTCTATGTTAACAGGTAGAACAACAATATAAATATTGGTAATGGTAATACTAACTTTATTCCTAGCCTGCTAATTTAATGCAGCATACATGAGCGTTTTGCCTTCCATATCTGTGCACAGTAGATGTGGCTTTTTCCACTTAGTACTTTGGCTGGCTGTGAATGCGTCCTGTGAATAGTATTCACGCTACATTATTACAATCACAATGTTTGGATATTACTGTTATTCCTTCCAGGTATGACATCATGGACAAGGCCTTTGTGGTTGTGAAAATTAAAATTACAACATCCCTATCTTATAATAAATGAAAACTTACCTTTAGAATTAAAATAAACTATATTAAATTATTAGTTAACCTACCCCTAACTATTATACTAAAATTAAATTAAACTAGCAATTAAATTAACTATATTACATATTAAAAAAAACCTAACCCTACTCAAATTATTTAAATCTACTATTAAAAATTACTAAATTACTAAAAAAAACACTGTTACAAAAAAACGAACACTAAATTACAACATAAACACAGTATAAAAAAAAAACGAATTACACCTAATCTAAAAGCCCTATCAAAATAAAAAAAAGCCCCCCCCAAAATAAAAAAAACCCTAGCCTACAATAAATACATTGCTTTTATAAATGTTTAAACTATTTGTAGCTATTGTGCATTTTATTATGAATTGGATTTATTGTGAAAGCCTTAGCAACTTTATACATTTTGGGCTAGATTACAAGTGGAGCGCTAAATTATTATGTGCCCGTAAATGTGCAAATTTGCCCATTTGCAGGCGCGTGGTAATTAATTAATTGTAATTGTCATTACAATTTGCAGGTTATTGCTTCCGTGAGCTTGCGGTAGCAATTAGCGCTTGTTAAATTAAATAGAGGCCAGATCTATATTTAATTTTATAAATCTGGCCCAAATGCCTCCAAAATACTGTCTAGTGTATTTCATTGAAACATAAAAATAGCAGCATCTTTATTTTTTAATAAAATAACTGCACTAGGCAGTATTTTGGGGTTAAAGTTGGTGGGAGTGAAAAGTGCCTTTACATTGCGGTCTATGAGAAATGTGTGTTACCAGTAAATATATAATGTATATGATTATATACATTTATATTTATGTGTTAAAGGGTAAGTCAACCCAAAATTTATAATAACTTATTTTGATTTTGTTTTTAAATGCATATTAAAGGGACAGTCTACACCAGATTTTTTATTGTTTTTAAAAGATAGATAATCCCTTTATTACCCATTCCCCAGTTTTGCATAACCAACACAGTTATATTAATATACTTTTAACCTCTGTGATTATCTTGTATCTAAGCCTCTGCAAACTGCCCCTTTTTTCAGTTCTTTTGACAGACTTGCAGTCTAGCCAATCAGTGCCTGCTCCCAGATAACTTCTCGTGCACGAGCACAGTGTTATCTATATGAAATACGTGAACTAACACCCTCTAGTGGTGAAAAACTGTTAAAATGCAATCTGAAAGAGGTGGGCTTCAAGGTCTAAGAAATTAGCATATGAACCTCCTAGGTTAAGCTTTCAACTAAGAATACCAAGAGGACAAAGCAAAATTGGTGATAAAAGTAAATTGGAAAATTGTTTAAAATTACATGCCCTATCTGAATCATTAAAGTTTATTTTGGCCTAGACTGTCCCTTTAAGTTAAACTATAGCCCATTTTTGCTGCTAATACAGTTTTCTTGTACAAAGACTAACTTGTTCTCCTCCAGCCGTTTTTGAAATGGCCGCCTGTCTCCTCCTTTCCCTGACGTCATCCTTAGTGAATATTCAGCGGAAATGAACATCTCTCATATTTTGTGCATGCGCAATGCATGCTTTTCAGCAAGGGGGTCATCTTAAGAACGGATCTAAAATGACCCCCTTGCCGTAAAGCACGCATTGATGTTCTTTTCAGCAAAATATTCACTATGGATGATGTCAGGGAAAGGGGGGGGGGGGACAGGCGGCCATTTCAAAATGGCCGGAGGAGAACAAGTTAGTCTTTTTACAAGAAAACTGTATTTGCGGCAAAAATGGGCTACAGTTTAATTTAATTTGTAATTTATAACAAAATCGAAATAAGTTGTTATACATTTTGAGTTGACTTGCTCTTTAATATGCGTATAGACACATATTAACACATAAATATATATGTATATCTATCAGCATATACCTATATATTTACTGTTGCCCATCACTGCGCTACTTACCCTCTTTGTTGTGCGAGGTTCTGATGCGTCTCTAAAGGCATTAAAACGAGGCTCCCGTAGTAACCTTTGGAAGCACGCTTTTGTGAGCTCTATGCTTCCCAGCAATGCGAATGGGAGGTTAACTTGTAATACCAGCACAGATTAACGTGCGCTGGTAATACACAGTGGAGCGCAAGTATCGCTTTCTTAAAAGTGATATTTAGCACTCCACTTGTAATCTGGCTCTTTATATGATATTGGGAGATTGCATAGATCCTGGAGTATACTATGACAGTTTTGACCCGTTTTCCATCAATTGGGGCTGTACTCTAGTTGGGTGTTGCAGGTCTCCTAAGACTCATAAAATTAGTTACAGAGTGACGTCACTGATATGTTCTTATCTTTATTTTTGGTATAAGATTTTAATGTTTCATACACTGTTGAAAGAAACTCTAGATTGCTATTTTAAAAAAAGAACTACATTTTTTTTCTTCCATTATATAAATTATAATTTTATTGTAATTTTATAAAGAGTGCTTGATTCCCTGTCATTTTTTTTACACAATTTATTGAACTGTTGTCATATTCTTTCTATATAATTTTTTTTATATATATATTTAAGGGTTTGCACCACTGGTAATAAAGTAATTAATTGTTTTTATTTATTTTTTTTCCTCTTCTTCTTTCACTTGAATAAATACAAATATTGCTATTGGTAATTTATTTTAGTTTTTTTTTCTTTTGAGTTGGATACAATTTTAATTCATGTTTTTATTTTTTATTTTAGATTTAACTCTGGATACAATCCAATGGACCTCTTTACTGAACTCATAGTTCTTCTGGTTCTGAACATCAAAATATACCATTGTCAAGGTACAGATTGCAAAAGCAAAATAAATACCTTGATCTTTGTAAAGAATAGTTCACTTGCCAAATCAATATGCATTTTCTGTTGAATTATATTATAATGTTCCTTCGTTCAACCTAAAATCAGACCACATGCAATTCCAAGATTGTCCCAACTACATTGTACCACTCATACTACTCAATCCAAAACTACATTGTACCACTCATACTACTCAATCCAAAACTACATTGTACCACTCATACTACTCAATCCAAAACTACATTGTACCACTCATACTACTCAATCCAAAACTACATTGTACCACTCATACTACTCAATCCAAAACTACATTGTACCACTCATACTACTCAATCCAAAACTACAGTGTACCACTCATACTACTCAATCCAAAACTACATTGTACCACTCATACTACTCAATCCAAAACTACATTGTACCACTCATACTACTCAATCCAAAACTACATTGTACCACTCATACTACTCAATCCAAAATATTTTCCCAATGTTTATAAATATTTATGCAACTTTATAAGCAAGCTGAGATGTAAATGTTTGTAGATTCAATTACATGTTTTTTTACAGATTTTTTAGCTTATTTATCATAACATGTACAATAATTGTTTAAAAGGTTCAAGCAAACATTACATAAATCTACTACATTTCAGATGTTCAGATTGTATATCCCAAAGTGATTCTTTATGTAACATTTTGAACTCAAGGATTTTGCACAACGCAATATAAATTAATTCCATGTGGTTTGTGTGAATCACCTAAGAATAATAGAAAATCTATAAATCAAATACTGACAAAAAAATTGCTAACAAAAGGAGTAAACCTTGAGCTTATTATGCATCTTGTAAGTAAAATTGAATAAATATAAAGAAATGATGTGAGATCCGTGTTTTTTCCTAATTCACATCTTTCCCTCTAGTGAGTGGGTTGTCCAAAGAAGGTCTATTAAGCATAGTATATTACTTAATTAACAAGTGGATAATAAAAATATATTTGAATAACACTCTGGGCTTTTTGTACTAAGCAGAACCCTTGTGGGGCAGGTTCGCACACGTTTTGCCACCTCTGAGGTGCCAAAGAGAAATCAACCCAAACTCGCTCACTCAGGGTGATTGACAGACCAATCGTGTGAGAGAAGGGGCGGCATTACGCACTCATCAGTGTGTAATGTTGCATAGGGGCCAGCGAATGAATAGATCTGCTGTCCATATGCAGCGAAGGGCCCTCTGACTTGCAGTATATTTTTTCTGGCAAATTTCAAAATGTACTTAAATTTTTCTTCCCCCTGTATCATCCATCAGCCAGTCACAGACTCAGGTACATTTACAGTCGCCTAGATTTAGAGTTTTGTCGGTAAAGACCCGCGTAGCTAATGCAGCTTTTTTTCCCAACGCACCCTTAAGACAACGCTGGTATTTAGGGTTGTCTGAAGGGCTGCGTTAGGCTCCAAAAAGGGTGCGTTGAGCCTAATTTACCGCCACTTCAACTCTCAATACCAGCGTTGCTTACGGTAGCGGTAAGCTGGCAAAACGTGCTCGTGCACGATTCCCCCATAGGTAACAATGGGGCAGTTTGGGATGAAAAAAAACCTAACACCTGCAAAAAAGCAGCGTTAAGCTCCCAACGCAGCCCCATTGTTTCCTAAGGGGAAACACTCTCTAAGTCTGCACCTAACACCCTAACATGAACCCCGTGTCTAAACACCCCTAACCTTACACTTATTAACCCCTAATCTGCCGCCCCCGCTATCACTGACACCTGCATTATACAATTAACCCTAACCCTTAACCTAATTTGCCGCTCCGTACACCGCCGCAACCTACATTATCCCTATGTACCCCTAATCTGCTGCCCCTAACATCGCTGACACCTACATAATATTTATTAACCCCTAATCTGCCCCCCCCAACGTTGCCACCACCTAACTACACTTATTAACCCCTAATCTGCCGACCGGACCTCGCCGCTACTCTAATAAATGTATTAACCCCTAAAGCTAAGTCTAACCCTAACACCCCCCTAAGTTAAATATAATTTTAATCTAATGAAATAAATTAACTCTTATATTCCTATTTAAAACTAAATACTTACCTGTAAAATAAACCCTAATATAGCTACAATATAACGAATAATTATATTGTAGCTATTTTAGGATTTATATTTATTTTACAGGCAACTTTGTATTTATTTTAACTAGGTACAATAGCTATTAAATAGTTATTAACTATTTAATAGCTACCTAGTTAAAATAATTACAAAACTACCTGTAAAATAAATCCTAACCTAAGTTACAATTAAACCTAACACTACACTATCAATAAATTAATAAAATAAATTACCTACAATTACATACAATTAAATAAACTAAACTAAATTACAAAAAACAAACAAACACTAAGGCCTAGATTTGGAGTTCGGCGGTAGCCGTCAAAACCAGCGTTAGAGGCTCCTAACGCTGGTTTTAGGCTACCGCCGGTATTTGGAGTCAGTGATTAAAGGGTCTAACGCTCACTTTTCAGCCGCGACTTTTCCATACCGCAGATCCCCCTACGCCATTTGCGTAGCCTATATTTTCAATGGGATCTTTCTAACGCTGGTATTTAGAGTCGTTTCTGAAGTGAGCGTTAGAGCTCTAACGACAAGATTCCAGCCGCCTGAAAATAGCAGGAGTTAAGAGCTTTCTGGCTAACGCCGGTTTATAAATCTCTTAACTACTGTACCCTAAAGTACACTAACACCCATAAACTACCTATGTACCCCTAAACCGAGCTCCCCCCACATCGCCGCCACTCGATTAAAATTTTTAACCCCTAATCTGCCGACCGCCACCTACGTTATACTTATGTACCCCTAATCTGCTGCCCCTAACCCCGCCGACCCCTGTATTACATTTATTAACCCCTAACCTGCCCCCCACAACGTCGCCGCCAGCTACTTAAAATAATTAACCCCTAATCTTCCGACCGCAAAGCGCCGCCACCTACGTTATCCCTATGTACCCCTAATCTGCTACCCCTAACACCGCCGACCCCTATATTATATTTATTAACCCCTAATCTGCCCCCCTCAACGTCGCCGACACCTGCCTACACTTATTAACCCCTAATCTGCCGAGCGGACCTGAGCGCTACTATAATAAAGTTATTAACCCCTAATCCGCATCACTAACCCTATCATAAATAGTATTAACCCCTAATCTGCCCTCCCTAACATCGCCGACAGCTACCTTCAATTATTAACCCCTAATCTGCCGAGCGGACCTCACCGCTATTCTAATAAATGTATTAACCCCTAAAGCTAAGTCTAACCCTAACACTAACACCCCCCTAAATTAAATATAATTTACATCTAACGAAATAAATTAACTCTTATTAAATAAATGATTCCTATTTAAAGCTAAATACTTACCTGTAAAATAAACCCTAATATAGCTACAATATAAATTATAATTATATTATAGCTATTTTAGGATTAATATTTATTTTACAGGCAACTTTGTAATTATTTTAACCAGGTACAATAACTATTAAATAGTTAAGAACTATTTAATAGTTACCTAGTTAAAATAATAACAAATTTACCTGTAAAATAAATCCTAACCTAAGATATAATTAAACCTAACACTACCCTATCAATAAAATAATTAAATAAACTACCTACAATTACCTACAATTAACCTAACACTACACTATCAATAAATAAATTAAACACAATTGCTACAAATAAATACAATTAAATAAACTATCTAAAGTACAAAAAATAAAAAAGAACTAAGTTACAAAAAATAAAAAAATATTTACAAACATAAGAAAAATATTACAACAATTTTAAACTAATTACACCTACTCTAAGCCCCCTAATAAAATAACAAAGCCCCCCAAAATAAAAAATTCCCTACCCTATTCTAAATTAAAAAAGTTACAAGCTCTTTTACCTTACCAGCCCTGAACAGGGCCCTTTGCGGGGCATGCCCCAAGAATTTCAGCTCTTTTGCCTGTAAAAGAATAAATACAATACCCCCCCCCCAACATTACAACCCATCACCCACATACCCCTAATCTAACCCAAACCCCCCTTAAATAAACCTAACACTAAGCCCCTGAAGATCTTCCTACCTTGTCTTCACCATCCAGGTATCACTGATCCGTCCTGGCTCCAACATCTTCAACCAACCCAAGCGGGGGTTGGCGATCCATAATCCGGTGCTCCAAAGTCTTCCTCCTATCCGGCAAGAAGAGGACATCCGGACCGGCAAACATCTTCTCCAAGCGGCATCTTCGATCTTCTTCCATCCGGAGCGAAGCGGCAGGATCCTGAAGACCTCCAGCGCGGAACATCCATCCGGACCGACGACTGAACGACGAATGACTGTTCCTTTAAGGGACGTCATCCAAGATGGCGTCCCTCGAATTCCGATTGGCTGATAGGATTCTATCAGCCAATCGGAATTAAGGTAGGAATTTTCTGATTGGCTGATGGAATCAGCCAATCAGAATCTAGTTCAATCCGATTGGCCGATCCAATCAGCCAATCAGATTGAGCTCGCATTCTATTGGCTGTTCCGATCAGCCAATAGAATGCGAGCTCAATCTGATTGGCTGATTGGATCGGCCAATCGGATTGAACTAGATTCTGATTGGCTGATTCCATCAGCCAATCAGAAAATTCCTACCTTAATTCCGATTGGTTGATAGAATCCTATCAGCCAATCGGAATTCGAGGGACGCCATCTTGGATGACGTCCCTTAAAGGAACAGTCATTCGTCGTTCAGTCGTCGGTCCGGATGGATGTTCCGCGCTGGAGGTCTTCAGGATCCTGCCGCTTCGCTCCGGATGGAAGAAGATCGAAGATGCCGCTTGGAGAAGATGTTTGCCGGTCCGGATGTCCTCTTCTTGCCGGATAGGAGGAAGACTTTGGAGCACCGGATTATGGATCGCCAACCCCCGCTTGGGTTGGATGAAGATGTTGGAGCCAGGACGGATCGGTGATACCTGGATGGTGAAGACAAGGTAGGAAGATCTTCAGGGGCTTAGTGTTAGGTTTATTTAAGGGGGGTTTGGGTTAGATTAGGGGTATGTGGGTGGTGGGTTGTAATGTTGGGGGGGGGGGTATTGTATTTATTCTTTTACAGGCAAAAGAGCTGAAATTCTTGGGGCATGCCCCGCAAAGGGCCCTGTTCAGGGCTGGTAAGGTAAAAGAGCTTGTAACTTTTTTAATTTAGAATAGGGTAGGGAATTTTTTATTTTGGGGGGCTTTGTTATTTTATTAGGGGGCTTAGAGTAGGTGTAATTAGTTTAAAATTGTTGTAATATTTTTCTTATGTTTGTAAATATTTTTTTATTTTTTGTAACTTAGTTCTTTTTTATTTTTTGTACTTTAGATAGTTTATTTAATTGTATTTATTTGTAGCAATTGTGTTTAATTTATTTATTGATAGTGTAGTGTTAGGTTAATTGTAGGTAATTGTTGGTAGTTTATTTAATTATTTTATTGATAGGGTAGTGTTAAGTTTAATTATATCTTAGGTTAGGATTTATTTTACAGGTAAATTTGTTATTATTTTAACTAGGTAACTATTAAATAGTTCTTAACTATTTAATAGTTATTGTACCTGGTTAAAATAATTACAAAGTTGCCTGTAAAATAAATATTAATCCTAAAATAGCTATAATATAATTATAATTTATATTGTAGCTATATTAGGGTTTATTTTACAGGTAAGTATTTAGCTTTAAATAGGAATAATTTATTTAATAAGAGTTAATTTATTTCGTTAGATGTAAATTATATTTAAGTTAGGGGGGTGTTAGTGTTAGGGTTAGACTTAGCTTTAGGGGTTAATCAATTTATTAGAATAGCGGTGAGCTCCGCTCGGAAGATTAGGGGTTAATAATTGAAGGTAGGTGTCGGCGATGTTAGGGAGGGCAGATTAGGGGTTAATACTATTTATGATAGGGTTAGTGAGGCGGATTAGGGGTTAATAACTTTATTATAGTAGCGCTCAGGTCCGCTCGGCAGATTAGGGGTTAATAAGTGTAGGCAGGTGGAGGCGACGTTGTGGGGGGCAGATTAGGGGTTAATAAATATAATATAGGGGTCGGCGATGTTAGGGCAGCAGATTAGGGGTACATAGGGAGAACGTAGGTTGCGGCGGTTTACGGAGCGGCAGATTAGGGGTTAAAAAAAATATGCAGGGGTCAGCAATAGCGGGGGCGGCAGAATAGGGGTTAATAAGTGTAAGGTTAGGGGTGTTTAGACTCGGGGTACATGTTAGAGTGTTAGGTGCAGACGTAGGAAGTGTTTCCCCATAGGAAACAATGGGGCTGCGTTAGGAGCTGAACGCTGCTTTTTTGCAGGTGTTAGGTTTTTTTTCAGCTCAAACAGCCCCATTGTTTCCTATGGGAGAATCGTGCACGAGCACGTTTTTGAGGCCGGCCGCGTCCGTAAGCAACTCTGGTAT
This sequence comes from Bombina bombina, assembly GCF_027579735.1. Classification (NCBI taxonomy): domain Eukaryota; kingdom Metazoa; phylum Chordata; class Amphibia; order Anura; family Bombinatoridae; genus Bombina; species Bombina bombina. The sequence continues at coordinate 112,186,007 of NC_069500.1, forward strand.
CGAGAGTTGCATTTGCGGTAAAAATGCTCTACGCTCCTTTTTTGGAGCCTAACGCAGCATTTGTTTGAACTCTCGATACCAGAGTTAATTTTATGGTGCGGACAGAAAAAAGCCTGCGGAGCGTTAACAGCCCTTTTACCGCCGAACTCCAAATCTAGGCCTAAATTACAAAAAATAAAAAAAGATTACAAGAATATTAGGCTAGTTACACCTACTCTAAGTCCCCTAATAAAATAAAAAAGCCCCCCAAAATAATAAAGGTCCCTACCCTATTCTAAATTAAAAAGTAACCAGCTCTTTTACCAGCCCTTAAAAGTGCTTTTTGCGGGGCATGCCCCTAAGTAATCAGCTCTTTTGCCTGTAAAAAAAAATACAACCCCCTCAACATTAAAACCCACCACCCACATACCCCTACTCTAACCCAAACCCCCCTTAAATAAACCTAACACTACCCCCCTGAAGATCTCCCTACCTTGAGTCGTGTTCACCCAGCCGGGCACCGATGGACCAAAAGAGGACATCCGGAGCGGCAGAAGTCTTCATCCTATCCGGTCAGAAGAGGACATCCGGACCGGCAGACATCTTCATCCAAGCGGCATCTTCTATCTTCATCCATCCGACGAGGAGCGGCTCCATCTTCAAAAGTGGAGCACTATTTATTGCATTTATTGCTCTCACTTGTGCGTTAACTGCACTAGAAGTAAGACTTTTGGGTGCGTATTACAAGTTGAAAGTAAAAAGATTTTGCAGGAGCGTTAACCCGACGATCGCAAAAAGCTGAACTTCAAAAATCATAACCGCATTAACGTATTCTCCCCATAGACTTCAATGAAGTGCGAAAAGGTGGGGGGGACCTAACACCCTTACACGCGTGCAAACGTGCAAGTGTGCTAATCTGACATGAAATATGTCTATTTTTTTCATGTTTTCATCTACTTCACTGCATAGGGCTCGTTTGCACTTATATATATGCCAATATATGTATACATATGTATTTATGTGTTTATATGTGTATATATGTCTGTAAATACATATATACACACATAAATACATAAATGCATATGTGCACACACAAACAGACATACAGTACATATATATATATATATAGATATTTTTTTATATATATATATATATATATATATATATATATATATATATATATATATAAATCCACTATAAGTGAATCCACCCTCCTTAGGTCAACCACCCGGATGTTCTGTGTAGAAAATATAGCTTCACCAAAAGACAGAAACAAACCAGGATTTTTTCAAACGTGGAGTCAAAATTTATTGACATTTCAGGGAGTAAACCTCCCCTTCCTCAGAACATATGGTGCATACAAACACATGTACTTAAATAAGTGAACAACCACACAGTAACCTCCCATTTCCTGTCCCAAAAAGGCGCCAAAATTACATCATATCCTCTGTGCAACCCAATGACCCAGGAAGTTCTAATCCACAATCACTTCTGGTATCTACTCTTTTAACAAAATAGCGAAAAATCACTCAAACATACTTGATTCTAAGATGTGTCTAAACTACACAATACATCCTTCTGTGCATATCATAAACAGGGTATAACTACCTCAATCTGATCTTGATATATTTGTGGCATGTAACCACTACGTGTATATGACTATTGGCCGGAAGTGACGTCACTTCCGTTTCTGGTGTACACGGACGTGCGTCACTTCCGCTACAATAACGTGCATACATTCACCCAACTTAACGTGTTTTATCGGTTCCAAAGCAATTTGCATATCACCATGAAGTGAATTGGCACAGACAGTGTTATTAAGATTGTAACTATAAGTTTAAATGTATTTTTTATGTTTTTTTCCCACTTTTTAGTTGAGCGTAACAGTTAACCAGAGCTCTGAAGTCACAACATCCCAGTGTGTGTTAAATTCAATTGCGCTTAACGAACACATTTACTTTCAACTCGTAAAACTTTTGCTACTTTTGATTCTCTCTAACAGTTGTGATAAACCCCTTTTCGCTTACGTGCAACAGACTCGTAATCTAGCCGTTAAAGGGCCATTCAAATTTTCTGTTGCATCTAAAACAGGACCGCTGCTTCATAACTGGTGGAGCTTGATACATATGCCCCATAGTGTACAAACCACCTATTAAAACATATTTATGTTGTTCATTGTCTAATAAAAAGGATCTTAAAATGTAAAACAGAGTTATTATGTATTATTTGTATTCATATACAAAACACTTTAGGTCAAACAAACACAAGGGATCTGTTTTATGATTTTGAACTAAAGTGTCACAAACTTTATTTGTAATATTTAATACTTTAATATTTTGTTTTTCTAGAATATAAGATAAATGTGCCACTAATTTTGGAACTACGCAATGACTCATATGAGCAACGTTTGTATGTCAAGTGGAATGTCAGTAACCTGTCTAATACTTCTAGCTCAGAAATTATTTTTCATTTTCAAGTAAGCCGACATAAAGAAATGAAAATCATTTTCAATGTAAGTATAATAAATAGCATCTATTTTTTTCTATGATAACTGAAAGAATTCTAAGTAAATGAACTTTCATATATAGTAACAGATGTGGCCCATTTAAAAGGACATTAAAGGGAAATCAGTGCAAAAAGAAAATGTTTTAATGTGTTTTAGCTTTTTGGACATTAAAGGGAAATCAGTTCAAAAAGAAACTGTTTTAATGTGTTTTAGCTTTTTGGAGTAAATTCAAATTATTATTATTATTATCATTTATTTGTATAGCGCCGCCATATTCCGTAGCGCTGGGTACAGTGATGTAGATCGGCGACTTAGGGGGATGAGTCTAGCAGAAGCATTCATAGCAGATTGAAGGGAGGAGAGGCAGTGTTTTGGAAGGCCATTTAGAAGTAGATTGCAATAATCAATGCGTGACAAAATGAGGGAATGAATAAGTATTTTTGTAGTTTTTTGAGTAAGGAAGGGACGAATTCTGGAAATGTTGCGTAGGTATGAACGGCAGGATTTGGTAACCGATTGTATATGTGGGTTTAATGTGAGTTCTCAGTCAAGTGTAACCCCAAGACAGCGGACCTGTGGTGAGGTGTTGAGAATAGAGTCTCCAATCATCAGAGAAATGTTGGATGTCTCGAAGAGGGGGGAATAAGAAGCAGCTCAGTTTTGGACAGATTGAGTTGGAGGTAGTGTGAAGACATTCAAGAGGAAATTGCAGAGAGGCTGTTGGAAATCTGGTTAAATAAAGAATGAGAGATTTCAGGAGAGGAAAGATAGATTTGAGTATCATCAGTATATAGGTGGTACTGGAATCCAAAGGAGGCTATAAGTTTTCCAAGGGAGGATGTATAGAGAGAGAAAAGCAAGGGACCCAAGACAGAGCCCTGCGGTACTCCAACTGAGAGAGGGATAGGATCACTAGATATGTTGTTAAAGGAAACTGAAAACAAGCCTTTTGAGAGATATGAGGCAAACTAGGAGAGGGTTGTGTCTTGGATGACAAATGAATGTAGTATTTTTAGGAGGAGAGGATGGTCAACTGTGTCAAAGGCAGCGGACAAGTCAAGAAGAATTAGTAAGGAGTAGTGGCCTTTTGCTTTAGCTGATAAAAGGTAATCTTTAGTAAGAGCGGTTTCTGTTGAGTGTTTAGGGCGAAAACCAGATTGTAGTGGATCAAGTAAGGAGTTAGTTGTGAGAAATTGAGTTAGCCGATTATAGACCAGTCGTTCCAATAATTTTGAAGCAAAGGGAAGTACTTAGAAGGGGTGGAGGGGTCAAGCGAGGGATTTTTTTTTAGGATTGGTAGGATTGACGCATGCTTGAAGGTATCAGGAAATGTGCCAGCGCTGAGAGATTGGTTAAAGAGATGAGTTAGGTTAGGGGTTAGTGAAGCAGAGAGAGAGCGAAGAAGTTGTGAAGGAATAGGGTCAAGTGGGCAGATTGTGAGATGAGCCAAGGATAGGAGTACAGAGACTTCTTCCTCTGTTACAGGAGGGAAGTAGCATAGAGTTTTGTTAATAGAAGGGGTGGGTAGGATTGCTGGGTTTGAGGGGTGTGAGGAGCAGATATCTCTTCTTATGGTGTCAATTTTATTTTTGAAGTGATAAGCAATAATCTGAGCAGTGAGGTTGGTAGTGGGTGGACGTGCAGGCGGATGTAGAAGGGAGTTAAAGGTTGAGAACAGCTTTCTGGGGTTGGATGCATGAGATGATACAAGGGAGGAGAAATAGACTTGTTTGGCCAGGCTGAGCACAGAGTTGTAGGACTTAAGGATGAATTTGTAATGCCGGAAATCAGCACAGGTGCGTGATTTCCTCTACTACCATTCAGCAGTCCGTAAACATCGCTGAAGATATCTGGTCTGTTTGGTGTGCCACGGTTGCCATTGAGTGATTGATGTATGTTGAAGAGTGGAGGGTGCAACTTTGTCAAGTGTTGATTTTTGTGCCGAATTATACTGTAAAGCCACGAGGTTTGGGCAAGAAAGGGATGAAATGTCGGAGAGCAGAGGATTCAGTTGAGTGGGAAATTCCTGCAAGGTAGCAGTTTTTTGGGGGCTTGCAAAGATGTAGTAGCTAGAGTAAGAAAGAAAGTTAGTAGATGGTGGTCAGAGAGAGGAAAGGGGAAGTTAAGGAAGTTGGAAACGGCACAGAGATTAGTGAAGACTAGGTCTATGGAGTTGCCTTCACAGTGGGTTGGAGATGTTGTCCACTGGGACAGGCAAAATGAGGTGGTAAGGGATAGAAGTTTAGAGGCAGCAGGCAGGATTATCAACGGGTATGTTGAAGTCCCCTAAGATGAGAGAAGGGACATTACAAGAGAGAAAATGTGGAAACCAGGCTTTAAAGTGGTCCAGAAATTGTGATGCTGGGCCAGGGGGCCGATAGATAACTGCAACACGAAGAGCTACAGGGTTGAAGAGGTGGATAGCATGAACTTCAAAAAATGAGAAGGAAAAAAAGGGGGGGTGAAGGAATGCAGTGAAAGGTACTGTGTGGAGACAGGAGAATTCCTACTCCCCCTCCTTGTTTGTCTCCTGGTCTGGGAGTGTGACTGAAGTGCAGGCCGCCATAGGACAGAGAGGCTACAGCAGTTGTGTTAGAGGAGGAAAGCCAAGTTTCAGTGAGGGCTAACAGGTTCAGTGAACGTGAAATAAATAGGTTGTGAATAGATGTAAGCTTATTGCATACAGAGCGTGAATTCCATAGGGCACAAGAGAATTGGGGTGTACTGACAGAGGTGCAGTTAATGAGGTTTAGAGGGTTACATGGCAAAGGTGTATGAGGTATCATTTGGGGTAGTGAATTGAGGGAAGCAGAGGGTGGACCTGGGTTAGGTGAGACATCCCCAGCTGCAAGAAGAAGAAATATGGTGAGCGAAAGGAGATGAGTATGTGTCTTATGCGAGTGTTTAAGTTTAGAATCAGTGAAGCATGGCTGGCTGAGGGATGTGAGATAGGAATAGATTTCATGTGTGTTGTAGAGGGGGCAGGGGCGTATTAAGGCATAGGCCAACAAGGCCGGTGCCTAGGGCAGCAGATTTTTAAGGGGCAGCAGAATTTTGAGTCCCTAGGGCCACTCTACTGAACTCAAGGCTGGGTGGCTAAATCAACCAGGGCCCGGCTATTGCTATCCTATGGGATTGTATGTGGGTGCGCATGACGTGGTGACAGTGGAGGCAGAGCTCACTTGTGCAGCCTGGCCTGGACTGAGAGGGAAAAGTATTCTTCATGGCTCCACCGCGTGATTGAGACTCACACAGACTACACAGTGCAGTGTGCACTACACCGTGACCACTGTGAAACAGCATATGCCTTTCTTCCTTCAATACATCTTCATTAGGCATTAAAATACTTAAACTACTGTTGTTTTTTTTTAAGTACTTTTAAAGGCCAGTTTGTATATTCATTACATATTTATCCAAGCAGATATTTTGCTTAAATAACTGTCAATCACCAAAGAAGATGTTTAAGGTTAAACAACTACCTACTGACAAACTATCATACAGTGAAGGATATTTTTTTTCTGATATAAACACTTATATATAACTATATATATATATATGTGTGTGTGTAACCAGAGTGAATGCAAGCCCCGGTGAACATCTACTTAAAATTATTATATTATTTTATTATTATATTATTTTTTTAAATTTTTACACCCTGCCCCAAAAATATTATGTCTAAAAAAAGGCCTTAAACCTGGGGTGGGGTGGGGGGGGGCAGCAGAATTTTGAGTGCCTAGGGCAGCACAAAACCTAAATACGCCCCTGAGAGGGGGGAAGGTAGAAGAGATGGAGAATATGAATTGTCTGTGTGCTGTTTGTGAAAGGAAGAGCTGTGACTTTAAGGAGAAGGGAGGAAAAGGTTAATGCAGACATTAGAAAGTGTAGCATGTTTGCAGTTAATTTAGGGAGATTTAAATGCACTTGTTTCTGTGTTGTTCACTTCTTTGTCTAACTCATTCAAATCTTGGCAATTATATTGATCAGCTGTTTTTCAGCTTCGAATACACATTTTTCAACATTGCACCAATCACAATGTAATTGATAACATTTCTGAAAAAATATTTGATGGGATATCAAATAAAACAATAGGAATGTTGTCATTATTATCAATTTAATGTAAAAACAGAAAGAAAAACATATTTACAAAAATCAGACACTTGCAAAATCAATATCAATACCAATGTACACCTGTCAGGAATTTACATTTTTTTTTTTTCCAAAGTATTTTTATTAAGAATCAATGATACAACAAGATTGACAATATGAACAAAAAAGAATGCCATAATACCAGTCAAAGGATCAATCTTACATTGAAAATAACCAAATAATTATCTTGCATCCAAGATTCTTGTTTTAACATTTTTAACAAAATAAACTAATAAATATAAAATTAGAGATACCTCAGTGCTTGTCTCTTCATGTAATAGCGTCTACCTATATAGATTTCCTAGAAATCATGGTTGTGCTTAATTAGGAACAGATGATTTTAGTTGGCCTAATGACTTTCAGGTAATAACAAGTGGATCGTGTGGGGGCTCAATAGACTTGATATAGTTCTCCCATGTTATCTGCACTTCTATGAAATGTTAGGAATTTACATTTTTTATTACAAAAAAACACCACTCTATCCAAAAGCAGCACATGCACATGGACTCCATTAACCCTCAATACAAGAAGCTCTCACTGATAGGGGGAATATATTACTTGTGATGAACCAGCAGGATGTTTTCAGCTGGGGAGAGTGTCTGGGGCAGCAGGAAGAACAGTTGTATTGTTTTGGGTATCGATTTGGTTTTTAGTGATCAGTGTTGTAATAGGGAAAATAAGGAATGAGATCTCATGGAAGTTATAAAGCTTATTTTTATATAAAATAAATATATATATACAGGACTTGAATTTTCTAGTGGTCCAGTGGTCCCAGACGAAATTGCAAAGGATGACTTGATAATTTGACTTTTTCCTATCTTTAACATTGAGTGGACTACTAACTTTTTCAATCTGGGCTAGTAGTTTTTAACCTCTGGTTAGTAAGCCATAGTGATTTTTTCCCTCCCCTGTATATATACTGAACTGTGTATATATATATATATTTTCCAGTGTTTGTAATCTATTCCAGTATGTAGAGGCTTTCTTTGTGATTCAGATAGAGCATAGCAGCTTTCAAATTTACTCCTATTACCACATTTTCTTCATTCTCTTGGTATCTTTATTTGAAAAGCAAGAATTTAAGTTTAGATGTCGGCCCATTTTTGATGAACAACCTGGGTTGTTCTTGCTGATTGGTGGATTAATTTAACCGACCAATAAACAAGTGCTGTCCAGTGTACTAAACCAAAAAATAGCTTAGAAGCTTTCTTTTTCAACTAAAGATAGCAAGAGAACGACAAAAAATGTATAATAGGAGTAAATTAGAAAGTTGCTTAAAATTGCATGCTCTGTCTGAATAACAAAATATTTTTTTTGGGTTCAGTGTTCCTTTAACCCCTTAAGGACCACAGCACTTTTCCATTTTCTGTCCGTTTGGGACCAAGGCTATTTTTACATTTCTGCAGTGTTTGTGTTTAGCTGTAATTTTCCTCTTACTCATTTACTGTACCCACACATATTATATACCGTTTTTCTCGCCACTAAATGGACTTTCTAAAGATACCATTATTTTCATCATATCTTATAATTTACTATAAAAAAAAAATTATAAAATATGAGGAAAAAATGGAAAAAAACACACTTTTTCTAACTTTGACCCCCAAAATCTGTTACATATCTACAACCACCAAAAAACACCTATGCTAAATAGTTTCTAAATTTTGTCCTGAGTTTAGAAATACCCAATATTTACATGTGCTTTGCTTTTTTTGCAAGTTATAGGGCCATAAATACAAGTAGCACTTTGCTATTTCCAAACCCCTTTTTTTCAAAATTAGCGCTAGTTACATTGGGACACTGATATCTTTCAGGAATCCCTGAATATCCCTTGACATGCATATATTTTTTTTTAGAAGACATCCCAAAGTATTGATCTAGGCCAATTTTGGTATATTTCATGCCACCATTTCACTACCAAATGCGATCAAATAAAAAAAATTGTTCACTTTTTCACAAATTGTTTCACAAACTTTAGGTTTCTCACTGAAATTATTTACAAACAACTTGTGCAATTATGGCACAAATGGTTGTAAATGCTTCTCTGGGATCCCCTTTGTTCAGAAATTCCAGACATATATGGCTTTGGCATTGCTTTTTGGTATTTAGAAGGCCGCAAAATGCCACTGCGCACCACACATGTATTATGCCCAGCATTGAAGGGGTTAATTAGGAAGCTTGTAGGGAGCTTTTAGGGTTAATTTTAGCTTTAGTATAATGTAGTAGACAACCCAAAGTATTGATCTAGGCCCATTTTGGTATATTTCATGCCACCATTTCACCGCCAAATGCTAACAAATAAAAATAAAGCGTTAAATTTTTCACAATTTTAGGTTTCTCACTGAAATTATTTACAAACAGCTTGTGCAATTATGGCATAAATGGTTGTAAAAGCTTCTCTGGGATCCCCTTTGTTCAGAAATAGCAGACATATATGGCTTTGGCTTTGCTTTTTGGTAATTAGAAGGCAGCTAAATGCCGTTGCGCACCACACGTGTATAATGCCCAGCATTGAAGGGGTTAATTAGGGAGCTTGTAGGGAGCTTGCAGGGTTAATTTTAGCTTTAGTGTAGGTATCAACCTCCCACATGACACATCACACCCCCTGATCCCTCCCAAACAGCTCTCTTCCCTCCCCCACCCCACAATTGTCCCCGCCATCTTAAGTACTGGCAGTAAGTCTGCCAGTACTAAAATAAGATTTTTTTGGGGATTTAAAAAAAAATAAAAATGATAATTCTGCTCTGTAGGATCCCCCCTTAGCCCCCAACCTCCCTGATCCCCCCCAAACAGCTCTCTAACCCCCCTCTCTGCCTTATTATGCGCCATATTGGGTACTGGCAGCTGTCTGCCAGTACCCAGTTTGAAATCAAATATATTTTTTATTATATTTTATTATTTAAAAAAATATATTTTCTGTAGTGTAGCTGCCCCCCCTCAACCCCCAACCTCCCACCCTCCCAGATCGTTAAATAACTACTTAATTTCTGTTCCCACCCTCTCTCCCACCGTGTAACACTTAACTTTTGTTCCATAGTGTAGGGTTCCCACCCGCGCGCGCGCACCCGCTCCCGTGCACGCGCGCGCACCCACTCACGTGCACGCGCGCGCACTCGCGCACGTGCACGCGCACTCGATCTCGCCCCCTTCCCCACCGATGGCCGCCCACCCGCCTCCCTGGATCAGCTCCCACCCACCAACGAACATGGCCATTGATGGCCGATGCAGAGAGGGCCACAGGGTGGCTCTCTCTTCATCGGTGGGCTAAAAAATGTTATAGCAGGATGCCTCAATATCGAGGCATCACTGCTATAACATGAAAGCAGTTGGAAGTGATCAGGATCGCTTCCACTGCTTTCAAAGACCAACGACGTACGGGGTACGTCCTTGGTCATTAACTGCATTTTTTTGCAGGACGTACCCCATACGTCGTTGGTCACTAAGGGGTTAATATCCTCACTATGAGGACAGGAGACATGTATACCTTTCATGTTCATATAATCTAGCCATACAATACAATTGCTGATGATTCTTTTTACTTCTTAGGAATATTTTAATACAACATTAAATGAACAACTGCAGCCATTTACTTGGTCTTGGAAATCTGACTTACCTTTAGAATGTGCTTCTCACTCTGTACGAATTAGAAGCTCAGTAGATGGAAAATATATTACTGAAGACAAGGAATGGAGCATATGGAGTCCATGGAAGACCTTTTATGGTGAGTGATACTTTAAATTCAAGAAAAGGTGAAATCATAAAGTAGACACTTTTGGATGGGGATTTTTGTTTGGCAATTGTAAAAGTAAACTATTATTATTATTATTCTTTATTTATAAAGCGCCAACAGATTCCGCAGCGCTGTCAATGGGTAACAAAGATAAAATTACAGTAAAAACATAATTTATGTAAGAACTTACCTGATAAATTCATTTCTTTCATATTAGCAAGAGTCCATGAGCTAGTGACGTATGGGATATACATTCCTACCAGGAGGGGCAAAGTTTTCCAAACCTCAAAATGCCTATAAATACACCCCTCACCACACCCACAATTCAGTTTAACGAATAGCCAAGAAGTGGGGTGATAAAAAAGTGCGAAAGCATATAAAATTAGGAATTGGAATAATTGTGCTTTATACAAAAATCATAACCACCCCAAAAAAAGGGCGGGCCTCATGGACTCTTGCTAATATGAAAGAAATGAATTTATCAGGTAAGTTCTTACATAAATTATGTTTTCTTTCATGTAATTAGCAAGAGTCCATGAGCTAGTGACGTATGGGATAATGATTACCCAAGATGTGGATCTTTCCACGCAAGAGTCACTAGAGAGGGAGGGATAAAATAAAGACAGCCAATTCCTGCTGAAAATAATCCACACCCAAAATAAAGTTTAATGAAAAACATAAGCAGAAGATTCAAACTGAAACCGCTGCCTGAAGTACTTTTCTACCAAAAACTGCTTCAGAAGAAGAAAATACATCAAAATGGTAGAATTTAGTAAAAGTATGCAAAGAGGACCAAGTTGCTGCTTTGCAAATCTGATCAATCGAAGCTTCATTCCTAAACGCCCAGGAAGTAGAAACTGACCTAGTAGAATGAGCTGTAATCCTTTGAGGCGGAGTTTTACCCGACTCAACATAGGCAAGATGAATTAAAGATTTCAACCAAGATGCCAAAGAAATGGCAGAAGCTTTCTGGCCTTTTCTAGAACCGGAAAAGATAACAAATAAACTAGAAGTCTTTCGGAAAGACTTAGTAGCTTCAACATAATATTTCAAAGCTCTAACAACATCCAAAGAATGCAATGATTTCTCCTTAGAATTCTTAGGATTAGGACATAATGAAGGAACCACAATTTCTCTACTAATGTTGTTAGAATTCACAACTTTAGGTAAAAATTCAAGAGAAGTTCGCAACACTGCCTTATCCTGATGAAAAATCAGAAAAGGAGACTCACAAGAAAGAGCAGATAATTCAGAAACTCTTCTGGCAGAAGAGATTGCCAAAAGGAACAAAACTTTCCAAGAAAGTAATTTAATGTCCAATGAATGCATAGGTTCAAACGGAGGAGCTTGAAGAGCCCCCAGAACCAAATTCAAACTCCAAGGAGGAGAAATTGACTTAATGACAGGTTTTATATGAACCAAAGCTTGTACAAAACAATGAATATCAGGAAGATTAGCAATCTTTCTGTGAAAAAGAACAGAAAGAGCAGAGATTTGTCCTTTCAAAGAACTTGCGGATAAACCTTTATCTAAACCATCCTGAAGAAACTGTAAAATTCTCGGAATTCTAAAAGAATGCCAAGAAAAATGATGAGAAAGACACCAAGAAATATAAGTCTTCCAGACTCTATAATATATCTCTCTGGATACAGATTTACGAGCCTGTAACATAGTATTAATCACAGAGTCAGAGAAACCTCTTTGACCAAGAATCAAGCGTTCAATCTCCATACCTTTAAATTTAAGGATTTGAGATCCTGATGGAAAAAAGGACCTTGCGACAGAAGGTCTGGTCGTAGCGGAAGAGTCCACGGATGGCAAGAGGCCATCCGGACAAGATCCGCATACCAAAACCTGTGAGGCCATGCCGGAGCTACCAGCAGAACAAACGAGCATTCCTTCAGAATCTTGGAGATTACTCTTGGAAGAAGAACTAGAGGCGGAAAGATATAAGCAGGATGATACTTCCAAGGAAGTGATAATGCATCCACTGCTTCCGCCTGAGGATCCCGGGATCTGGACAGATACCTGGGAAGTTTCTTGTTTAGATGAGACGCCATCAGATCTATTTCTGGAAGCTCCCACATTTGAACAATCTGAAGAAACACCTCTGGGTGAAGAGACCATTCGCCCGGATGCAACGTTTGGCGACTGAGATAATCCGCTTCCCAATTGTCTATACCTGGGATATGAACCGCAGATATTAGACAGGAGCTGGATTCCGCCCAGACCAGAATTCGAGATACTTCTTTCATAGCCAGAGGACTGTGAGTCCCTCCTTGATGATTGATGTATGCCACAGTAGTGACATTGTCTGTCTGAAAACAAATGAACGATTCTCTCTTCAGAAGAGGCCAAAACTGAAGAGCTCTGAAAATTGCACGGAGTTCCAAAATATTGATCGGTAATCTCACCTCCTGAGATTCCCAAACTCCTTGTGCTGTCAGAGATCCCCACACAGCTCCCCAACCTGTGAGACTTGCATCTGTTGAAATTACAGTCCAGGTCGGAAGCACAAAAGAAGCCCCCTGAATTAAACGATGGTGATCTGTCCACCACGTTAGAGAGTGTCGTACAATCGGTTTTAAAGATATTAATTGAGATATCTTTGTGTAATCCTTGCACCATTGATTCAGCATACAGAGCTGAAGAGGTCACATGTGAAAACGAGCAAAGGGGATCGCGTCCGATGCAGCAGTCATAAGACCTAGAATTTCCATGCATAAGGCTACCGAAGGGAATGATTGTGACTGAAGGTTTCGACAAGCCCAAATCAATTTTAGACGTCTCTTGTCTGTTAAAGACAGAGTCATGGACACTGAATCTATCTGGAAACCCAGAAAGGTTACCCTTGTCTGAGGAATCAATGAACTTTTTGGTGAATTGATCCTCCAACCATGATCTTGAAGAAACAACACAAGTCGATTCGTATGAGATTCTGCTAAATGTAAAGACTGAGCAAGTACCAAGATATCGTCCAAATAAGGAAATACCACAATACCCTGTTCTCTGATTACAGACAGAAGGGCACCGAGAACCTTTGTAAAAATTCTTGGAGCTGTAGCTAGGCCAAACGGCAGAGCCACAAACTGGTAATGCTTGTCCAGAAAAGAGAATCTCAGGAACTGATAAGGATCTGGATGAATCGGAATATGCAGATATGCATCCTGTAAATCTATTGTGAACATATAATGCCCTTGCTGAACAAAAGGAAAGATAGTCCTTACAGTTACCATTTTGAATGTTGGTATCCTTACATAACGATTCAATATTTTTAGATCCAGAACTGGTCTGAAGGAATTCTCCTTCTTTGGTACAATGAAGAGATTTGAATAAAACCCCATCCCCTGTTCCAGAACTGGAACTGGCATAATTACTCCAGCCAACTCTAGATCTGAAACACAATTCAGAAATGCTTGAGCTTTCACTGGATTTACTGGGACACGGGAAAGAAAAAATCTCTTTGCAGGAGGTCTCATCTTGAAACCAATTCTGTACCCTTCTGAAACAATGTTCTGAATCCAAAGATTGTGAACAGAATTTATCCAAATTTCTTTGAAAAAACGTAACCTGCCCCCTACCAGCTGAGCTGGAATGAGGGCCGCACCTTCATGTGGACTTAGAAGCAGGCTTTGCCTTTCTAGAAGGCTTGGATTTATTCCAGACTGGAGATGGTTTCCAAACTGAAACTGCTCCTGAGGATGAAGGATCAGGCTTTTGTTCTTTGTTGAAACGAAAGGAACGAAAACGATTATTAGCCCTGTTTTTACCCTTAGATTTTTTTATCCTGTTGTAAAAAAGTTCCTTTCCCACCAGTAACAGTTGAGATAATAGAATCCAACTGAGAACCAAATAATTTGTTACCCTGGAAAGAAATGGAAAGTAAAGTTGATTTAGAAGCCATATCAGCATTCCAAGTTTTAAGCCATAAAGCTCTTCTAGCTAGAATAGCTAGAGACATAAACCTGACATCAACTCTGATAATATCAAAGATGGCATCACAGATAAAATTATTAGCATGCTGAAGAAGAATAATAATATTATGAGAATCATGATCTGTTACTTGTTGCGCTAAAGTCTCCAACCAAAAAGTTGAAGCTGCAGCAACATCAGCCAATGATATAGCAGGTCTAAGAAGATTACCTGAACACAGATAAGCTTTTCTTAGAAAGGATTCAATTTTCCTATCTAAAGGATCTTTAAACGAAGTACCATCCGACGTAGGAATAGTAGTACGTTTAGCAAGGGTAGAAATAGCCCCATCGACTTTAGGGATTTTGTCCCAAAATTCTAATCTGTCAGACGGCACAGGATATAATTGCTTAAAACGTTTAGAAGGAGTAAATGAATTACCCAATTTATCCCATTCTCTGGAAATTACTTCAGAAATAGCATTAGGAACAGGAAAAACTTCTGGAATAAACACAGGAGATTTAAATACCTTATCTAAACGTTTAGAATTAGTATCAAGAGGACCAGAATCCTCTATTTCTAAAGCAATTAGTACTTCTTTAAGTAAAGAACGAATAAATTCCATTTTAAATAAATATGAAGATGAACCAGAAGAGTCATCAGAATCAGAATGATGATGTTCATTTAAAAATTCATCTGTAGAGAGAGAAGTTTTAAAAGATTTTTTATGTTTACTAGAAGGAGAAATAACAGACATAGCCTTCTTGATGGATTCAGAAACAAAATCTCTTATGTTATCAGGAACATTCTGCACCTTAGATGTTGAAGGAACTGCAACAGTAAATGGTACATTACTAAAGGAAATATCTGCTTTAACAAGTTTGTCATGACAATTAATACAAACAACAGCCGGAGGAATAGCTACCAAAAGTTTACAGCAGATACACTTAGCTTTGGTAGTTCCAGCACTAGACAGCGATTTTCCTGAAGTATCTTCTGACTCAGATGCAACGTGAGACATCTTGCAATATGTAAGAGAAAAAACAACATATAAAGCAAAATTGATCAAATTCCTTAAATGACAGTTTCAGGAATGGGAAAAAATGCCAATAAACAAGCTTCTAGTAACCAGAAGCAAAGAAAAATTGAGACTGAAATAATGTGGAGACAAAAGCGACGCCCATATTTTTTGGCGCCAAATAAGACGCCCACATTATTTGGCGCCTAAATGCTTTTTTGGCGCCAAAAATGACGCCACATCCGGAACGCCGACATTTTTGGCGCAAAAGGACGTCAAAAAATGACGCAACTTCCGGCGACACGTATGACGCCGGAAACAGAAAAGATTTTTTGCGCCAAAAAAGTCCGCGCCAAGAATGACGCAATAAAATGAAGCATTTTCAGCCCCCGCGAGCCTAACAGCCCACAGGGAAAAAAGAGTCAAATTTTAAGGTAAGAAAAAAATTGATTCAAATGCATTATCCCAAATATGAAACTGACTGCCTGAAAATAAGGAATGTTGAACATCCTGAGTCAAGGCAAATAAATGTTTGAATACATATATTTAGAACTTTATAAATAAAGTGCCCAACCATAGCTTAGAGTGTCACAGAAAATAAGATTTACTTACCCCAGGACACTCATCTACATGATTGTAGAAAGCCAAACCAGTACTGAAACGAAAATCAGCAGAGGTAATGGTATATAAATAAGAGTATATCGTCGATCTGAAAAGGGAGGTAAGAGATGAATCTCTACGACCGATAACAGAGAACCTATGAAATAGACCCCGTAGAAGGAGATCACTGCATTCAAATAGGCAATACTCTCCTCACATCCCTCTGACATTCACTGCACGCTGAGAGGAAAACCGGGCTCCAACTTGCTGCGGAGCGCATATCAACGTAGAATCTAGCACAAACTTACTTCACCACCTCCATAGGAGGTAAAGTTTGTAAAACTGAATTGTGGGTGTGGTGAGGGGTGTATTTATAGGCATTTTGAGGTTTGGGAAACTTTGCCCCTCCTGGTAGGAATGTATATCCCATACGTCACTAGCTCATGGACTCTTGCTAATTACATGAAAGAAATATGAGACACCAGACAAAATGTAACAACCAAATACAGGGGGAATTGGTAGCCCTGTTCCTGTGGGAATTTACAATCTAGATGGGTAGGAGGGTGAGAAACAGGAGGTGGGGACTGCAAAGGTGAGAATGATGTTAGTGTGGAGTTAGATGAGGGCAACTATTTGGCAAGTGAAATTCATTAGTTACTGAATTGGTGATAGGCTTCCCTGAACAAGAAGGTCTTTAGGGAGTGTTCAAAGGAGGAGAGGTTGGGGGAAAGTCTGACAGCTTGAGGAAGTGCGTTCCAGAGGGTTGGTTCCGCACAGGGAAGTCCTGTAGTCTAGCATGGGAGGAGGGGATGGTAGAAGATGCAAGGAGTAGATTGTTGTTGGATCTTAGGGGTGCAGCAGATACAGAGCGTCGGGAGAGGTGGATTAGCCTAGCAGAGGCATTTAGGATGGATTGAAGAGGGGAGAGGTGGGAGAGAGGAAGGCCAGTTAGTAGGTTATTACAATAGTCAAGCCGGGAGATTACTAGGGAATGGATTAACTGTTTAGTTAGAATTTTTGAGATATTGCATAGATGGTTGTGACAGGATGAAGAGAGCAATTGGATGTGGGGTAGGAAGGACAAATTGGAGTCAAGTGTAACTTCTAGGCAGCGGACTTGGGGTGATGGGGAGATAGTGGTGTCGCCAACAGTGATAGTAAAGTTAGAAACTGGTGTAGAATTAGATGGGGGGATTAGAAGGAGCTCAGTCTTGGACATGTTGATTTTTAGGTGGTGAGAGGCCATCCAGGAAGAAATGCCAGATAAGCAGTTGCTGATGTGGGAAAGGACAGAACTATTAGTTACATTTGTACTAATATCATAAATTAAACACTATAAACATACTGCGCTATTTTAAAACAGGTCTGTAAATCTCCCCTTTGTTGGAAAGGCCTCTGAGTACTATATGTTTTATCTTGTTTGATGGGGAAAATATTTTGAAAGCTGCTGATCGATTATATATATATCTGGAAAATGATCAGTTTCTCTAATGTTTTAACTTAGCAGAGTTCAGAAATCAGTATTTGGTGGAATAAACCTGATTTTCAATCACAGCTTTCATGCGTCTTGGCATGCTCTCCTCCAGTCTTTCACATTGCTTTTGGGTGACATTATACCACTCCTGGCTCAAACAATCAAGCAGCTCAGCTTAGTTTGATGTCTTGTGACCATCCATCTTCCTGTTGTTCACATTCCAGAGGTTTTCAATGGTGTTCAGATCTGCAGATTGTTCTTGATCTGGTGGTCCTTGGTCCACACCTTGATTGAGCTGGCTGTGTGGCATGGAACATTGTCCTGCTGGAAAAAATAATCCTCAGAGTTGTCAGAGCAACAAGTTTTCTTCCAGGATAACCTTGTACGTGGCTTGATTCATGCGTCCTTCACAAAGATAAATCTTCCTGATTCCAGGTTATCTTTTCTGATGAGTCTAATTTTCAGCTTTGCCCAACACTTGGTCATCTAATGGTTAGATGGAGATCTGAAGAGGCCGACAAGTCACAGTGTCTCACAGCCACTGTGAACTTTGGTTAAGGATCAGTGATGATCTGGGGGTGCTTTAGCAAAGCTGGAATCAGGCAGATTTTTCTTTGTGAAGGACGCATGAAACAAGCCACGTACAAGGTTATCCTAGAAGAAAACTAGCTTTTCTAAATAGAAGGCTGCTTCAACTTCCCTCCCTATATTTATATTTCATTTCTGACATTTAAAAACAAAATTTATTCTTATCTGATACCTTTTTCTCTTTCATGTTGGTGACAGTCCGTGCGCTATTACTCCAGGAATTCAACTCCTTGCCACTAGGAGGTGCAAACTAGAAGTGCCACCAGAAATAAATTAAGTATAAAATGAAAATGGGCTGGTCTCGTGGACTCTCACCACCATCAAAGAAACTAATTTATCATCTAAGCATAAATTTTGTTTTCTTTCATAAGGTGGTGGTAAGAATTAACAAGCTATTACTCCTGGAAACTAATACTCAAGCTGTGGAGACCACAAATGATTGGGCAAACATTTTTTAAGGCAGGCACCTAATTACCAAACACTCCTGCTTGAAGTGCTTTCATCCCAAACACATTAAAGTGGTATAATTTAGAGAAAGATGATCAAATTAATTCTTTGAATTAGGCCAAGGAGATGGGCTATAATCTCCTGATTGATGTTACACAAAAAATCACTTTAGGTAAGAAATCGTATTGAGTCATTAAAACTATCTTATCTTGATGAAAATAAGGAAGCTAACAATAAAAAACAAAAAAATCAGAAGATATTGCTAAAAGCAAAAACACTTCCAAGACATAAGATAAATGTCCAAAGCATACATGTTCAAAAAGAGAAACCTGTAAAGTTTTCACACCACCGACATCACTGCCCGCCTGCATTTTACTGTGGCTGGGGGCCCTATTTGAAGTGGGCCCCCTTCAAATAGGGTCCACGGCCCCCAGCAAAATAAAATAGTTTTAGCCAATAGCAAGAAACTATTTTATTTTAAATTCTAATCCACCAACAGAAAATTATTTCATTATTCTATTTTATGATAGGAATTTAAAATGAAATAGAGAAAAAGAGCTGTAATAGCTTTAGGGCTATGCCCTACAAATGGCCCTTTTAAGGGCTATTGTAATTTAACTTAAGTTTTAGTTTGTCGGGTAGGTTTCAGTTTTTATGGGGCACGTTGATTAGTGTTAGGTATATTGTTTTTTTTTATTATTCTGTCTTTTTTATTTTCTGTAACTTAGATTTTTTATTTTTTTTTTCAGTAAGTTAGGGGGTTTAGTTTAGTTTATAGGGGATGTTAGGTATTAGGTAGAGTAGGCAGTGAGCAGTAGAAAGGTTTTCCTGGCAGTAATTAATGACGCAATCTGATGGTAGAATCTGGGTGTGGTAGATGCCAGGAGAATATTACCTAATAGGATGCATAGTGCCGATTGTAAAATGTGGTGGAGTAAGGAATAATAGTCTGGGGCAAAATAAAACCTAAGAGCCCAGTTTTGTGGTTTCTCAAGTTCTGTATGAGTAATTACTATTACCAGAGCTTATGACTTTTTTAATATTTCCATCATTAATGCCCCTAAGTTCCAGTGAAGGGGTCATATTAATTCTAGAGGATACAAAAACATTTTAGACAATAGGGTGATTTCAACTTTGTGGCAACAGTTTGGGAACAGGGCCAAACTGGCCTACAGGGACACCAGGAGATTTCCCATTGGGCTTCAGTGGTGAGATTGAGGACTACCCATTTTCAGAGGCAGATCAGAGGGTCTCAGGACAGAAATTCTCCCAAGGACCCCGATGATCGACTTTTTTAAATTAATAAAGCAAACTGAGGTACTACACAATTGTGACAAGGATAATGTCATATTCCTGTGTCAAAATATGTACATGTAGTGTTGTATAGGTTCGTGTCTGTTCTGCATGAGACTTAAAACATGTTACTATGCAAGAATGAAGTGAAATAGCACCATTTTACATTTCCCTTTGTAAAAGTACCGCAATAGACATTCTAGAGTACTGGGTAAAAATAAAATAATAACAATAAAACCTTCACAATATGCATCCGCTAAAAGACAGCTTTTGCCTTTTTTAAAAACTGACCTGGGTTTGAGCAGTTCTTGTGGAACCTATAATTTTTGATATAGAATGGACTAAGCGCCAATTAAAAATGCCTTATAGCCCGGGATGCATGGTACCTAGTTACCACAAGATAAAGCCAATGTTAGTTATAAAAGACTCAGGCGTCTACCAGCAGGAGGCAAAGGAAATGTCAACGAGGTACCAAGTGAATACAATAGCTTAGTTTAATACCTAAAATAGCACAATCATAAATTTACATACATTTAATGACATGGATCCATGTTTAACATATACAACTAAAATGGATAAAATACAAGTTAAAAACAATGATCAATCTGTATAAATACAAGAACAAGAAAATAGATGGTCCAATGGGGACTCCTCAGATACAGTAATTGGAGTGTGATCCTGGGTGATCAAAAGGTGGCCAATAAAAATCAAAAAGAGGTGTCTAACCTATGCCAACAATGTAAAATAAATGTGAAACAATAAAAAGAATAAAAATGTGTGAAAAAATGTAGGTAATCCAAAAAAGGTCTCAAATTATAAGTGATCCAAAAATAGTCCTGCAATCACTTAACTCCCGACAGTACTCGTTACTTGTGAATGCAAAAGCAAAAGGTGTATATCCAATAGTGAATAACCAAAATAGAATAGTAGAGAGTGGTCAAAGTCAAACTGTCCAAAAGCAAAATCCAGAAATACAAAAATAAATGCGTGGGTCAATACGAGGGAGTGTAGAACAAACGTGTGAAAAAAGTGTGAAAAAAGAGCAACGTTAGTGTCAATTGAGAAGCAGCATATCCCTTCAATTCTATGTGGTGAAAACAACGACAATAAAAACAACAATAATAAAGTAAGCTGAGGTGTGTCCAAAGCAGATGCGTTGGTGATATATATTGATATCCTCCTAGAGGGAAAGAGAATACATATAGTGCAGATTGTCTCTCATAGGATAAAAATGATGAAATAAGGCTTACCAGTACTCCGTCTACGCGTTTCGGTCTGTCAGTAGGCCTTTATCAAGTCTTATTATTTATCAAGTCTTGATAAATAATAAGGTTTTTTTTTTTTTTTAAAGTAAGGCTAGTTTTTTTATTTTTTTCAGTTAAGTTTTTATTTTTTTAAAGGTAGTTTTTTTTAAAGGTAAGGTTAGTCTGTTTTTGAGTAACTAAGTTAGGGGGTGCTGGGTGTTTAGTGGTTAGTGAGTTGCTTTGCGGTGGGGGATGTGGTGGTTTAGGGGTTCATAGTGTAGAAGCTTACTTTGTGGTGGGGGGAGTGGCTGTTTAGGGGTTAATAGTATAGAAGGTTACGTTGAGGTGGGGGTGTGGTGGTTTAGGGGTTAATAGTGTAGAAGGTTATTTTGTGGTGGGGTGTATGGCATTTTAGGGGTTAATAGTGTGGAGTGGTAATTTGCTATGTGAGGGTGGCTGTTTAGGGGTTAATAGTGTAGTTTAGTGCACGTTTCCTCCGGCAAACTCTTTTGAGCTGTAAATGTGATTGCGTCTGAGCGATTACATTTACTTTCAACGTGTAATACAAGTGCACACTACCGATCAACGCTACCCATTTTAACAGCACTCCACTTGTGTATAGATTTAAGCGAGAACACTGCAATTTTGAGATCGCGTTTACGCTTCTCACGCTAATGATAGTGCTTCACTTATAGTGCTCGTAATCTAGCCCACAGTAATTAACTGTAAATGTTATGCAAAGTGCATGGCTGAAACACCTGAACGCAATAATTAATAGGGGTATCCAGTCCACATACTCATATAGTATATAGTTTCATAAATACATTTACAGACTTGTGTTTTAGTTTTCTTCTTTAAAGGTACAGTCTACTCCAAAATTGTTATTGTTTAAAAAGATAGATAACACCCATTCCCCAGCTTTGTGCAACCAAGAGTTATAATAATATACTTTATAAGTTATACGTTTAAACCTCTAAATTTCTGCCTGTTTCTAAGCCTCTACAGACCACCTCTTATCTTTCTTTTCACTGCCAGACACTGCTAATTCATGTGTGTCATATAGATAACATTGTGCTCACTCCCATGTAGTTATGCAGAAACCAGCACTAATTGGCTAAAATGTAAATCTGTAAATAGCACTTAGATAAAGAGGCAGTCTGCAGAGGCTTAGATAAAAGGTAATCACAGGGGTAAAAAGTATATTAATATAACCGTGTTGGTTATGCAAAATAAAGTAATAAATGGATTATCTTTTTAAACAATAACAATTTTGGAGTAGACTGCCCCTTTAATTTAAACTATTCCTAATAATGAACTATTTGTTCTTTCTCTGGATTTCTTTGGTTGGAAGATCACATTACAGATGGAAAATGTCTGACATTTACATTGTTGTTATTTCTGTCTTTACATTTCAAAATCCTGCAATTGCATGTGTGGAGACTATCTATCTATCTATCTTTCTAACTATCTATCATTCTATCTATCTATCTAACTATATATCTATCTATCTATACACCCCAATAAATATTACTATACGGCTCTAGTTCTAAAATTCTCCACTGGCTTCTATGTTTGATACAACGTTCTGCAACACTGACTTACTAATGACTATTTTAATTTTCTAGGTGCAGATACTGCAGATCTATCGAAGACTCTCATCTTTCCATATAACAAAATAGTTCATGAAGGATCCAGTATCAGCTTCTGTTGTATACCAGAGAAGAAAAAAAATGTTGTCTCATTAAGTTACTATAATGGTGCACAAATAATTTCCCAGTCAACCTTTACTAATAATGAGACCTTTATCATCAATGTAAAAAACGTGTCTTTGACAAAACCATTCGGAGCAAACGTCATATGCAACTTAAGTCCAAGCGCCCGCAGTGGAACGGTTCTGTTTGTAACCAGTAAGTCTTAATCAATTATGATCAGTTTTGTTAAGCTCACAAAAGAACAGTGGTGATGTTTGATTTTTATGAAGTGTATTAAATTGATTATAAATAGCTCTTTACATTTACTTAAAAGACATGAAAATCAAAAAATGTTCTTTCATGATTTAGGTAGAACATACAATTTTAAACCACTTTCCAGTTTACTTCTATTATCATATTTGCTTCATTCTCTTGGTATCATTTGTTGAAGGAGCAGCAATGCACCACTGGTTTCTAACTGAACACATGGGTGCTTGTGCAATCCCGCCCCCTGCAGTTTCGCGCCCAATCGCCCGCTAGCAGGGGGTGTCAACAGCCTGATCGTATAGGATCGGGCAGATTGAAGACCGCAGCCTCAGAGGCAGCGGACAAGTTATGGAGTAACGGTCTTTAGACCGCTTCTTTATAACTGCTGTTTCCGGTGAGCTTGAAGGCTTGCGCGGAAACAAGGGGAACAAGGGCCATTCGGACCTTGTTAAATCTACCCCAATGTATAAATCATGAATGTCTAATTGTGACTTTAATGTCCCTTTAAGCGATTTTTTTTTTAAATGCTATGTAAATAATAAGGTTTAGAAGAAGCGTGCGTCTGAATCCTGAAAGTTTATTTTTCATGTTTGTGTCCCTTTAATGCAGTGCTTTCCAAACTGTGTGTCGGGACACACTAGTGTGTCGGCAGCAGTGTGTAGGTGTGTCCCTGCTTCAGCACAAATTTTTTTTAAATTTAATTTATTTTTTTGTTTCTGACTTTCCGCCTGCCTGTTACGCATATCACATGGTTGACTCGTGATTGATACCTATGGGTCACAGATCATCTTAACCTATTGGTGCAGTTCAGTGGGAACTGAAACTATTCCCATTGGCGGCTTTGGCGGCACATTGGCTCCTGACTGCACGTGTAGTCTCCTTAATTGGCTCCTGACTGCACGTGTAGTCAGTGAGTGTGACAGCAGTGTGTTTGCAGCACGGGCAGTAGTCAATCAGACTCACCGAGCTCTGAGGGCGGCAGCTTAAATGCTAAGCTAAAGTCTGAAGTCATTGGGGTTTTTTTTGCAGCTAGCTCCCAGTAATGCATTGCTGCTCTTGATATATGGATAGAAAGTGGAAGCTTAAAAATGCTTGATGATGAAATGCGAGTGTCTTTATCTAATATTCCACCAAATATTCAGAAATTGTGTTCATCCCATCAACCTCATGCAGCCCATTAAAATAGTAAGTAGCTATTGGTTATTAAACTTTTTTTAATTCTTGCACATACATACTGTTACTTGTAAATACATTTCGTTATTATATCATTTATGTATGTGTCCGTATCTCTTAAAACAAGTTAGTTTAACCTCCTGTTTGCCAGTACAACTTAATTACTGTGTCGCGAAATTATGTAGGTCTAAAAAGTGTGTCACCAACATGAAAAGTTTGGAAAGCTCTGCTTTAATGTATACATTGTATACACAGTGAAGTGACCACTTCCCCTAAATTCCCTTAAAACTGCCCAAGCTGGCAAATGTTACAATGAATGTAAAAATGAATACACAGAGGGCCGAAATGATCGTCTGGGGTTGACACGTTCCTGTTTAGAGGAGAATTGCTTCTCTATAATACAGAACCTATACATTTTGCAAATTTTAGAAACAGGTTCTTAAAGGAATACTGAACCCATTTTTTTTTTTTTTTCGTGATTCGGATAGAACATGCAATTTTAAGCAACTTTCTAATTTACTCTTATTATCACATTTTCTTCATTCTCTTGGTATCTTTATTTGAAAAAGCAGTAATGTACGCTTACAAGCCAGCCCATTTTTGGTTCAGTAACCTGGGTAGACTCCCACCACTGTCCTTAACCATTTTTGTCAGGGGGACTCATGAGTTGTCATCTGCCTTTAGGTTCTTATCTACCATCAAAATATAAGTTTTAATAATACTTTCCGTTATATTGTTCACCTGTGAAATAATTGTGTATAATTAATTGTATTCCTGTTGCAGAACCTCCGGACAAACCAAAACATTTAAGCTGCGAAACTCAAGATATTGTCATTTTAAAATGTAGCTGGGACCCAGGAAAAGAGTCCAATCTGTATGGTATCCGTGCTATAAAATACACCCTGCATGAACAGTAAGTACAAGACAAGTCACAAATGTCACATGGTTTCCAGGCAACAAGCAGTGTCACAAGATGTCATTAGTGCTGCAATAAACTTTTAACTACATGAATAATCTGATTTTAAAAAAATATTTTAATCAGTTATTTTTCCAACATAACTGAGGACATTTTTTGTACATATAATATAATATAATAATAATAATTTAATATAATAACAAAAGAACAAAGAGTTCTAACATTTTCGAATGTAAGTTAAGATTCTCGTTTTTTAAGGGCACAATCTTGCTGCTATAAAGAAAGAAAAATCATGTTAAAGGCAATTACACTCTCTAATTGGTTAAAGCAGCTGTGCGACTAGCGCTCCATTTCCACTCAGCACCAGCAGGGCTGTGCCACTCCCCATCAGTACTTTAACTATGTGTTTAACCCAATTGCAGGTATTAAATGCATAGAATTGCAGTATCTCTGGTGATAAAATGTCATGCTCTAACAAATTAGGTTATGTAATTTTATCACTAAAATTACCGTTTTACTTTTAGCAAGTTTATCACTGTTTGAGAAACTCTGACCAACTAGCACCATCTAGTGTTGTTAAATAGATATTGATAAAGTTTTACAATTGCACTTTGATGAATTAACTAAAATAATGTGTGCACGTGTTTTATGTGGTTAAACACTCATAACATATGCAAGCAGCAATTCAAAAAACTGATTTTTTTTATTTCTAGATTTGATTGCTAAAATTTACAAACCTATATCTTTCTTGCCTTGTGTTTAAGAGCCTTTCTGGGAAGCTCCCACCCTACCTGAGCAGAATGCTCTCCCCGGCTATTCCCACCTCCTATAACCTCCGATCCAGTACCAGCACATTATTTAGAGTGCCTCAATACAAAAAGAAAGCAGCTCGACCCTCTTTTTCCTACCGAGCGCCACAATTATGGAATGACCTCCCGCACACTTTCAAACCTTCCCCAAGCCTAATATCCTTTAAGAGAGCCCTCTCTACATATCTCAAAACAGAATGCACCTGTCATGGTTGATTATATATTTTCTACCTGTTCTATGTTACATTTTTGCATCTATTGTGTATTATTATTGATTTTGAATTTTATTGTACCCTATTGTATCAATGCAATGTTTTGTGGACCCAGGATATACTTGAAAACGAGATAAATCTCAATATATCCTTCCTGGTAAAATATTTTATAAATAAATAAATAAATAAATAAATAAATAAATAATTGGTTCAGTAGTTTTGATTGCATACTTTAATAGGCTTGCCATAATTTTTAGAGGTGAAACTGGCACTGTGCCAGTGGGGGTGTTATCAGGGGCGTGTCCAAGGGGCATGGTCAAGGGAGCTTGGCGATTGCTGACCGAAATTAATTTTCCAAAAATCTCACAAATGCATAATTTAATCTCTTTAAAACTAGGCTCTGATTGGAATAGAAGGTATCAATAAGTGACACCAGATCATTCAGTTATATGAAAGTAGTTAGGGTTGGAAAAGTCAGAAGTTAGAGCAGAAACTACTCAGAGATGGTGAGGATATGGCTATGCAAATTCATATTTCTACATATATATAAATTGGTGATAAAAGTAAATTGGAAAATTGTTTAAAATTACATGGTCTATCTGAATCATGAAAGTTTATTTTGGCCTAGACTGTCCCTTTAATTATCATTAATATGACAAATGCAACAGCATGGTGCACATAAGGAGACACATACAGGCCCTGCAATTGTACAGGGATGGAGGTAGGTACTGTACTATGGAAGCATTAAACTGCTGGTCTGTGTTCATGACCAGATTTTAGTAATAAAACTGAATGAACAGTCAGTAGTTGAAGAGCAGGGGCAGAATGCTCATTGATGGGAGGCTACTGCTTGACCAGTCTGGGGCATAACTAAAGAAACCCTAGGCCCCATAGCAAAATGTAAAAACCTGAGCTCCTCCTTTACACCATTCCCTTTTATTTCTCACCCATATAAATATATATATAGTAATCATTTGATCTGTTGCACTTAAATGGTTCATTTGGGGGGACAACAAAGGCTAATTTTTAAATCTCTATTAAACCTCTCTGCGTCTGCTGTATAATAGAGAGAGGAGACAGAAAAAGATGTCTAATGCTGCTCCCTAGAGCTTTGGAAGGGATAACAACTACATTTCTCACATCCTAATCGATAAACCTATAGTAACCAGAAGTCATTAGTGGTTAATGGTTGTGGTTGAGAGGTCAGCGCTAGTCAAGTGATGGGAGGTTAGAGTAGAAGCAGTCGGTAGGGAATTATAACTATTCACGTAGTATTCATGGTAAGCACTGACCCAAACAGTGAAAAGATTAGGATTTCACCATTTATTGATGGGAGTTGGAGACTGTACCAGTAAAATAAGAGAGTCTAGTTATAGGAAATGAAGTGACGTAATTGTTGCTCCCGTAAATAAATACCAGTACTGGATAATACTACACCAAGATCCCAGTTGGTTGCATTTATTATTTACCTCCTAGTTTCAATGGGTCAGTCCTTATGACACTATGACCCAAATGAGTGATACTGCTTGTGGCACCGTGATGACTGCTGATTCTGACTCACCGTCCGATTTCCTGAACCGATTATGCTTACTCTGAGTGGAGGCATGGTAGTGTGTAAGGGAGGTAGCTTGGATATTCCTGGTCTTGTTCGCTCCTCTTCTGCACTGTGTGCCCTGGTGCCACAGTTATGATTAACTCTTTCCTGGTCCTTCTTTGCTTCCATTACGGATTCTCTTCGCGTCCTGGTTTAGTTTTTTCTTCCATGATTATTACCAGTTCCTTATAGCCCTGGTTCTGCCCTGCATTGTCACTGCTGCTGTCAGTGTTTTGTCAGTTGACAACTTAAATTCCACTCAACGCAGTGCGTTTTTGGATTCGCTGAATAAAGCTATTTGGTAGTGTCACTAAGTGGGGCTTCCAATCGGAGGATTGTGTGGTACTTGCAATTAATTTTGAGTTTAGAGGGGGCATTCGGGGACCTACACACTATAGCATTTTGTGATAATACTGCCCATGTCAGCTATGCTAGCCAATTGCTTAAAATCAGAATGTAAAAAAAAACTGCTTTTGCATTGCCGGTATTTGCAATGCCGGCACCGGCTGGGACAGAATGAACCATCGGGTGGGACACTGGGACAGCGCCTCAAAACAGGGACAATCCCAGTCAAACTGTGACCTCTGGAAAGCCTATACTTTAAGAAATATGACCAAAAAAAATTGCTAGCATTGCCTTAAAGGGACACTCAAGTCAAAATTAAACTTTAATGATTCAGAAGATAGGACAGCAATTTTTTTTTTTTTCAATAACTTTTTATTGAGGTTATTTTAGCATAATAAAGAAAAAATCAAGAATAAAGACAAAAGAAAAAGCAATATTGCATCAGTTTCACAAGAAAAAGACATTAAACACATGCATTCTGTTCTAATACAATGGAAATAACTTTGCTAACCTCCTTTTATCAAATTAACAATAATCACACTACAGAGATTGAACATGACAATCAAAAGATCTAAATCTTAATATGTCTGTATGCATGGAAAAAGAAAATTTAATTTAAAATATTATACAAATTAGTTCAAGTTGGTCATATATATCTCGCAATATGACCAGACAGGGAAGATAACCAGACAGGGGGGAAGGGAAAAACGAGAAGAAAAAAAAAAAAAAAAGAAGAAGAAAGAGGGGGGGGGGGGGGGAGAGGAAAGGGGAGGATCCGAGGGAAGGAATAGGGTAGGGGAAATGGGTAAACCTAAAAAAAAGAGGAAGAACTATCTCCTCTCTCTACCTCCCTTACCAGTTTTCTGATAAAACCAACTCAGTGTTTCTGAAAGGGAATATTAAGTATTGGACTTCGGCAGGTGAAAAGATCTTGATAAATTTTGCCCATTTATCAAGGAGAGCTCTCAATTCTCTTTCTGAATGTACTACTGTGGCTTTCTGTTCGATTAAGTATTGTTTTCTGAGATAGTTTTTAATTTCTGTAATTGAAGGCACTATTGTGCTTTTCCAATTCTTAAATATTAGGTTTCTGGTTGCTAGAATTATCAGGTTCACAATAGAGCAGCAATTTTAAACAACTTTCCTATTTACTTCCATTAACAAAATGTGCACAGTCTTTTTATATTTACACTTTTTGAGTCACCAGCTTCTACTGAGCATGTGCAAGAATTCACAGACTATACGTATATGCATTTGTGATTGGCTGATAGCTGTCACATGATACAGGGGGAGTGTAAAAAGACATAACTTTGAAATTTGTCAGAAAAAAATCTACTACTCATTTAAGGTTCAGACTAACTAAGTGCTATTGCATTGTCTTTTTATCATGCATTTGTTGACTATGCAAATCTACTGTATTTACTGGTCCTTTAAAGTACAGTAAAGTCAAACTTAAACCAATGGATAGGACAAAGCATGACCCCTTAAACAACTTTCCAATTTACTTCTGATTAAAACTTTTCTTAGGGGAGCTCGGGAACTGACATATGTTTAAAGCTATCTAACTGCAGTGTTTACAACATTGTTTATAGCAATTTTATAAATAGATACATACACTGCGGACATAGACTGCTAAAGACATGTGCTCCTATCAGTCTACCTATCTTTACTCTTCATCAAAGGATATCAAGCGAACAAAGCAAATTCGATAACTCTATCTGAATCATGAAAGTTTAATTTTGACTTCACGGTCCCTTCAAAGTGAAATGTCATACAAAAAGTAAAGAGAAAGATAGATGCTAAAAGTCTCCAGTAGATTTTGGGGGGGGGGGTTATAAAATGAGAATGTTCTGAAGTTTTTTAAATAAAGATTCCAAATTATTTGTATTCAACTGCAATGAATTTAATTCAGAAAACAAATTATAATGACAAATGTAATGTTTCAATGACAAATTTGTAATCTATCTATATAAATAAAATGTAAGTGAACAGTTATGTATTTTAAGAGTTGGAAAAAGTATTTGTATTTACAATGATTTAAACACATTTAAAATACATGAAATCATTTTGGGTTTGTATTCAGAATATACAGCATATTAAATGTCAAAAAATTAACTGGAATTTTAAATAAAAAAAAACTCTCAAACATTTGCATGTAATCATATCACATCAAGATGATGAAAGCAGATATGCATAAAAAGAAAGGTAAATTAATACTATTTATACTAGGCATGTGCATAGGCACAATTTTAGATTTGGATGAGCTAAAAACAAAGGGAATGCCTAAAATAATAATACAAAACTAATTACACTATTTTACCCCCAAAACCTCCTCTAACCCCCTATCACAAAAGACCCTATATTAATAACCCCTAAACCACTGCAACCCCCCGTCACAAACATGTGCTACACTAAATTGGGGTTTTGGCAGTTTAAGGGGGTTAAGTAGTGTAGGGGTTATTGGGATGGCTTGTGGTGGTTTAGTGTAGTGAGGGGTTTTGTGATGGAGGTTGTAGCCGTTTAGAGTAGAAGGTTTTTGCAATGGGGTTGCAGCGGTTTAGGGGTTAACTAGTGTAGTGGGGGGGGTTGCGATGGGGGTTGTGGCGGTTTAGTGTAGCAGGTTTTTGCAACAGTGGTTGTGGCTGTTTAGGGGTTAATAGCATACAAAGGGGTTTATTAAAAGTCTAATGAATGTACAAATATTAACTAATTTTGTTAATATGTTAATTTGTTATTCTTTTCATTCGTGCATACTGCCGTTTATTCAATCGGTTTTGTGCTGAATGAATTAGGCAACATTGGATTGCATCTGCATACAAGTTCCTCCAAATACAAATGCATATGTTTAGTTTATACTGATACTGAAACAGGAAATTCATTTTTATGAACAATTCTAAAAACAGATTTTGCTCCTTTAATTCTGTTTTTAGACACTGCCACACAATCCAAGGTATTGATCTAGGCCCATTTTGGTATATTTCATGCCACCATTTCAACGCCAAATATGATAATTTTTCACTTTTTCACAAACTTTAGGTATCTCACTGAAATGATTTACATACCGCTTGTACAGTCATACAACAAATGGTTGTAAAAGCTTCTCTGGATCTCATTTGTTCAGCAATATCAGACATATATAGCTTTGCCATTGTTTTTTGGTAATTAGAAGGCCGCTTATTGCAGCTGCGCACCACATTTCTGAAATTCCTGGCAGTAAAGGTGTCAATTAGTTAGCTGGTAAGGGTAATAATATTGTAATTTTCTTTAACTGTACATTCTATCGGAATTATGAAAGTTTAATTTTGTCTCCCACATCCCTTTATGACATGATTTATATGTGTGTTGTGTTTACTGAGAATTACATGGTTGGCAGCTTTAAAACTTTCTTTAGGAAACATATTATTTTTCAGAGAATGAGCTTTTAATTATTCAAAACTTGTGTTTGTTGTAGGCTTTCCGGGAAAAACTCCTCTTCTTGTTCCAGAGACAGCTGTGCTTGGCCTATTGAGAGAGGTCAAATGATCTATAACTTTACCTTGACTGCTGTAAATGCTCTGGGAAAAAGAAGCATTAACAGTATTATAAATATAACAGAGAGAGGTACAGTACAAAGCAATAATACTATCATTTTATAATACTAACCAAATGTATGATGTAATAAATCTATAAACTGCATAATCTAAATACAAATAGAACTGTTAATTACAACCTTATTATTCTAATGTATTCGCTGCTGTACGGTATCAAGTTTAAGAGGTTCTACTATTGAAATGTTGCAATAGCAAAGCTTTGTTAACCCCTTAGCCACTACAGTGGACAGTGAAGGAGCCAAAAAGATATTAAACACCACTTGCTTTTGTGTAAAAATTGTGTTTTGTTGCACGCTTTTTTAGAAAGGTTGAAAAGCAACCAGCAAATTCTGCAAATCAAATAGCTGCTTTAGCCAATTTGTAGCATTTTAACTTAAAAGGAGAGTATACACCAATTTCCATTTAACTGCATGCAATAGACACTACTATAAAGAATGATGTGCACAGATACTGATCTAAAAATCCAGTATAAAACCATTTAAAAACTTACTTAGAAGCTCCCAGTTTAGCTCTGATGAAAGGTTAGCTGGAACACCCTCTGCAAGTGCTTCTATAGCAAAAAAAAAGCAGACACTCCCCCTTCCTCTGCATATGAAAAGACCCTTTACACAAACAGGAGCAAGCTGGAGTAGGTATACTTCAGTATTCTCCTAAAACTTTGGGGCTTGGTTATGAGCCTGAAAATCAGCAATGTTATTTAAAAATAAGCAAAATCATACATGTTTTTAAAAAAAGCTGTATAGGCTATATAAATGGATCATCTACAAAACATTTATGCAAAGAAAAATCTATTGTACAATGTCCCTTTAAGTTACAGATTTTGCTTTTTGACCTCTTTAAGAAGCATAAGACAAAGCACAATATCTACACAAAACTATAGCTGACCCTTTCACTAATCCTGCTTCTAGCAGTAACCATTTTTCACCAGTTCTGTTTCAACAATGATATTTTAGTAAGAAATTACATTCATGTTATATCCATGTTTTTGAAAAAAAAAAAAATATATATATACTATATGTTGTATTATTTTATTATTTGACCTTGTATGTATCTGTTCCAATAACCAGTAACCACTTTTTTATTATAGGATTAGTAAAGTCCCCAAGTTATACATTCCCTACAGTTACTACGTTTGCCACTGATTAATATAGTCAGTATCCTTTACTGGGGGTCTTTAGACTGCACTACTATATGATAATCCCAATTGCTTATATTCAGTAAATGTATTAACTTCCGTAAGAGATGTCAGTTACTTATCTACCCACTAGTCTGTCATTGAGAAATGCACTCATCTGTTCATGATCTTTAGTATACAGAAGTTACCTCAATGTTTGATGCTTTTAGTTTGAGTGTTAAGCAATATACTCCAATATAGCCTGATTCATATTATACTTAAAGGAACAGTCTAGTCAAAATTAAACTTTCATGATTCAGATAGAGCAGGCAATTTTAAGCAACTTTCTAATTTACTCCTAATATAAATTTTTCTTCGTTCTCTTGGTATCTTTATTTGAATGTAAGCTTAGGAGCCAGCCCATTTTGGTTTCAGCACCTGGGTAGTGCTTGCTGATTGGTGGCTACATTTATGTCCCTTTAAGAAAGATTGTGCTACAGTTTTGGATACATAATAAACAAAACTGCTTCAAGATTGGGGTTGGTAGTTTGTTAGGGAGGTGGTGAGACTCTAAGCTAAGCCAATTAATTCCTTGCTTAGAAATTGTACGTTAAAGAGACATGAAACCCAATTTGTTTTCTTTCATGATTGTGATAGTGAATACAATTTTAAGCAACTTTCCAATTTACTTCTATTATTTAATTAGCTTCATTCTCTTGTTATCCTTTGCTGAAAGGTTTATCTAGGTAAGTTCAGTAGCAGCAAAGAACCTAGGTTCTAGCTGATGATTGGTGGGTGCATATATATATATACCGATTGTCATTGGCTCGCCCATGTGTTCAGTTAGAAACCAGTAGTGCATTGCTGCTCCTTCAACAAATGATACCAAGAAAATTAAGCACATTTGATAATAGAAGTAAACTGGAAAGTTGTTTAAAATTGTATGTTCTACCTAAATCATGAAATAATTTTTTGGGGGTTTTATGTCCCTTTAAGTAACTTAGTGGTACACTGCCATTGTATGCTATATGCTTCTCTTTTTAAAAAAAAACTAATTCTTCACTTTTTCTAATTAATAGTCCGTCCCTTGACACCAACAAATCTAGAAGAAATATATTTAAACTCTTCGCACATCTCTTTAAATTGGATGTTGAATGCAAACTATACCGGATTCAAGTTAATATGTCAAACGGAGCTTCAGAAAAATGGAACTGTGGAACTGGTAATAAAATGGCTTACAACACTGATATTTTTGTAATTTAGCTTTCTATTGGAATCCTTAGAATTTGTATTGTATCATTTCTATCAATTAACTATTTTGTGGATGTATTAGTTATTTGTAATTTCTGACAACATTTACAATTGAGAAGGATTTTGTTTTTCACTTAGTATAGTATCCATTAAAGGATTACAATGGAATTTATGCAAAAGTGCCCGGTTTTTATAAATTCGATTAAACACTTTAATTCATCAAAATTTACATTTCAATCGTTGTGAAAAAATACTTACCTTTTAAACTTGACAGCCGCTCCAGCTTCCCCCAGTCGCCGCAAGCCATTTCTGACATCAGAAATGATGGATGGCTCATCCTCCAATCACAGCTTCCCCCCCAGGGCAATCAGTGTCTGATTCAACACCTTGATTGGAGGAAGCTGGATTCCTCATTTTAGACCCAGGAAGAGGCTTTGCGACGGGCAGAGGAAGCTGGAGCGGCTGTCAAGATTTAAAGGTAAGTATTTTTTCACAACACGAGTGAAATATAAATTTTGATGATTTAAAGTGCCCCTGTTTTTAATCAAATTTTTAAAAACCGGGCACTTTAGCATCAAAATTTACATTCACTTTAACTCTATCATGATTGTTTGTAGAATATTAAAGCATACAGTGTCTCAATTTTTATGGATTGTAAAATATTAAAATATTATCAAAAGAAATAAAATGATCAGTATAAATTACTAGTGTTGCTCTTAAAGTAAAAGCAAAAGTGCAAATATAAAAAGAAAAATTAATTAAAATACAAGACTGTGCACTAAACACTTTATGGTAGAACGTCATTTGAAAGTCCTTAGCTCTTCAGTAAGCATCAAAGAGAAAAAGGAGAAACTTCATAGTATAATATTGTAATTCCTCGTACTCACACAGACAAGAGCTTCCATAGCTCTAAAATAGGCAATCAATAATAATGACCAATCCTCTTAGCAGTCAGGCGATTCCACTTTATTCTTCACACACAAGATTTACATAAACATAAATGTTACAATTTTAAAAAAATAGCAATAACATTTAGGCAAGTGTTTTAACTACAGTCACTGAGGGGTGAATCAGAATTTCACTGTCCAGTAACTGCACCATGGTATAGGTCATTGTTTCTCAACCTTGGTCCTCAAGTACCCCCAACAGGCCAGGTTTTCATTATAGCAGAACCAGTGCACAGGTGAAATCATCAGCTTATGGGTGAGAGCAGGTTAGTAGCCATGTTACTACTGATCAGCTGAATACTTCACCTGTGGATTGGTTCAGCTATAATGAAAACATGGCCTGTTGGGGGTATTTGAGGACCAAGTTTGAGAAACACTGCTATAGGCATCAGTTGCAGTGCTGGTATTGCACCTCATTCCTGTGTGTGTGTTTGGGCAGTAATACTGGATGAAATGAACCCCTTCTGATGACTTCTGTTGTCAGTCCGACGTACGTTTCACCTTGTGAATTATTCAGTACATTATATAACATTACAGTGTCACTAGCTTTAAAATTACATGATCTAACACATTAGAGCATGTAGTCTCTCAATTAAATTAAAATGAACAAGGAATACCTGTCCTACAGCAGTCTTTGAAGCTAATGCCTAAGCTGCTAAAATGAGATGGCGCACAGCCTCTTGCCCAGAGTTATAATCATGTTGTAAATGTTTACCCTGCAGAGAAACACTCATTTATCAAATCACCAAATCCTCTACTTCCCTAGCATGCTTATTTGTTCTCAATAAACACCTTGTCTTGTTGAAAATCATTGTAAAATATTATATGTTCTGAAAGAAAATACTTACTTGTGAACTGAAATTAATTTTATCATCTACCCTTAAAGGGATACTAATGCCAAAATTAAACTTCCAGAGAATGCAATTTTAAACACCTTTGCTGTTTACTTCTGTTATTAAATTGCTTTGTTCTCTTGGTATTATTGGGTAGGCTCGTAGGAGTTCAACAGCATACACATGTCTTTAGCTCTCTATGGCAGCTGGGTCTGCAACAATGTTTGAAGCAATGTTATACATTGCTGCAAACAGTGATGCCATAGAAAGCTAAGACACATGCAGTTGAGGATACCTAGATTTACTCTTCAACAAAAAATATGAAGTTGTTTTGTTTTTTCAATGGTCTATCTGAATCACAAAAGTTACATTTTGATTAAAGTGTGTGCTTAATGGTACCCATAGGCAACATCATGACCAATATGGTCCAAATTAAAAAATATTAATTTCAAAATAATATAACAATTTGAATTAAAAAAAATAGGTATAGAATCAGGAAATAGCAGTGCGGGGTTTCATATATGACTTGAAAATTGTTCTCTTGTATGTTATTTTTTTGTTAAGGCCTTTGAGTTTGTGTTTCTTAACTTCAGTACCATTTACTGAAAAGATATGAATGATTTTAGTTCCGTCTTTGTGATTGACCTACTCACTGGGTATGTAAGGGTCCTGAGGACTGGAGTTAAGAAACGCTATCTTAAAGGCCATTGTATTTTAAAATGAAATGCAGAATGCTGGTGGTGATATTATGGGCTAGAATACAAGTGGAGCGCTAACTGTTGAGTGCAAGCGATAAAGATTATTTAATGTCTCTTTCCGTGTTTCGGAGGTAGCGAGCTTATTACGAGTTGAATGTAAACGCTTTTGTTTGAGCATAATTGAATTTAACACACTTCAGGTTAGTTAAACTTCAGAGCGATACAAAAAAAAGTGCACAAAAACAAAAATATATTTAACTACACTTACACTTATAATAACACTGATAAAAATTATTTATAAAAAAGGGCTTTAACATAGATATACGTACATACACTTCTAAATATGTATATGAATGTATATATGTGTGTATGTATATATGTATTCTCTTGCTATATTTATTTGAAAAAGCAGGAATCTAAGCTAAGGAGCTGGCCCATTTTTGGTTCAGCACCTGGGTAGCACTTGCTGATTGGTGGCTAACTATAGCCACCAATTAGCAAGTATTATCCATGGTGCTTCACCAAAAATGATCTGGCTCCTTAGCATAGATTCCTGTTTTTTTTTTAAAAAAAGATAGCAATAGAACGAAGAACATTTCATATTAGGAGTAAATTAAAAAATTGCATGCTCTTTCTGAATCATGAAAGAAAAAAAATGAGTTTAGTGTCCCTTTAATAATGATTGGTTTGTTAATGTGTTTTGTGGCTAACAAATAAAGTATTTCTAAACACTTATTAATTGTCCAGCACTGGCAAGGGGCTGTAGGTTTTTTGTTTTGTTTCAAAAACAATATTTTAGTTAAATGTGAGCCTGTTATCTGCAGGGGTGCTAGTAATTACCAATACACCCTGTAGTATTTCCAGCTCAGTTGTAATGTAACTCAAAGTTAAGCAGATGACACCCACAGAGGGGATAACATTAGCCGAAGAGATGTAGAGAAGCAGGGGCAGAACTACAATTGGTGCAACAGCTGCAGTGGCACCAGGACTCAAGCATATAATCATCTATCTCTATCTATCTATCTATCTATCTATCTATCTATCATATATCTCTATCTATCTGTTTATCTATCATCTATCTATCTATCTATCATCTATTTATTGATCTATCTATCATCTATCTCTATCTATCTGTTTATCTATCATCTATCTATCTATCTATCTATCTATTTATCTACATATCATCTATCTCTATCTATCATCTATCTCTATCTATCTATCTATCTATCTATCTATCCACCCTCAAAATCATTATACAGAGCAGCATGCATATTGTTACTATTACTTTACCTTTGGGGGCCCAAAACCAATTTTGCACCAGGGCCCTCTGTTGAGTAGATCAGCTACTGTAGAGAAGGGAAGTTTACAGATATAACATCCTCAGGAATAAACCTTTGTGTGAACAGCAGACAGGTGTTATGTATCAGTGCAAACAAGAAGGAGAAATATATGTGTTTATTAATAGTTCTGCAGAGAAGATGAGGTATAGCTTTGATGGGCAACATCTCAAGCAGATAAGACTTTAAAGATATAGGGCTAGATTACAAGAGGTAAATATTTTTTATTTAGTTAGCGAAAACATCGCTAGCGTTAGGCTTTTTTCACTTGGCGGGTTCCACTGGTATTACAAGTGGAAAAAAAATTATTTTGCGCTAGCGATAACCCGAAAAGCGCAAAAATCCTAAAATGACTTTTCTAGTGTGCGTGCATGTGTTCTCCCATAGAAATCCATTTAAACAAAAAAAGTGGAAAAAAAAGCACCCTACTCGTGCAAACGACCTTGCATTTATGCATTCCGCATAGAACACCCTACCATAAGCCACTAGCCTAATAACCCCTAAACCGCCATCCCCCCACATTGCAAAGTACCTACATTAACTGTTAATCCCGAAAATGCCATCCCCACATCGCTAAGTACCTAAATGAATTGTTAACCCCAAATCCGCTACCACCCACATCGCAAAGTACCTACATTAACTGTTAACCCCTAAAATGCCATCCCCCGCATCGCAAGGTACCTAAATTAATTGTTAACCCCAAAACCGCCACCCCCCACATCGCAAAGTACCTAAATGAATTGTTAACCCCAAAACCGCCATCCCCCCACAACGCAAACTTATGAACAAACATCTAAAACCCCTAACCTAACACCCCCTAACTTAAAACAAATTCAGATACCCCTAAATTTACTAAAAAAAAATCCTTAAAAAAATTAGCAGTAAAATTAAATAAAACAATCTAAAGCTATAATAATAATAATATATTAGTATTGATAGCTGTGCACTCAATGGGAAAGCAATAAGTATAGGAATCAATAATAAATATTATGAAAAAATCGTGAATATGCAACAAATATGCTATGACGTAATGAATATGCTGTTATAATTACCCTATGAGGGTTAAAAACTGCAAACCAAAGAGTAAGTCCAAAAAAAATAATAAAAAAGTCTTATCCTTTGGAAGATTCTCTGTGGATTCCTTCTCACTGGGAGGCTAACCACTGCTTGTTGAAACGAACTCTCAAGGATCTGGTAGAGGGTATTAATACATCAAATGATAATCGCACAGAAGCACTCCACATAGTGTACAAAGTTTTAATCCAATTAAACATATAAAAAACAGATAACACAATCCCCCTGAGTAATGCCTACTCACAAGATAGGACCTCAATCATATGAGGTAAGGTATGCGTCCTGTGTAGTAAGTTTAAAGATGTCCAGACCGTGCAAACTAGAACAGCAATCTGATAGATACAGGATACTCGCGTCTGTGTTACCAAGGCCCTGTCCTTTGGTCCGGGAGGACCACAAAGACCGATATTCAAAGGCTCAATTGGCAACAATAGTAACACGCTGGAAATCCACAACCAAGCGTGGTAAAACAAACCAGCGTGTGTTGCAATGTGATGTAAGGTGGGCATGGCCTAACGCATTTCATGGAACTCGTCCTCTTCGTCAGAGGCTTGATAGACACCCACCTTACTAGCTGTCTATTAAGGACAACGGGTTTGGTCACGCCTCCCTACGTCACTCAAATCCACCTGCTTGCCTAAAAATGGATACATTGACTCAATACGGCATAGCAAAAATGGGAAATAGCAGTTAAAAGTAATGGCAACAGTTACTTTTATGTTTTAGTGAATGCAAACAGATCTTACTTATATTCCAAATGATTTAACTATCTGAGAGTGAACAAAAAGTTAATATTTTTCTAAAACTCAAATATAACAATAATTTAAAAACACACATATTCCAAATGAATTAATAATACATTCATAATACGAAGTATCAAACCTATCTTATAAACACTAAAATTCTGATATTCCACAATTTCTTAAAATACAATTAATAATTAATAGTTAATAAGAAATACACTAAAAATAATCAAGCATTAGTAAAAATGACCTATACGAACAGATATAACAGATGTCTGCTCTATTGCCTTGAAGCATAAACGGGAGGGATAATTTTTAATGTGCTCCAATATCCTTCTTTTGATAGTCCACTTTGTTCTACCTACTTATTGATGTTTGCAGGAACATTCCAAAACATATACCACATATTTGGAGTGGCAATTCATAGATGATTTTAGTAGTTTCTTGAAACCATTCACTCTATAAACAATTTGTTTATTGTCTTTGTCAATAATAGGACAGGTATTACAACCCTTTCTATTGCATCTAAAAAAAAACATAAGTGGACTTATTCAACCAATTAGTGTCTCTGTTGCACCCTAGGTTACTAGGTGCTAGAATATCCTTTAGATGTTTGTTTTTGCTAAATACTACAGATGGATTCCTATCCAAGGTCTTACCTAGCACTGTAGAAGGACATGACAAATGTGCTGTGGAATCTGTTGGCGCTCTACAAATACTTGATAATAATAATAATAAGAATAATAAAATTAATTGTCCTTTTTATTTTCCACGACTCATTATTGTATTTAGCTAGGAATATATTATTTTTCATCTCCTTATTATTAGTGTCCCGTTTATTATTTAGTAAAGTTGTTCTACTCAAATTTTTTGCTTTTTCATATCCTTCTTTTATTATTCTGTCTGAATATCCCTTAGATTGGAATTTAGTTTTTAAAATCTCAGATTCTTTAGCAACAGTTCCTCTGTACCCTCTGGAAATTAAATAAAACCCTAATCTTACCTTTAAAAATAAAGTCCTAATATTACCAAAACAAAAAAATCCTAACATTACAAAAAATAAAAAAATCCTAACATTACAAGAAATAAAAAATCCTAACATTACAAAAAATAAAAAAAATCCTAACATTACAAGAAATAAAAAATCCTAACATTACAAAAAAAATAAAAGCCCTAATCTATAAAAAAAAAAACACTCCCCTAAAAAACAAACTAACAATAACCCCCAAAGTTGATACTCACCGATGATGATGGGCGGCGCTCCATCTTCATCCCGGCGGCGACGTCAGTGGTCCTCTTCAGCCCTTCAATATTTTATATAGATTAGGGATTTTATTTTTTTGGCCAGCAATGCCCTACAAAAAGGCCGTTTTAAGGGCTATTGGTAGTTTATTTTTAGAATAGAGGTTTTTTTCATTTCGGGGTTGTTGTTTTTTTTTAAGGGGTATTAGCATAGGATTAAATATTTTATTTTTTTGGATAATTAGTTTTTTATTTTCTGTAAATGTAGACTTTATTATTTTCTGTAATGTTAGGTTTTTTATTTTTGATAATGTTAGGATTTTTTCGTTTTTGTAATGTTAGGGTTTTATTTTAAACGGTAAGATTAGGTTTTTATTTAATTTTACAGGTGTTTTTTTTTTTTCAAGGTAGTTGGGATTTAGTTAATTTAGGGGTATTTTAATTTGGGTTAAGTAAGGGGGTGTTTAGGGGGTGTTATGTTAGGGGGTTTAGATGTTAGTTTATAACTTTGCATTGTGAAGGGATAACAGTTTAGGGGTTAATAGTTTATTTAGGTACTTTGCGATGTGGGGGATGGCGTTTTAGGGGTTAATATTTTATTTTGGTACTTTGAGATGTGCGGGGATGGCGGTTTAGGGGTTGATAATTTATTTAGGTACTTTGCAATGTAGGGGGATGGCGGTTTAGGGATTAATAGTTTATTTAGGTACTTTGACATGTGGGGGGTGGCGGTTTAGGGGTTAATAGTTTATTTAGGTACTTTGCAAATGTGGGGGGATGGTGGTTTAGGGGTAAATAGTTTATTTATGGGTGTCAGTGTACTTGGTAATGTATTTTTCTTGTGTTTTGTGCAACTTATTATTTTTGGAAAACAGTTTACCCCAGCTCTTAGATCGCAAACAGGATGGAAGCGAAAGAGGCTATTGCACTAGCGCAATCACGATTTCGATGAACTTGTAATATCAGTGGAATGAAAATGGCTTTCAATATCGTGATTATGCTAGCGCAAAACAGTTTGCGCCGCACTTGTAATCTAGCCCATAGTATCTCTGTTCAAGTACAATTGTTTCATAAGTGGCTCATCTATAATATTATAGCAATCACTGCTCAGTTAAAGATATTCTGAAATCCTTTGTGGAAATGATGCTGTAATGTTTAATCTGAATTTGTATTTATTTCATACATGAAAACTCTTATTTGCATATACAACAATTTTGGATTATATTACATCGTTTGTAGCACCAGTTGCTTATGGCAGAATATTTTTTTAATACATTTTTATGTTGGCTATTTATAGAGGAATATAACTATGAACGGAGAAGCCAAATCACCGTACAGTGTCAATCTTGAAAGGCTGCAACCAAATACCAATTATAAATTCAGAGTACGTTACATTACAGATACACCTGTGTCAAAATGGGGCAATTGGTCTGAGACATATACATTCAAGACACAAGAATGTGGTAAGCTTTGTTTTATAAACACAAGGGCTGTACTTTAAATGGATGTTAACATATGTACAAATAATCCAGTAAAATTGAAGATATGAATAAATATATTTTTAAAAGCTTTGCACCAACAAATCATT
This sequence comes from Bombina bombina, assembly GCF_027579735.1. Lineage (NCBI taxonomy): Eukaryota > Metazoa > Chordata > Amphibia > Anura > Bombinatoridae > Bombina > Bombina bombina. The sequence goes on from NC_069500.1 coordinate 112,228,365, forward strand.
TGCTGTTATTTCCTATGCATTAATGTTATTTTATACTGGCAGGAATTAAACCATAAAATTAAATATTTATTGTAAGTAAATTATGCTGAGATATAGAAAAAAATATTTGACACATCACTGAGTGTAGAATATATAAATGTGCAGAATACAGCATAAAATAATAGGTCATATGTTAAAGGGATATGAAACCGGAAACTTTCTTTCATGATTATACAAAATAAAAGTTCAATTTACTTTTATTATCAGATGTAGAGATAGATTACGAGTGGAGTACAAAATTGTGCTTTTGCAAATGCAATATTTGTGCTCCACTCGTAATATCAGCGCACGCAAAAGTGCGCTGGTATTTGAAGTTGAGCGCAATCTCACATTTGCATTGTATGGAAGCTTAAAAAAAATTTCTTTCTTGATTCAGATTGAGCATGAAATTTTAAGCAACTTTCTAATTTACTCCTATTATCAAGTTTTCTTCATTCTCTTGGTATCTTTATTTGAAATGCAAGAATGTAAGTTTAGATGCCGGCCCATTTTTGGTGAACAACCTGGGTTGTCCTTGCTGATTGGTGGATAAATTCATCCACCAATAAAAAAGTGCTGTCCAGAGTACTAAAACCAAAAAAAAGCTTAGATGCCTTCTTTTTCAAATAATGATAGCAAGAGAACGAAGAAAAATTGATAATAGGAGTAAATTAGAAAGTTGCTTAAAATTGCATGCTCTTTCTGAATTACAAAAGAAAACATTTGGGTACAGTGTCCCTTTAACACTCATGAGAGCGCACATCCAGAGGCTTCAATGGGAGCCTCGTATTGATGACGATAGAACGGTACAGAATCTAGCTAAGCACAGGGGTAAGTCAAGCAGTGTTGTGCAGCAAATATAAAATATTTATGTGTATGAATAAATACATATACTGTATATATTTATGTGTTTATATAAAGATAAATATATATTTATATAAGCATATAAAGTCCCACTATTAAATGCACTGCCTGTTAACTGTTTTGCATCAGCCAGGGTGCATATGTCAAGAAAAATATCCACAAATCCAAAAAAGACCACTCACTGGGCTTTTAAAAATAAAAATTAACTTTTAATGGTCAAAGGGTTAAAAAAAAGGGGAAAGGCCTTTGACCATTAAAAGTTAATTTTTATTTTTAAAAGCCCAGTGAGTGCTGTCATTTTGGTATCTGTATATAAGCATATATATATATATATTCTCTAACACCAAACATCCCCTTACTATAACCACTTATAAATCCTTTGTGCGGTTATTTAAAAAAATAAAATAAAGATGCTACAATGGTTTATTTTAATAAAGGAACCTTACACTTTATTTTGGGGGCAATTGGGGGACATCTTTAAATTAACCAGAGGTCTGACCTCTGGTTAAAGGGACAGTCAATACCAAAATTGGTAATGGTTTAAAAAGATAGATAATGCCTTTACTTCCCATTCCCCAGTTTTGAACAACCAAAATTATTGTATTAGTATACTTTATAACATTGTAACCTATACATTTCTGCCTGTTTGTAATCCACTACAGACAGCCTCTTATCACATGTTTTTAAATGAGCTTTTCACAACAGGAGACTACTAGTTCATATGGGCCATATAGATAACATTATGCTCACGCCTGTGGGTTGTGGATGACTGCACTAATTGGCTAAAAATCAAGTCAATAGATAATAAATAAATAAATAGTCATGTGATCCAAATGTTAATTATAGACTCTATGGGGCCCATTTATCAAGCTCCGAACGGAGCTTGTGGGCCCCTGTTTCTGGCGAGTCTTCAGACTCGCCAGAAACAGCAGTTATGAAGCAGTGGTCTAAAGACCGCTGCTCCATAACCCTGTCCGCCTGCTCTGAGCAGGCGGACAGGAATCGCCGGAAATCAACCCGATCGAGTACGATCGGGTTGATTGAAACCCCCCTGCTGGCGGCCAATTGGCCGCGAGTCAGCAGGGGGCGGCGTTGCACCAGCAGCTCTTGTGAGCTGCTAGTGCAATGTTAAATGCAGAGAGCGTATTGCTCTCCGCATTCAGCGAGGTGTTGCGGACCTGATCCGCACTGTCGGATCAGGTCCTCAACACCTTTAATAAATAGGGGCCAATGACTCTTTACTGACTGTTACAAATGAGGAACTATTATTTCAGATGATTTACAATTTAGTAAACAATATAGTATTGCAGTGAGTAAGGCCAGTAGAATCTTGAATGTATTGGTAGAGGTATTTGCAACAGAAATAGTAAGGTTCTTATGCCCCTTTACAGATAATTAGTTAGGCCTCATCTTGAGTATTGTGTGCAGTTCTGGAGGCCATATCTCCAGAATCTGTGCAAAGGAGGGCTACTAAAATCTTACATGGTCTAAAAGTGGCTCAATGACCTAAATATGTATAGATTGGAGGAGAGAAGGGAAAGAGGTGATATGATAGCAACTTTCAAGTATATTAAAGGGCTTAGTAAAGCTGAGACTGTGATTTTTTTACATAAAAAGAAAAATTAAAGAACAAGGGATCATGATCTCAAGCTGAAGGCTAGTGTATTCAGGATTCATTTGAGGAAGCACTTCTTTACAGAAAGGTTGCATGGAACAAACTTCCACAAGAGGTGGTAAAGACAAACACTGCGGGGGACTTTAAGAATGCCTGGGATAAGCATAAGGCTATCCTACAAACCAGATACATTTATACTTTTAAGAAATATCAGGCTGGGCCTATGGCTCTTATCTGCCGGCAAAATCTTTGTTTCTATATTTCTATTATAATATTTTTTTTTTAGTCTTTTAACTGTAATACTAAGTATACATCTTTATATTCTTTACATAGGTGTTTTAGTGTAGCTTCTTGAACAATTCTAACATTTATTATGGTTGATAACAGCTCCTGCAGCAGCACCTGACATTTGGAGAGATGTGAAGGAGAATGGTACTGGAAGATCTGTGATTCTCTACTGGAGGGTATGCAATTTATCCAATATTAAAGTCAATGATAAAAAATCACATTAAAGGAACAGTCTAGTCAGACAATATTGAACTTTCATGATAGGGCATGCAATTTGAAACAACTTTCCAATTTACTTTTAACATTAAATTTGCTTTGTTGTTGTTGGTATTCTTTGTTGAAAACTAATCCTAGGTAGACTCATATGCTAATTTCTAAGTCCTTGAAGGCCGCCTCTTATCTCAGTGCATTTTGACAGTTTTTCACAGCTAGACAGCACTAGTTTATGTGTGTCATATAGATACCATTGTGCTCACTCCCATGGAGTCAGCACTGATTGGCTAAAATGCAAGTCTGTCAAAAGAACTGAGATAAGGGGAAAGTCTGCAGAGGTTTAGAAAAAAGATATGCACATATGTAAAAAGTATATTAGTATAACTGTGTTGGTTATGCAAAACTTGGGAATGGGTAATAAAGGGATTCTCTATCTTTTTATACAATAACAATTCTAGAGTAGATTGTCCCTTTAAATTTATTTGTATGCATAGTGCTATTTTGTTATATTTAACCATATATTTAAAAAATGTTAAACAAACTTACATGCTCTTTTTTAAGAATAATGCTATAATAAAGTCCATCTACCCTATAATGTTTCTTCCAATGCTAAATTCTAGACAGCTATATATTAAAAAACAAAACATTATTTTTTAAAGTCAGAAACCTTTTACAAAAGCAAAGATTGACTAAACATATATTATCTGTATTGTACATTCATGCTTTCCCTCTTTTTTTTTATTTCTATATTTCAGCACCTTCCTGAATCTTATGCCAGGGGAAATGTTATTAGTTATAATGTCTTTTGGCAGCCACTAGATGATACCTCTGAGACAAAAAGCAAAACTATTTCTCCTCTACACAACCGCACACAAATTAATATTGACAGTAGGGCTTATGTAATAAGAATGACAGTACAAAATGGAGCTGGGATTTCTCCTCCTTCAGAGTTAAGAATTCCTGATGCAACAGAAAATGGTAAGCTGTCTATGTCAAACAAAAAAAAATGAAATACCCCACTACCATTTATAAAAAAGAGTTTGTATTGAAATGTGCATGTGTTCTTCTATGTCTATTTTGAAAGTGTGTGTGTGTTACTTTGTTGCTGTATAGGGGACATACCTTGGACAATGTGTTAGGGTGAGGTCCTGCTGAAGGAAATTTGTGAAACTGTTGTTGTTGGCTGAGTACTGTAGAGATCAGAAGATTTAGGGAATTACTGCGGTATACTTTACAGAAGTTTGAAAGTATCCAGGTGTGTGTAGTCTCCAGAGGTCAGATCTTAACCTGCGGTCTACCTAAAACATAGCTCCACTTCTCATATCATTATTGCTGGTGACACTTTCTTCTTGTATTATTTAATCCAGTTTTCCAACTCCCTCAAGACTTTCTGCTTTCCTAAAAACTTGTACAGCTCTACACACTTCCCCTTGCCAATCTGCTCCTATTTCTACTGTTTTCTCTTCATAACTCTTACATTCCTTTTCTCCTCATATTGTCTCCCTTTCCTACACTCCTAGCCCGCTCATATCCAGCAGTACACATCACCTATGCTTTTCTCCTGCAGTGAACTGCTGGCATACAAGTGACATAGCCAACATGTGATTTTCATGTTCTTGTACGTTGCCACAAAAATCAGGTAGTTTTATAGGTGCAGATGATTTTTCATGCAGTTTCTATAACAGTATGAATAAGCAGCCATAGCGCAGATAAGATGGGTCTTGCAAGCAGTTAGATAAGACAAATTGCCATAAACCTATCCAGTCCTGATTTTTCTTAATTGTGATATGATGTCACAAACACCGTCATTTATTTTCTAAAAATTCAAAATAGCACTAAGGGCCTGATAATCAAAGATTCTACAACTTGGAGAGAAATTATAGCACAGACTTCACAGGGGCTGAATTTACTGAATTCTCTAACAAAAAACATAATTTATGTAAGAACTTATCTGATAAATTAATTTCTTTCATATTGGCAAGAGTCCATGAGCTAGTGACGTATGGGATATACATTCCTACCAGGAGGGGCAAAGTTTCCCAAACCTCAAAATGCCTATAAATGCACCCCTCACCACACCCACAATTCAGTTTAACGAATAGCCAAGAAGTGGGGTGATAAGAAAGGAGCAAAAGCATCAAACAAGGAATTGGAATAATTGTGCTTTATACAAAAAAATCATAACCACCACAAAAAGGGTGGGCCTCATGGACTCTTGCCAATATGAAAGAAATTAATTTATCAGGTAAGTTCTTACATAAATTATGCTTTCTTTCATGTAATTGGCAAGAGTCCATGAGCTAGTGACGTATGGGATAGCAGATACCCAAGATGTGGAACTTCCACGCAAGAGTCACTAGAGAGGGATTGATAAAATAAAGACAGCCAATTCCGCTGAAAAAATAATCCACAACCCAAATCAAAAAGTTTTAATCTTATAATGAAAAAAACTGAAATTTTAAGCAGAAGAATCAAACTGAAACAGCTGAAGTACTTTTCTACCAAAAACTGCTTCAGAAGAAGAAAAAACATCAAAATGGTAGAATTTAGTAAAAGTATGCAAAGAAGACCAAGTTGCTGCTTTGCAAATCTGATCAACAGAAGCTTCATTCCTAAAAGCCCAGGAAATAGAAACTGACCTAGTAGAATGAGCCGTAATCCTTTGAGGCGGGGATTTACCTGACTCCACATAAGCATGATGAATCAAAGACTTTAACCAAGACACCAAAGAAATGGCAGAAGCCTTCTGACTTTTCCTAGAACCATAGAAACAGAGATCGTTCCAGCTGGTGCAACAAAAGACTTTTATTATGCAAACAGGGATAAAGAAGCGACGTTTCAGGCCCACACCTGGCATTTTCTCAAGCTTAACCAAACATTAGTGAACAAACATTTAAATAGCCCTAATGGCGCCAAATATTGTGATTGAAAAGTGATAAAATGTTGCCCTCTAGTGGAGAACCATCATTTAGCATACAAATATATATCAAAGTGCACATTAATGGCCTCAATCCTGCCACCTAGTGAATCAACATCATATTATTAAACAGTTATATCTCTCATATCATATGTGAAAAAATTCTTATTCTATATTAAAAATTGATCAGCATTACAAAATTGCATATTAATAAAAAATATAATAAAATACATTGAGAATTTCATTAATGTTTTAGTAACCACAATATATTGAATTAAAAAATATATATCAAGTGTATCCTAGATGCATCAATCATATTTGATATAGTTGTTTCAATCAGTTAACTTCATCTTTATTTTGATTTTCAATTCATCACTATATGGATGCACTCATATAATTGGTCAATATTAGCTATTCAACATAGTGTATCTATTTAAATTTATAGAGACATTTAATCTCATACTAATTAATATTTACATTAGAATGCACATTCATTTATATAGTATAATATTACAAAAAAAGTCCTATACTTATTCCATTTTATTAAATTTTATTGGATTCTATTTAAAATGAATTTTATTCAGTCACCAAAAGGCAGTCCAATTACATTCTCTATTTAAACCTCTGGGCCATAAAGTACCTAATTCATTGATCCAGAATGTTTCTCTTCTAGTTAATATATTCTCCTTATCACCCCCTCTTCTAGGTGTATTAACTCTTTCAATGATTTGGAAATGCAATTGACTTATTCTATGGCCCGCCTTTATAAAGTGTCCAGCCACTGGAGCATCCTTTTTACCACAACAAATATTTGACTTGTGTTCAGAAATTCTTTCTCGTGCTTCCCTGGTCGATTGACCAATATACATCAAGGAACACGGACATTTAATTGCATAAATAATATATTCTGACCTACAAGTCAAATATTAATTTATGGAATATTTTCTGCCTGTATATGGGTGACAAAAGGTATCACCCTTAATCATAGAGTTGCAATTAATGCAAGATAGACACGGGAAACATCCTTTTCGTTTTTGACCAGTTATTGTACCCTGAGTTTGCTTTTTCTTAGCCCCAATGTCTGCTTTCACCAATTTATCTTTAGTATTAGGGCCACATTTATAGGCTAACATAGGTGGTATTGAAAAGGCCCCTATATCTGGGTGACACTTAGATAGAATGTACCAATATTTACGAATGATTTTATTATTTGGTGACTTCTTGTATTATACTGAGATATAAATTTAATCCTCTCTGAATTTTTAGAACAATTCATGTTCTTTACTTTCCCTACTGTTTTGGATCTGTTACTATTTAGGCTCACATCTTGTTTTATGTCTTCAATCAATGCCTTTGGATAACCTCTTGAGATAAATTTATCTGACATTTCCTTTAGGCGAACCTCCTTAATGGTAGGATCTGACACGATCCTATCAACCCTAAGGAGTTGACTTTTCGGGACAGCCTTAAAGGTGGTGGGTGGGTGGAAACTCTCAAACCATAATGTGTTATTTTTATCAGTAGGTTTGGAATAAATATCAATTTTCAAACCATCCACACCTTTATATACTCTAGTATCCAAAAATTGGATCGAGCATTCATCGTATGTTAAAGTAAATTTTATACCATTAACTGAACAATTCAAATCGTCAACAAATGCCAATAGGGATCCAATGTCGCCATACCATATGCCAAACACATCATCTATGAAACGCCACCAGGTGGCGCCATATTGTTTAAATAAATGATGTTCATAGACAAACAATTCTTCAAAATTAATCATAAATATGTTGGCATATGTAGGGGCGACATTGGACCCCATGGCTGTCCCCTTCTTCTGGAAATAGAAAGTGTCCTTAAATAAAAAATAATTAGCATACAAGATAACTTCTAATAAATTCACAAAAAATTGTATTTGAGCTAAACTGTATTTTTTTTTTACATATGCCAACATATTCATGATTAATTTTGAAGAATTGTTTGTCTATGAACATCATTTATTTAAACAATATGGCGCCACCTGGTGGTGTTTCATAGATGATGTGTTTGGCATATGGTATGGCGACATTGGATCCCTATTGGCATTTGTTGACGATTTGAATTGTTCAGTTAATGGTATAAAATTTACTTTAACATACGATGAATGCTCGATCCAATTTTTGGATACTAGAGTATATAAAGGTGTGGATGGTTTGAAAATTGATATTTATTCCAAACCTACTGATAAAAATAACACATTATGGTTTGAGAGTTTCCACCCACCCACCACCTTTAAGGCTGTCCCGAAAAGTCAACTCCTTAGGGTTGATAGGATCGTGTCAGATCCTACCATTAAGGAGGTTCGCCTAAAGGAAATGTCAGATAAATTTATCTCAAGAGGTTATCCAAAGGCATTGATTGAAGACATAAAACAAGATGTGAGCCTAAATAGTAACAGATCCAAAACAGTAGGGAAAGTAAAGAACATGAATTGTTCTAAAAATTCAGAGAGGATTAAATTTATATCTCAGTATAATACAAGAAGTCACCAAATTAATAAAATCATTCGTAAATATTGGTACATTCTATCTAAGTGTCACCCAGATATAGGGGCCTTTTCAATACCACCTATGTTAGCCTATAAACGTGGCCCTAATACTAAAGATAAATTGGTGAAAGCAGACATTGGGGCTAAGAAAAAACAAACTTAGGGTACAATAACTGGTCAAAAACGAAAAGGATGTTTCCCGTGTCTATCTTGCATTAATTGCAACTCTATGATTAAGGGTGATACCTTTTGTCACCCATATACAGGCAGAAAATATTCCATAAATGAATATTTGACTTGTAGGTCAGAATATATTATTTATGCAATTAAATGTCCGTGTTCCTTGATGTATATTGGTCAATCGACCAGGGAAGCACGAGAAAGAATTTCTGAACACAAGTCAAATATTCGTTGTGGTAAAAAGGATGCTCCAGTGGCTGGACACTTTATAAAGGCGGGCCATAGAATAAGTCAATTGCGTTTCCAAATCATTGAAAGAGTTAATACACCTAGAAGAGGGGGTGATAAGGAGAATATATTAACTAGGAGAGAAACATTCTGGATCAATGAATTAGGTACTTTATGGCCCAGAGGTTTAAATAGAGAATGTAATTGGACTGCCTTTTGGTGACTGAATAAAATTCATTTTAAATAGAATCCAATAAAATTTAATAAAATGGAATAAGTATAGGACTTTTTTTTGTAATATTATACTATATAAATGAATGTGCATTCTAATGTAAATATTAATTAGTATGAGATTAAATGTCTCTATAAATTTAAATAGATACACTATGTTGAATAGCTAATATTGACCAATTATATGAGTGCATCCATATAGTGATGAATTGAAAATCAAAATAAAGATGAAGTTAACTGATTGAAACAACTATATCAAATATGATTGATGCATCTAGGATACACTTGATATATATTTTTTAATTCAATATATTGTGGTTACTAAAACATTAATGAAATTCTCAATGTATTTTATTATATTTTTTATTAATATGCAATTTTGTAATGCTGATCAATTTTTAATATAGAATAAGAATTTTTTCACATATGATATGAGAGATATAACTGTTTAATAATATGATGTTGATTCACTAGGTGGCAGGATTGAGGCCATTAATGTGCACTTTGATATATATTTGTATGCTAAATGATGGTTCTCCACTAGAGGGCAACATTTTATCACTTTTCAATCACAATATTTGGCGCCATTAGGGCTATTTAAATGTTTGTTCACTAATGTTTGGTTAAGCTTGAGAAAAGGCCAAGTGTGGGCCTGAGACGTCGCTTCTTTATCCCTGTGTGCATAATAAAAGTCTTTTGTTGCACCAGCTGGAACGATCTCTGTTTCTATGTATCAATACTGGGTTTGGTAAACCTGTTCCTGGCTGTGCAGTGAGTGCTGTGGTTCATGATACATTGTTGCAAGATTTTCCTAGAACCAGAAAAGATAACAAATAGACTAGAAGTCTTTCTGAAATCTTTAGTAGCTTCAACATAATATTTCAAAGCTCTTATTACATCCAAAGAATGTAAAGATCTCTCCAGAGAATTCTTAGGATTAGGACACAATGAAGGGACAACAATTTCTCTACTAATGTTGTTAGAATTCACAACTTTAGGTAAAAAATTAAATGAAGTCCGCAACACCGCCTTATCCTGATGAAAAATCAGAAAAGGAGATTCACAAGAAAGAGCAGATAACTCAGAAACTCTTCTAACAGAAGAGATGGCCAAAAGGAACAAAACTTTCCAAGAAAGTAATTTAATATCCAGAGAATGCATAGATTCAAACGGAGGAGCCTGTAAAGCCCTCAGAACCAAATTAAGACTCCAAGGAGGAGAGATTGACTTAATGACAGGCTTAATATGAACCAAAGCCTGTACAAAACAATGAATATCAGGATGATTAGCAATCTTTCTGTGAAAAAGAACAGAAAGAGCAAAGATTTGTCCTTTCAAGGAACTTGCAGACAAACCTTTTTCCAAACCATCCTGAAGAAACTGTAAAATTCTAGGAATTCTAAAAGAATGCCAAGAGAATTTATGAGAAGAACACCAAGAAATGTAAGACTTCCAAACTCGGTAATAAATCTTTCTAGACACAGATTTACAAGCCTGTAACATAGTATTAATCACTGAATCAGAGAAACCTCTATGACTAAGTATTAAGCGTTCAATCTCCATACCTTCAAATTTAATGATTTGAGATCCTGATGGAAAAATGGGCCTTGAGATAGAAGGTCTGGCCTTAACAGAAGTGTCCAAGGTTGGCAACTGGCCATCCGAACGAGATCCGCATACCAAAACCTGTGTGGCCATGCTGGAGCCACCAGCAGTACAAACAAACGCTCCATTAGGATTTTTAAAATCACTTTTGGAAGAAGAACTAGAGGCGGAAAGATATAAGCAGGTTGATAATTCCAAGGAAGTGACAACGCGTCCACCGCTTCCGCCTGAGGATCCCTGGATCTGGACAGATGCCTGGGAAGTTTCTTGTTTAGATGAGAAGCCATCAGATCTATTTCTGGAAGTCCCCAGATTTGAACAATCTGAAGAAATACCTCTGGGTGAAGAGACCATTCGCCCGGATGTAACGTCTGGCAACTGAGATAATCCGCTTCCCAATTGTCTATACCTGGGATGTGACCCGCAGAGATTAGACAGGAGCTGGATTCCACCCATACAAGTATCCGAGATACTTCTTTCATAAATTGAGGACTGTGAGTCCCACCTTGATGATTGACATACGCCAAGGTTGTGACATTGTCTGTCTGAAAACAAATAAACGATTCTCTCTTCAGAAGAGGCCAGAACTGAAGAGCTCTGAAAATCGCATGGAGTTCCAAAATGTTGATTGGTAATCTCGCCAACTCCATGGGAGGCAAAGTTTGTAAAACTGAATTGTGAGTGTGGTGAGGGGTGTATTTATAGGCATTTTGAGGTTTGGGAAACTTTGCCCCTCCTGGTAGGAATGTATATCCCATACGTCACTAGCTCATGGACTCTTGCCAATTACATGAAAGAAAAAGGCAGAACCAAGAGAGATGAGAGATTCCTTGCATAGAATGTAATGAAGCTCTTTGGGGTACATTTCTCACAGGCGATAGTAAAGTTAATAGGAGAGAACCTGACACTGATATAAAGTCTCAGTTTGCAGCAAATAAAAATGAAGCAGAATTGTTTTCAGTTTAACGTGCATCTGCCTCTAGTTTATTATACATTACTTTTCTATCAGTTAACATTCATACAGCTAGCGAGATAAGTTAGTGAGACCTCTTAGTGTAAAATGTTTAGAGTTTATCATGAGAATTGTGAGAGAGATCCAGACACACCCTGTGAACGTCTCTGTTCTGCCCAAGAAACTCCCCTGCCCCCCCCCTTTCTGAAACTGTCAGTTTTGTTTTACATAGAGCAAATACAAAGTGCAATGTGATTTTTAAAAGTTACACAGAAACTATCAAAGCAAATTACAATCCTAAATACACTGCAGTATCCAGAATACAAATGCATTAAAATACAAATTGGAAAGTGCAAAGCTTAAATGTCATAAAACATAAAGGACAGAATCTGAAGCCTAAAGTAAAATAAAATACAAAGTACAAAGTATAAGTGAAACAAAACTCTCATGTGAGGCAGTGCTATATTGCACTGGGCTTGTCTCCTTCATAGTCAGAAATGTAGTGAAAACCCATTAGAAAAGTACAGCAAAATCCGCTTTTCAAGAATCTTGTAAGGATTCTCACAGTGCTGGAGGATAATTTTAGCTCGTCTCATCTTAGTGGAGAGCTTTAGATCATTTTACAAAATTCCTGTGTCCTATTGTATTAACTCTAAAAAAGTTGATTGATACTTTAAGGCCTAGATTACAAGTGGAGCGGTGTTTTGTACAAGATTGCTAGAGCAGATAGCACTAGTGTGAACCTGGTACCGCAATTATATCAAGTGTATTGTGCAAGCTCAACTTACCAGTGTTGAAAGTAAACCGTGATGCCTATTGTTAAGTTACCAGAAACATACCAGTTACACATTATACAAATGCAAATCACTAATACAGTACAAGAGGCCCATTTATTAAGCTCCGGATGGAGTTTTAGGGCCCATGTTTCTGGCGAGTCTAAAGACCGCTGCTCCATAAACCTGTCCCCCTGCTCTGAGCATGCGGACAGAGATCACCGGAATTCAACCCGATCGAGTACTATCGGGTTGATTGACACCCCCCTGCTGGATTGGCCGCGAGTCTGCAGGAGGCGGCGTTGCACCAGCAGCTCACAAGAGCTGCTCGTGCAATGCTGAATATGGAGAGCGTAGTGCTCTCCGCATTCAGCGAGGTCCGACATACCTTTGATAAATATCCCCCCAAGTGTTTACATCAATAACTTTGTACAGTGAGTAAGGACAATAGCAATTTTTATGTGTAAAATTAACCTTTTCACTTCCAAAAGAGTAGCAAAACATTTAAATGAATAAGTCATACATTTAAGCTTGTGGCATTATTGATACATGTGTGCATATGGTAAAAAAAAATGTTCCTTATACATATTTTTCAATATATATATATATTATTTATTTATTTTTTTTAAATAAAAAAAAAAGTGTTTTATATTTTGGCTTTTACAGGCCACAATAGTGCATTTTTAAACATTTTTCACATTGTAAAACATGTTTTGCAAAAAGTTTCATTGAAACTTAATACCATTACCTGCTTCTTTCTCACTGTACCGATAGCGTTTATGAAAATCTGTATTGCGCTATACCGATCGGGTTCATACAATACTAGTTGTTATAGTGAGGTTACATAAACACAGTTTGTAGAGCGCAATACAAATTTTCATAAACAATATCTGTTACACAGTACAGTGCTAATTTATTTTCAATGTTAAAAATAGCGCTTTTTATAAAAACGTGTTTTAAAGTGTGAGAAATGTTTCAAAGCACACTATCGTGATCAGGAAAAGCCACATCCATTATTTATGCAGGATAGTAATATGCTGTACTATACATGCCAAAATACAAAACACATTTTTGTTCCAAAAATATAGATTACACCTCACACATATGTACTGTATACCCATAATACCCCAGCTCAAAAGGATAAACAATAATGGGTTTTTTTTACTTTAAAAAATAAATACCATTTATTTGTCAACCTCTAAATTTATGTTATTGTCATCACATCATTCACAACACAAAATACTTTAGTTTCCAAAATAGCTGAGTCTAGATCGTATATTAAAAGGACAGTGTGCTGTAATTTTGTCTTTAATGTACTCCAAATGATCAATTTTAGCTGCTGGAGTGTGTTAAATTGTTTTAATTTACTTATTATTTAAAACAGCTGCCTCTGCCTTGATCTGCACCTATACTGTATATTTCAATACTTAAGTACTAGTATAGAAAGTTTAGTAGAAATCAAGCTCCCATTGGGGAGGGAAAGAGAGATAATATAATGTTAATTTCCCCATTGTTCTCTCTATGTATTGGTCTTACTGTGTATACAGTGATAGAAAAGATAAGGAGGATCTGGAGTAAATTTAGAGATATGCTCTCCTTACAAGCTCCGCCAATTTCATTAGGTTGTGGTTTCAATTAGCAGAGACTGCTATTTCATATACCCAAATGAGCCATTTACACACACACACACACACACACACACACACACACACATATATACATATATATATATATATATAAAAAAAACTTTTTGTTCAGAAGGGCACTCACAGGCGTTTTTTACATCAATCCAGTACTTATAGCCAAAACGTCGACTATCAAATTAAAAACCTGATGTATTGAAAATAAAAAGTACTTGTTGGAATGATGTAAAAAATGCCTGTGAGTGCCCTTCTGAACAAAAAGTTTACGTATATACATTATTGAGGATAGCACCCAGGTATTGAATACACCTCAAAGGTTGGAGTGCTGGGCTACCGGCTAACTGATAGAGCTCCACTTGTAATCTAGGCCTTAATAATTAATATGATATGATCACGTTTGAGAGATTGTGTTTATTTAAAACCTTCTGAAATTTTTTTTTTTCTATAGGTGTAAAAATATGCTAATGCGGTGTAGAAGAGCTAACTGTGTGAAATTAATTATTAGATTCTGTCTTTCAGATGAAAAGGGTACATTTAATTTCTTAAAATGCTTTTGTTTAGAATAAACTTGTATTATTAACAGATGTTTTATTGTTGAGGATATTGAACCCCCAAACTGACAATTTATATGAATTTTGCTTCTTAGTATGATAACTCAATATCATGATTCCATAGACTCTAGGAACATTAAAGAAGAAAAGGCAAATGGGACAAAAAATGGAGTTTTAATATCATGGAGTTGTCTTCCTAATGTTTTTCATGGATTTGTCATTGATTGGTGCAACTATCCAAGGTCTGAACACTGTGATTTTCAATGGAAAAAAATCAGTTCTAATTTCCATAATGATGTCATTGTATCAGGTAAGAAAATCAATGTGGATTACATTTTTCTACTTTAATTTCTGATTCAATCCTTAGCCATTCATTGAAAATCATTCTACAGCCAATGTATCAAAGGAGCAGTGTCCTCAGCTTTAGTTGTTGGCTTTTCCTGTAGATTGGAGAAAACAATTGGAGAAAACAATAACAATTTTTGCCGCCAAAATGTTTTTGGACATCTTTCCCTCTGTGAAGCACACAGTGGCAATGTCACCAGCAGTCCCATTGATGGCTTGGGAGTGTCACCCACTAGGCCTTCAATAATCCCCAACCTGTAGTGTAGGGGGTCGCTGAAAACAACTTTTGATCGATGATCCACCTGTATAATAATTATGTCTCGTCATGCACACACAGGCTGCAATGTTCATGACCAGGGTGCCATGTCATAAGTATAAATCTGGTTAAATACTGAAAATATGTGTAAAGGTTTAGTTTCTATAAAGTACTCATGTTTTTTATAAAGGAATGGGCACTGCAGTCTAGTATAGTATTTATCTCTGCTTGTGAAAAGAAAGCTGTGTGGAAATCCTTTTGGATAATCCTATGTTCCACAAAGCCTTGTTTGGACATTCACTTTTATTGCCTGTTTTATATCTGTCTCTAATTGTCCACAGCAGGAAGGATAGATAAGGGGAAACACGTTAAAACATGGTGGTGCCCATTACTTTTAAGAAACTCAGTGAAATTTAGAAAACCAACAATTGTTAAATTACAGTAAAAGGGGAAAATAAACCATGCAAATATATTGCAAATCTTTTTTAACTACACATAATTAAAAATGTTATACTACAATCTTATACTGTTTAATATCCCTTTAATGGTACTGTAAACTCTCATGTTTCAGATTGAGCGTACAATTAAAAAAAAAAATCTATCCAATTTACTTATATTATCAAATTTAAATCTTCCTCTTGATATCCTTTGTTAAAACGTATCTCCTTTTCATAAGGTCATAGGGAGTAAGACTCGGGATAGTTCCCGTGTCACTATATGGCAGCTTATTCACAGTACTTGGCATGAATCAAGACATTTTAATTTTGATTTTCATGTCCCATTAATTCATTTAATGATTGTTTTGCTAATTAATGAGTTTAACATTAACACCTGTTTTGCACTTATACTGTATACATAAATAGTTCAGCTGAAAATTAGACGGTACAATTGTTTTTTACACAGGTGTAAAGATGCATCCACTTCACTGGCATGATTTTTGTGAAAATTGCTTCTCTGTACATGTCATCAGGGATGGTCAGCTTGTGGCCTACAGGTTTTGTGGCCCCGGAAAAAAGGAAAAATAATAATTTGTGCCAAAGTTTTGTGCTTACAGGAAAAAGAGGAGCTAAAAAGGTGTGCTTTGGAGCACCTGGTGGGTGGGAAAATAAGGTGGCCACAACTCAAAGAACTCTTTGGAGGGGAGATAGACTGTGCCCTGCCTTGGCTACGTGATATTTTAAGGAAATATTAGTTGTGTATTTAATGGACCTAAACTTATATGAGGCCCTTAATCCTTCTAAATATTGATATGCAACCCACATGTGTATGAAAGTTGCCTATCACTGATGTACCTTGCTAATTACCAGTGCAAACAATCTTATTCCACATCCCTTGCTCCTTGGATAAATTATGAAATCCAGATACTATGATATCCATCAATACCTATATTTATCATTCTAGCGCCATCATTGAATTAAACAGTATATAGATTGGAATACTGGTTTATGTTATCATCAGTCTTATGGAGTAGAAGCTATTTTAGCAGGTTTATTATAAATGATATTGTTGTCTAACAGACTTCTTGTTTTAGCTGTACCCAGGTAGGACAATACATTTTTAACTCAAAACTGGGTTGATTGAACAGTAGGAACCATTTGTGCCAAAGTTTTGTGCTTACAGGAAAAAGAGGAGCTAAAAAGGTGTGCTTTGGAGCACCTGGTAAGGTGGCCACAACTCAAATAACTCTTTTTAGGAGAAAAACAGAAAATAGAGTGTGCCCTACAGCGTTACTTAAATCTGGCCCTGGGCTATGTGATATTTTTAGGAAATATTGGACTAGATTACGATTGGATATAATACATTTGCGAGAGCGATAAGGGGTTTATCTTGGGAGTTTGTGCTAGTCAGGCTTACCGCTGGTATTGTGAGTTGAAAGTAAACGCGATTGCTTGAGCTCAATTTCGATTTACGCTAGAATGATTACCGCAACTACAGAACTCTGGCTGTTTCACAAAACTAAAATGTTGGACAAAATACATCAAAAATACATTACAAAGTACAGTTACACTCATAATAACACCATCTAATAAAAATAATTTAAAAAAATATTGCACACAAAAGTTATAAGGGATCAAAAATAGGAAGTCTCAGATGTTAGAAAAAAAAGGCAGGCTAAAGGCTTTGACACAGACATACATATCCATGTCTAAAGATGGATATGTAGGATATGTATGTATATATACTGTATGTATATATATATATATATATATATATATATAAATATTTGCATAGGAAATTAGCACATCTAGGCAAGAATCCCTGCTTGCTTTTCCCCAGAAATACCTCATATGCAATGTTACCAATGCACAAGAGAATTCTGGGTAAGTTATGCAAATTAGATATGCAAATTCTCAGTTTTTTTGCTTCAAAAATACTGTTTTAACACAGCTATCCTTTTAACAGGATTATTGCAGCAAATCAGAAATCACTCACTAGACAGCCTGTTTTGTTCTATTTGGAACTCATCAGTAGGAGATAGATGTCTGGTTGCTGCATTGATAAAGCTATTTTCAAGGTTAAACCAAAATTCATTAAAATTATGGGGGGAGATAAAAAACTGAAATTAAAATCCTCCATGTCTCAAAATTAAATCAATGTAAATATTTGCATAGGAAATTAGCACATCTTAACTTACCCAGAATTCTCTTGTGCATTGGTAACATTGTATATGAGGTATTTCTGGGGAAAAGCAAGCGGTGATTCTTGCCTAGATGTGCTAATTTCCTATGCAAATATTTACATTGATTTAATTTTGAGACATGGAGGATTTTAATTTCAGTTTTTTATCAAAATGTAGAACTTTGCATTTTCCCGTATTAAATCTTATTTTCCATTTACCTGCCAATACTTCTAATGTTTACAGATCCCTTTGTAAAGAAAGTTCATCTTGCTTTGACCTAATGACCTTACTTAACTTAGTATCATCTGCAAAAATTTAGATGTCGCTATTTAATCCTTTCTCCAAGTCATTTATAAAAAATATTAGAAAAACAGGGCTCAGTACTGATCCCTGGGGAACTCCCCTGATTACCTTTATCCAATCTGAGTATGATCCATTCACTACTACTCGTTGCTCCCTATGTTTTATCCAGTTATTTATTCATGAGCTAACATTTTCAGCTATTCCCAGTCCCTTAATTTTGTGCATTAATCTCTCATGTGGCACTGTATCAAATGCCTTTGCAAAATCTAAGTATATCACATCAACTGATTAAAGAGTACAGGTTTGTCTATAACAGTGCTAAGTTCCCTTAACACCCTTGGGTGTATTCCATCTGGGCCTGGAGTTTTATTTACCTTAATATTATCCATTTTTTTCCTGATATCCTCTATACATAACCCAGTTAATGGTATGGGCTGGCATGTTTTAGTTTGTTCCAAAGTATCGTCCATTGGTTCCTCTGTTGTGTATACTGAAGAAAAGAACTGGTTTAGTACCTCAGCCTTCTCCCTGTCACTGTTAACCATGCTACCCTCCACGCATTTTAATGTACCTATATTGTCCTTCTTAGATTTTTTGCTATTTGTGTGCTTAAAGAACCTTTTAGGGTTAGACTTAGAATCCTTTGCAATTAACTTTTCATTTTCAATTTTGTCTAATTTGATTGCTTTTTTGCATGCTTTGTTATATTAGATTAGATTCCTTTTATTGTCATTGCACAGGTAGAAAAACAGGGCAACGAAATGTATTAAAATATCTAACCCAGACATTGCAAATATATAGTATAAGGTGCAAAATACAATAGTAGCTATAAATAATATAACGTGCAAAATTCCAAGAATATATAGTAAGAGTGCATAGTGCAAATCGGTATCAAGCAGCAGTCAGTTGTATGAAAAAGAATATGTAAGGCACAGAAGAAAATGTAACAATATAATACAAATTATCAATGTGATTTTAAAAGTGCATAGTGCAAATCAGTATCAAACAGCAAGTCAGTTGTACAAGAAGAATATATGAGACATACCAATAAAAGGATGTGAATGTGATGCAAGTTATCGATTTTGTATAGAAAGGTGCATGGTGCAAATCAGTATTAGACAGCAGTCACTTGTATAAAATAAATATATAAAGAACTGGAAAAGTGTGATAGTGTTATACAAATGATCAATGTGATATTAATATATATTCCTTATAAATATGGAATGTTGAGTCTGTACTATTTTCTTTGAATAATTGAAATGCCCTACGTTTTTTTCCTAATTTCTCTTAACACATTTTTATTCAGCCACATTGGCTTGGATTTTTTATTTTTATTTTTATAACCATATGGTATTTGTTGATATGTATATTTATTTAACAAAGTTTTAAATGATATCCATTTATCTTCAGTATTTTTATTAGAGAATACTTTGTCCCAATTTATCACCTAGATTACAAGTTGTGCGTTCGTGTTTTAACGCTGAAAAAATTGTAATTTCATCGTTAAAACAGCACCGCAGCCATTACAAGTCTTATCAATATAGCTGTACCGCAAGCCTTTTAGCCTGTAACGCAATGTCAGTCCCGCACTCGTAAAAATTACGTTTTTTTCATGGGACTTTCATAGCGCTGCCATTATGAGTTTTGAGGTGAGGCTAAAAAGCTTGCATTACAGCCTATACCGACAAGATCCGTTTCGCAATCTAAAAGCAGTAGTTATTAGTTTTACGCTACAAAACTCTTACATAAAACTCATAACTAAAGTGTTACAAAGTACACTAAACAACCATAAACTACCTATTAACCCCTAAAACGCCACCCTCCCGCATCATAAACATTATATTAAAGTTATTAACCCCTAGTCTGCCGCTCCTAACATCGCTGCCAGTAATAACATTTATTAACCCCTACTCCGCCGCTCCCTGATATCGCCGCCACTATACTAAAGTTATTAACCCCTAAACCACCACCCTCCCACATCGCAAAAACTATTTAAATATTATTAACCCCTAATCTGCCGTCCGCCCACATCGCCCCCGCTATACTAAAGTTATTAACCCCTAATTCCGCCACCACTATAATAAACCTATTAACAAATATTAACCCCTAAACCAAAAGCCCCCCACATCGCAATAAACTAATTTAAACTAGTAACCCCTAAACCTAATGCCCCCCTAACTTTATATTAAAATTACAATTTCCCTATCTTAAATTAAATTAAAACTTACCTGTCAAATTAAAAAAACTAAGTTTAAACTAACAATTAAACTAATATAAATATTAAACTAAAATTAAACTAGCTACCATAAATTAAATTAAATAAACTATATTCCACATTAAAAAAATCCTAACACTACTATAAAAATTACAAACTAATTAAAAAAAATACTTAATTGCAAAAAATAAAAAACACTAAATTATGAAAAATAACAAACGAAATTATCAAAAATAAAAAAGAATTACACCTAATCTAATAACCCTATAAAAATAAAAAAGGCCACCCAAAATAAAAAAAAACCCTAGCCTACACTAAACTACCAATAGCCCTTAAAAGGGCCTTTTGTAGGGCATTGCCCTATATTAAACAGCTATTTTACCTTTAAAAAAAAATACAAAGACCCCCCCCAACAGTAAAACCCACCACCCAACCAACCCCCCAAAATAAAAAAACCTAACTCTAACAAAAACCTAAGCTACCCATTTCCCTGAAAAGGGCATTTGTATGGGCATTACCCTTAAAAGAGCATTTAGCTCTTTTGCATTGCCCTGAAAAGGGCATTTAGCTTGTTTACGAAAAGCCCAAACCCTAAACTAAAAAAAAAAAACACCCAAAAAAACTTACAAATCCTAACACTAACCCCCGAAGATCCACTTACAGTTGCTGAAGTCCCGTTTGAAGGATCTTCATCCCGGCGGCTCCATCTTCATCCATGCGGCATTTTCTATCTTCATCCCGGCGGCGTCTTCTATTTTCATCCCCGCGGAGCGGATCCATCCTGAAGACATCCGGCGCAGAGCATCCTCTTCATACGGTCGCCGCCATACACTGAATCTTTAATGCAAGGTATGCGATTCAAAATGGCGTCCCTTGCATTCCTATTGGTTGATTTGATTTTGGAAATTCAAATCAGCCAATAGGATGAGAGCTACTGAAATCCTATTGGCTGTTCAAATCAGCCAATAGGATGAGAGCTACTGAAATTCTATTGGCTATTCAAATCAGATTTAGTTAATAATTACTCTTTTACTGCAAATAAATATTATCTTTCTATGAATTCTCAGGACCGCTTTCAAACTTGCTAACCAGTTTTTTCAATCCTTTCTAGATGCTTTTAAAGCAGGAGTGAGATATGACTTTAGGATTCATGGGCTTAATGTTGATGGAGGATATTTATTGGCCTACAGTACCGGATTTAAACAAGAACTGGGTAAGTAAAAAAAATATATTGATCAGTATGCCCCGATATGTGTAAAGGTTAAAGGGACAGGAAAGGCAAAAGCAATCTTTCATGATTCAGAGAGAGCATGTCATTTTAAGAGACATTTCAATTTACTTCTGTTAGGTATCTTTTGTTGAAAAGTATATTTACATATCCTCAGCAGCAATGCACTACTGGCAGCTAGCTGGTGAATTGTGGTTATACAAGCATGCCTCTTGTCATTGGCTTACAAGATGTGTTCAGCTAGCTCTCAGTAGTGCATTGCTGGTCTGCAGCTGAATTTAGCTATGTGTTTAATCTCTTTTCAGGGGTTAAACACATAGCTTTGTGCAAGCAATAGTGAAACAATAAAGGTGCTCTATTGGATTAAGATCTGGTGACTGTGGAGGCCATTGAAGTACAGTGAACTCATTCTTATGTTGAAGAAACCAGTTTGAGATGATTTGCGCTTTGTGACATGGTGCATTATCCTGCTGGAAGTAGCCATCAGAAGATGGGTACACTTTAGTCATAAAGGGATGGACATGGTCAGCAACAATACTCAGGAAGGCCATGGCATTTAAACAATGCTCAATTGGTACTAAGGGGCCCAAAGTGTGCTAAGAAAACATCCCCCACATCATTACACCACCACCACCACCACCACCAGCCTGAACCGTTGAGATAAGGCAGGATGGATACATGCTTTCATGTTATTTACACCAAATTCTGACCCTACCATATGAATTTTGCAGCTGAAATTGAGACAACGTTTTTCCAATCTTCTATTGTCCAATTTTGGTGAGGCTTTGCGAATTGTAGTCTCAGTTTCTTGTTCTTAGCTGACAGGAGTGGCACCCAGTGTGGTCTTCTGGTGCTGTAGCCCATCTGCTTCAAGGTTCGACATGTTGTGCATTCAGAGATGGTATTCTGCATACCTTGGTTGTAAGGAGTGGTTATTTGAGTTATTGTTGCCTTTCTATCATCTCAAACAAGTCTGCCCATTCTTCTCTGACATCAACAAGGCATTTTCGTCCACACAACTGGATATTTTATCTTTTTCGGACAATTCGCTGTAAACACTAGAGATGGTTGTGTGTGAAAATCCCAGTATATCAGCAGTTTTTGAAATATACAGACCAGCTGTCTGGCACCAACAACCATGCCACGTTCAAAGTCACTTAAATCCCCTTTCTTCCCCTATTCTGATGAACTTTAGCAAGTTGTCTTCACCATGTCTAGATGCCTAAATGAGTTGCTGCCATGTGATTGGCTGATTAGCAATTTGTGTAACCAAGCAATTGAACAGGTGAAACTAATAAAGTGGCTGGTGAGTATATATCTACCATTGCTTTGGTAGAATGCAGAAGTACACAGTGATTATCTGCTGGAGCATGCCTAGAAGCAAATGATCTGCTGTGTAATGCAATGCCTGTGTTTCTGAAGCTAAACACTGATAAAGGCGGGGGGGGGGGGTGATCAGACTACTGCAAACAGTATAGCTATTTAAGTTATTTTGCTTATTTTTAAAAATAATTTTAAAATACTTGTCAGCAATTTTTAAACAATTTTGTTTATGCAAACTATTTTTAGCCCTTTTGGGATATGCACAGATCTTAACATGTTTTATGGCACTTTAATGTTGACTTTCCCATCCCTTTAAGTAGATGATAGGGAACCAAACTAGCTAAATGAGAAAACAGTGATACTTTCTACAACTCCAGTGAGTATGAACCTCTCAACTATTGAACTGTTGTGAGTTTGGATTTAGTGTGCATAGAGGCTCATCCCCTCTTGTTAAAGGGTCTCTGAGATGCTAAGCAGCAAGGAAGCGAGGTCATGATTTACAGTTTAAAAAAAGTGAAAATCCTGTAAAACTAAAAGTTGTTAAGTCTTTTGCAAAGAAACTCAAATCTTTCATTTTGTGTATAGTTCATGACAAAATTGTCCTAGGCCTCTAACACTAGATATATAGTTTAAAATAATACATACAGAAAGATAAGTGCTCTCTCAGGAACAAACAGTTTAATAGCCTGTTCTATGGCGATTTACCATATGACAGCAGCCATTATTAGCCCAATACTGCTTTTTCACAGAGAAGAACTATCCTGAAGTCTTAGTCTGACTAACAAGGTCAGTCCACCCCTAAAATACCAGACAATTCTTCTTTATGCCCAACTTGGACATGAACCAGTGACGTGCGGTGAGGTCAGAGGTTAGTGAGGCATTGGGTATGATACACTGGGTATGATATAAGAAACACATATATGAACCCAATAGAGTAGATTACATTTACGATTAAAATTGCAGGTTGCACAATGACAATTAACATTCTTTACAACAAGCATATACACACAATTCTTGTTACATAGGCAAATGCAGTTACACAATTTATACTCATTCAACACAAAAGAAAAAATATAGTGCATGTTCTTACCTCACCAGAGGCAGAACTTTTTTCACTTTCTGGGATGAGATTGAGATTGAAATGAAATTAAGTTTTAAAGAAATAGCAATACACATGGGTGAGCCAATCACATGAGGAAAATATGTGCAGTCACCAATCAAAAGCTACTGAGCCTATCTAGATATGCTTTTCAGGAAGGAATATCAAGAGAATGAAGCAAATTAGATAACAGAAATAATTTAGAAAGTTGTTTAAAATGGTATTCTCTATCAGAATCACAAAAGAAAAAATTGGGTTTAATGTCCCTTTAAGCACCAGCACATCTGTATTGATTGTGCTGATTACCTGGAGAATAAAGCACGCGCACACACACTACATGCGCACAAACACTCTGCTCCAACAGTCAAATTCTGAAATTACAATTACATAGGAATACAATATATTATTTTGGATAACAAAAGGGCGGTTATCCTATTGTTAACTTGAGATATGTTTGAAATGAAATTATGAGAAATACATACTGCCACATCTGCAGCACTTAGATTGTATAAGATTAACTCTTCAGTCAAGATTTTATCTAAAAATTCTACACTTGTTTGAAATGTTTTTTTTTATTATTTATGCAAATGATCATTTGCATATTTTGTACAAACCTGTACGGTTTCCCAATCCAGGCTGACAGCAAGCTAAGAAGCAGTACAGATTTGTACAATAATATGCAAATTATCATTTGCATAAATAATAATTAAAAAAAATATTTCAAACAAGTGTAGAATTTTAAGATAAAATCTTGACTGAATAGGCATAATGGGGCAGTAAGAAATATTTCTTTAACAATGACAGTAGTCAATAAACAGCATTAAGACTTTTTTTTTTTGCCTCTTCTCCTCCAATATTTTTTGACACCAGGTTGACCAAAATAGACAGGTTAAAATTTATGAAAAAGAGTGTTCATTTTTTTTTTTTTTTTTAAATGTTGAGAGCAGACAGTATCACTAACAATGAAAAATGTAACTAGATTTGCTGTCAGAGAAGTAATACTACAAATGACCACTAGAGGTCCTCAGAGAAAAAAAAATGAATGAAGGAGAAAATAAATACAATACGTGACAATTCTATAAACGTTACAACAGCCTTATGATTAGTGCAGTGAGATGAAGAGCAAGTCACCTACTACAAGACACATTAAAGGCTGCAGCCCTGAGTCCCCCCCCCCTTCCTATCCCTAGTAGTAGCAGCGCCTGCTCTCAGCCTCTTACTGATTGCTGGAGAGACACGGAGGGAGGGGAGACAGACAGTGAGTGTGTGACAGCAGAAGGGAGGGATGTTTTTTCAATAAGTATAGGTTAGCAGCAACCCATATGACTGCCCCGCAAGGTCTCTGGATAAAACTGTACATTGACAGTCTGTGCTCTATTATTATGCAAATTATATTAAATCAACCCAGCTCTTAAAAGCAAGAAGAATCATACTTATGTGGTTTAGATCTTAGCTGCTGAAGGCAGCCTCGTTTAATTTTAAATATGTGAAAACAAAACAAGATTCTTTCTTAGCCCCCTTAACAAGTAGTCGAACCACTCTTGGGTGCATACTGCATATGGTTATGAGACACTGAACAACACTGAAACACTGAACTAAACTAAACAGGATATAACTAAATAACATATTAACGATATGAGAAACCTTATTAAGAGAAATAATTTGTAGGTGTCCGTTCAGCCCCATGGTATTGACTGTGGGAAGATCTCAGTCACTAAAGACTTCTGTTGTTTTACAGGCATTAATCAGGAAAGCCGGTTCAGTGGGATTAAGGGTTTGTGCACATTATTTTTATTATAATATACCTTGATGTCATCAAGGTATATTATAATAAAAATAATGTGCACAAATAATAGTAATAAAGTAATTCACTAACAGAAGCGGCTGCTGCATAGATTCACTGCGATTCAACAGAAGTTGCAGATGTCCCCTGGCAGTGATCTTTTAATGTTTAATCCAGGGCTGACTGTAATCTTGTAATGGTCTCAGTTGGTCTCAGTTACTTACCTTAACGTTCCGGTACAGTAGGTCAGGGGCCAGGCAGCTGATCCTATCGCTTGACTAACTTGATGTAGATGATCCGTCTCTCCTTCCCGCCAGTACAGCTCTCTATGCTGCTCCCTTGTGCATGCGCAGGGAGCCAATCAACGCCGGTCACGTTCTCCTGGTGCTGTCAATCACCAGGAGTACATGACCATCTCTGATTGGCTCGAGGCAGCATAAGGGATGCCTCTTATTGGTCTATATTTTGCTTCGGGTAATTTAAAGGTTGTTTTACAACCAGTGGGTGGCGCTGCTGCTATCCAGGAAAATGTGTCCATGTTTTGCTATGGAGAGATGCACTCCTGTATGATGCCTCTCCATAGCGTTACATGGCTGGAAAAAAAAAACGGTGATTTTTTTTTTGTTTTAATTAAAATTAAATTAAAATTCTGGCCCCATATGGCAGGGGAGGCAGTGCCTCCCCTGCCTCCTATGACTGCACGTCCCTGCCATGAACAGTACAAATTGTATATGGTCAGGTTCTTTGGTGCCATTTTTCTATGTCTAGACTAAAAGTTCTGTGTTTTAAGGTTATATTCAATGTTCCGGAATTAAAATATCCTAAGCTCCCTAGTCTATTGGGGTTGGTTACATTTTATATCTTCTCCTTTAGATCCTACTGTAAACTGTTAGGTGTTAAATAACATGTTAGTTATTGTTATTTGGCACTAAACATCTGTGCTTTCGTTATCCTTTTTTGCATAAGCCACGTCTACTTGGTTAGAAAAAGTTCTATTTATGGTGATCATTAGGTTTAGAACGTTAATTCACTATAGTTGTATCTTCAGCATTTTATGTTCCATTCAATTAAGGAGAATTATATACCCCTACATATTTATGGTGAACTGTGGTTCCTATAGAGTTTTTTCATAGCATGTTTTTTCCTGTTTGCGATACTGGGTTTATTCCTTTTCTGTATTACAGAGTACACTCCTCTAATCTTTGGAACTTAGTGGATAGCTAGTGCTGGGAAATTGTAGTACTAACAGTAAGGTTAGCACGAGTAAAGTAAGGAGCTGGGAGTTAATAGTTCTTACCCTCTCTGTCACTATAATGCCTTGAGGTACAGAACCTCCCCAGTGCTTCAATGATCCCCCTTACGAATGTATTCGTTCAAGTCTTGGGTATATTTATGTTATGCACAATATTTTCATACTCACTTGAGATCTGTTTACTGTATATTAGAGGTAGAAACTATATTTATGGGGTTTTTTTTTATTAATGATGTGCTGTTGGTGGCCATAATATAGCCTTCCTATAGAAGCCAAATTCAACATTGGTAAGTTTAGCTCATTCAAATTTGAAGTTATTTACCTAAGACTTAGGTAGAAATATATCCTTGTGCATATTTGCTTTAATTATAACATATTTCATAGACTCCATTATATGTTTGCAACAATATTAACATGTCGGCTAAGCAGACACTCTAATATAACAATTATTGCACTGGCCATCTTCCCAATTTTCAGTACTAATAGTTCTCTTATTATTATATTTATGAGTATAAGCTATGTCTTTCTTTTTCACTTCCAAGTGGAGTTTCTAATTTAAATACTATAAATAAATTTAAAAAGATATATATTTTTATAAATATATATATATATATATATATATATATATATATAGATAAATGGTGTTTTCCATGTAATAGATTTGTAGTGTTGTAACAGGATGATTGTAAAGGGTCCTATATAATGAGGATTATAGTCCTCAGCAATTTCCAGGCAGGATTAACTTTCTCATAAGTAATCGTGAGTTGAATTGTATTAAAGATATTCAAACAAAATATCTATTTGAAATTTATACTCTGCAATTCAGAGTGTTATTAAATGTCTTGAAACACACTTAAAGAGTCAGCAACATGGCAGCAATTACCCGTCAACTGGATGGTTAGTGCACATTATATTTACAAGCCGGTCATGCAGCAGAAACTTTCCATTATATGGTTGTGACTATGTAAATCAGGCGGACAGGACCAGAAATCATCCTCTTAACCGACACCTCTCCTGTGTCTAAGAATCCACAGAAAGCACAGACACAAGAAACTTTTATAGTCCCATTTTCTTTCATATGGCACAATATTAAGAGCATTGTCCTCAATTTGCCTCATGGTGTTTTCCATCCGTCGTCTAGGATCTATTGTTGGCAATATTTCAGGCATTGCACACCCCAACCCCGTAGGGATCGACTCAAGCCCCGACATGTCAACCATCAGCAGGTGTATAATCTGTTGTGGTTCTAAGCTGCCGCAGTTTATCTCCCCTGCGCAACATCTAGGATAGGCCTCCGTAACCGGAGGGAGCAAAGAAAAGGCCTTCAGAAGGATCTTCGAGTTGGAGCAATGTGTCTGTACTGTGAGCAGATGTTCCAAGTTCTCCTGTGCATCACAGAGAGGCGTCGGTCCATCGATCCCATCTGCAGACAAGTGGCGATCTTCCAAAGGGTACGCTGCAGATCTGTTATCCGATACTGCACATGTTGTGATAGCTATCCAGGAGTTGCGATTTTAGAGTAGTGTAGCTGTGTTGCAAATTAGTTGGAGTCACTCCAAGAAAACAGGAACGTCTGCTGTCTTGCACCATTTTTATTAGCGTCTCACAACTACTAAGTAGATGGTCCATTTTGGGTGCAAAAGTTGCTAGTAGCTTTAGAACGATATCTCTTTCTGTATCCATTGCCTCGTGGATGGCAGAGATAGATACAGTCCGTTCCACTATTTCAATACTCAAAATGCCTTCCGGGGTAGAAGTGATCAGATTCCTTTTATCTACTAGGATTTCCCGGACACTTATTTGTCAATGGAGAGGTAGATGGCAAGATATACAGGCTGCAAATTGGCTTTTTAAAAGAGGGTATCTTCAGAGCAAAAGATTCTTGCAGCCATCTTGGAATGCCGCCCACCGGAAGTCCTCCAAAATTCAGTTGTTTTTTATTAAAAAAATATATATACTTTTTTTTGTAGCAAAAAACTAAAATATACTTTATGTTGGGGGCAATTGGGCCACTTTTAAAAAATTAACTAGAGATCTGATCTCTGGTTAACTTTCTGAATGATGATTGCTTGTAAGGATTCCACTCCGTGTTTTTGTTTTCACCTTTTCCCTGACACCTGACTCAGGCTTACCTGTACTTAAGGCATCACCTGACTGCAGACAGGTGCTTAATTATTAAAACTTTAGGCTGCATCTGAGGCCTGACATACCTAATTGTTGTGCTTCTCATATCAAGCTACTCCAACTTTCTATCTAAACCGGAGCGTGTCTGCTCCCTGGGAGTGATTACAAACCAAGCTCTGCCATCACGGTTACAACCGCACCTTTTCAACAATCAAGAGACTTTTTATTATTCAGCGTTTATGCTATAACTCTCCTACCTGCAGCTGCTGTATGCTTGTTTCACTTTTCCTGTGCAAGTCTCGCAATCACTAAGGCTCTGAAGTGCTCCAGTCTTCCCGGTCTCCTCCCCCCAACTGCCGCAACTGAGCGCAACCGCAGCTCACACAGCTTGCTACGGAACATACAGCAGGAAGCTAGATAAGCCGCTCCACTTCAGTTTGACATCTACGGCTGGCTGGGGGTAAGCCTTAAACAACATACAACTGCTGTGTACAAGTTAAGGCTGTCTAGTACTATACATTATCGTTTTACTCACCGCAATCCTGAAAAGCAACCTTGTGGACTGAGTTAACTATTGCGGTCTCCATTCAGTTTATGCTAACTGCATTTGTGACAACTCACTCGCACTGTGGCTTATCAACTTGTTTCTTACTTTAAATGAGCTGAATGAACTTTAACCTCCAACAAATAAGTATTGGTTTGCTATTTGTTTCTCCTCCATACCCTAACCAAAGGTTATTGTTTTGTTGTGACCTATAACAGCAACTCAGACTTTCTTTTCATTATAAGAAGTTAAACCTTATTCTGCAATTTAATTATTTGAGATTAAATTTCTTCACTGTAAGCAGCCTGGTCTTTGCTGTACAATAGTCCATTGCCATAGTGATACAAATATATTATTTGATTTTACTCTGCAGTTGTGATCCATAACCATCTAGCTCAGCAGCATTACAGAATAATTAAGCCCATAAAAAATGGATCCAGCAGAGTTGCCCCAATTCATTTACAATCTCTCCAAGAGAGTGGATGAACTCACTCAAGGCCTTAGGGATCTAAAGGTCGAAAATGAGACTTTAAGAAAGATTATAAAAGACACCACTCCCCTTAAAGGAAAAAGTGCTGAATCTATAGTTGAACCACAGATTGCAGCACCTGATTTGTTCAATGGAGATAGGAGTCTATATCGCCAATATAGGAATGCATGCCTCCTCACCTTCAATTTAAAACCTCACACCTATCCTAATGATAAGGTTAAAGTCCTTTCTATGATCTCCTACCTAAGGGGTGAACCCCGTATCTGGGCTGACACCCTTTTTGAAAACAACGATCCTATTCTATCTTCCTTACAGTCCTTCTTAGCTGTCATGGATGAACTTTACTCAGACTCTAACTTACAACTGACTGCAGAAAGTAAGATGCGTAAACTAAAACAAGGCAACCGTGCCGTTGAAGTCTACATAACGGAGTTCAAACAACATGCCATTGATTCTCAATGGAACGTGATTGCCTTATGGAACCAATTTCGTCTTGGGCTCTCAGAGGCAGTTAAAGACGAGCTTGCCCGTACAGATCTCCCTGACACCTTAGATGGCCTCATGAAGCTCTCCATGCAAATTGATAGAAGACTCCGCGAAAGGAAGTCTGAACGCCAACCTGGGGACTCTGCTTACAAGAGAGCCCTCCATCCTCCATCAACTAGTTCTTCTTCAAGTGTTCCCGAACCTATGGATATAGGCTTTATGCGAGGACCACTGACTTCAGAAGAAAGATTTAGAAGAAAATCAAAGGGTCTCTGCATGTACTGTGGTAGTCCTAACCATGCTATTCGTGATTGTCCTTCTCTACGTAAAAACAAAAATAGTAAGTCCCTCTTACAACTGACCTCGTTGATTGTACATGATAAACCAATTCACTGTACTTTAACTCTCTCGTTACAGTGGGACAACAATCGCATGACGAAAGAAGCTATAATTGATACCGGAGCCCAAGGAAATTACATTGATCTATCTATTGTATTAAAGAATAAAATTCCACTCATCACTAAATTGTCTCCTGTCTCTATTAGGGTTGTAGATGGCTCTGAAATTTCCTCTGGCCCCATTACCCAGCACACAATTCCTATTCTCGTATCCACTATAGGATCTCATCAAGAATACATATCGTTTGATGTTATTTCCTCACCTCTCTTTCCCATTGTGTTAGGCTTACAATGGCTCAGGTTACACAAACCCGTGATCAACTGGAGTAATTTAGGTTTAACTTTTGATTCAGCTTACTGCCACCAAACTTGTCTGAATCATTCCACCCTGCTTCAGATAATAGAAACACCACAGATTCCGGAAGTATATAAAAAATTTGCAGAGGTATTTAGTAAGAAAGAAGCGGAGACACTGCCTCCACATCGGTCATATGACTGTCCTATCGAGCTCAAACCTGGTACCACTCCTCCCTATGGTCATCTTTACCCTCTTTGTCAACCTGAACTTGACCATCTAAAGACATATTTAGATGAAAATTTAAAAAAAGGCTTTATTCGTCCATCAGTCTCTCCAGCTGCTGCAGGTTTCTTCTTTGTAAGAAACAAAGACAACTCCCTCCGTCCAATTATCGATTTCAGGGAACTTAACAAAATCACTGTAAAAAATAGGTATCCCCTACCACTCATCCCCGAACTCATTGAACGTCTCCAACATGCCAAAATATTCACTAAGTTGGACTTAAGAGGGGCCTACAACTTAGTCCGCATTAGAGAAGGGGATGAGTGGTTAACTGCTTTCAGGACCAGATACGGTCTTTTTGAGTACCTAGTAATGCCGTTCGGGTTAAAAAAATGTCCCGGCCACGTTCCAGTACTTTATCAATGATATATTTCACGATCTACTGGATACTTGTGTGGTCGTGTACTTGGACGACATTCTAGTGTACTCAAACACCTTAGAAGACCATATTAAACACGTAAGTTGGATACTCTCCAGACTCCAAGTGCATAGGCTATATGCAAAACTCGAGAAGTGTGTTTTCCACACAAAAGAAATAGATTTCTTAAGTTACTCCATCGGTCCAAATGGTATCCAAATGCAGGCTAATAAAGTTGATTCCGTAAAAAATTGGCCACAACCAAAAAACAGGAAAGAGCTACAACGATTCCTCGGTTTTAGCAACTATTATAGGAAATTTATTAAAAATTTTTCTCAAATAGCTAAACCTCTTACTGCTCTTACCAGCTCCAGCATACCATTTATTTGGAACAGCAAGGCAACTGAAGCGTTTACCTCTCTAAAAAACTCCTTCTGCTCTGCTCCAATTCTTCAATTTCCTGACCCTTCTCTCCAATTTGTTCTAGAGGTGTATTCCTCGGATTATGCCCTCGGAGCTGTCCTTTCCCAAAGACGAAGCATGAATGACCCTCTTCATCCAGTGGCCTTCTATTCAAAAATATTATCACCTCCTGAGATGAATTATGCTGTTGGTGAAAAAGAACTCTTGGCCATAAAACGTGCTTTCGAGCATTGGAGGCATCTCTTGGAGGGCACCCTCTTACCAATCACCATCTTCACCGACCATCGTAATCTCGAGTTTCTCCAGAAGAATAAAACTCTCTCTAGTCGTCAGGTTAGATGGAGCCTATACTTCAGTAGGTTCAACTATCAAATAGTCTATAGGCCCGGTTCTAAAAATGGAAAGGCCGATGCACTGTCCAGAAAAGACCATAGACCTCCAAATACTCAGGAATCCACTTCTATCATTCCTCCGGATAGATTCCTGGGACTTCTTTCTACTTTCAAGACACAGGTACGGACAGCTTTACGGACTGATCCACAGCTACCCCACCTTCAACTCTCACGTAGAAACAATCTCTACTATCATGACAATCGTTTATACATCCCCGAGAACCTCAGGTTAGCTCTGATTAAACAACATCATGATCCACCTCTTCTGGGACATCCCGGTATCAGCAAAACTAAAGAACTTCTCAGTCGTTCCTATTGGTGGCCAAATTTGGAAACTTCTGTTAAGAACTATATATCCAACTGCACCATCTGCATCACATCCAAAAAGGAAAGGGCTAAACCATATGGACAACTTCTTCCAATACAAATACCCACCAGACCTTGGCTACATCTAGGCATGGACTTTATAGTCGAGCTGCCCGTAAGTTCTGGTTTCAACACCATCCTAGTTGTTACAGACATTCTGACCAAAATGGCCCATTTCATTCCATTTAACAAACTCCCCACTTCCAGTGAAACTGCACAGCTCTTCTTAAATTCTATCGTCCGTTACCATGGTATTCCATCTATCATAACAACCGATAGGGGTACACAGTTTACCTCTAAGTTTTGGAAGAATCTCTCCGAACAACTAAAATTTGACCATCGTTTAAGTACTGCCTTCCATCCGCAAACAAATGGCCAAACGGAGAAATTAAACCAATGGTTAGAGCAGTACTTACGCTGTTACTGCTCATACCATCAAACCGACTGGTCACAATACTTATATCTTGCAGAATTTGCATACAATAACTCGGTTAACTCATCCACCAAAGTCTCTCCCTTCTTCGCCAACTACGCATATCATCCTCAATTCTGCTTGGAAAATCCGGATAACCCAAATTCTCCTTCTGTAGATGATCTACTCCAAAAGCTCGCTGAGAACTTCCACTTCCTTAGAAGCAATATTCAACAGGCTCAAACTTCACAAAAGAAATACTACGATTTACGCAGACGACCATCACCTCCTTATGCTATTGGCAATAAAGTTTGGCTTTCGACAAAAAACATCAAAATGCCAGTTCCCAGCAAAAAATTAGCAGGATTGTACATTGGGCCATTCACTATCACTAAGGTGGTTAACCCAAACGCAGTAACTCTTGATTTACCTAGTTCGATTCCAATCCATCCCACCTTTCATGTGTCCCTCCTTAAACCAGCTTCAAATGACCCTGCAGTGAAACCCATTTTACCTCCTGTTTCGATACCCTTGGATTCAGATGTTTATGAGATCCACGACCTCCTGGATTCTAGACGACATAGAGGGGTTTTGCAATATCTGGTGAGATGGAAGGGCTACTCACCTGAAGATGATACTTGGGAGCCCTATACTCATATTGATGCTCCTAGACTGATCTCCCGATTCCACAGACGTTATCCTCTTAGACCCAGACATCAAGCCGAGGATCGGCTTGCTTGAAGGGGGACGTATGTAAGGATTCCACTCCGTGTTTTTGTTTTCACCTTTTCCCTGACACCTGACTCAGGCTTACCTGTACTTAAGGCATCACCTGACTGCAGACAGGTGCTTAATTATTAAAACTTTAGGCTGCATCTGAGGCCTGACATACCTAATTGTTGTGCTTCTCATATCAAGCTACTCCAACTTTCTATCTAAACCGGAGCGTGTCTGCTCCCTGGGAGTGATTACAAACCAAGCTCTGCCATCACGGTTACAACCGCACCTTTTCAACAATCAAGAGACTTTTTATTATTCAGCGTTTATGCTATAACTCTCCTACCTGCAGTTGCTGTATGCTTGTTTCACTTTTCCTGTGCAAGTCTCGCAATCACTAAGGCTCTGAAGTGCTCCAGTCTTCCCGGTCTCCTCCCCCCAACTGCCGCAACTGAGCGCAACCACAGCTCACACAGCTTGCTACGGAACATACAGCAGGAAGCTAGATAAGCCGCTCCACTTCAGTTTGACATCTACGGCTGGCTGGGGGTAAGCCTTAAACAACATACAACTGCTGTGTACAAGTTAACGCTGTCTAGTACTATACATTATCGTTTTACTCACCGCAATCCTGAAAAGCAACCTTGTGGACTGAGTTAACTATTGCGGTCTCCATTCAGTTTATGCTAACTGCATTTGTGACAACTCACTCGCACTGTGGCTTATCAACTTGTTTCTTACTTTAAATGAGCTGAATGAACTTCAACCTCCAACAAATAAGTATTGGTTTGCTATTTGTTTCTCCTCCATACCCTAACCAAAGGTTATTGTTTTGTTGTGACCTAGAAAAGCAACTCAGACTTTCTTTTCATTATAAGAAGTTAAACCTTATTCTGCAATTTAATTATTTGAGATTAAATTTCTTCACTGTAAGCAGCCTGGTCTATGCTGTACAATAGTCCATTGCCATAGTGATACAAATATATTATTTGATTTTACTCTGCAGTTGTGATCCATAACCATCTAGCTCAGCAGCATTACATTGCTACTATGAGTTTGCGGTAGCAATAACTAGCCACTTGTAATGGCTGGTTATTTATCGCACGCTCCTTAAATGGGCACAAGATAAATAAGCGCTCCACTTGTAATCTAGCCCTAAGGAGGTAAAAAAAAATTAAAATTAAAGGGACACTCAATCAAAATTAAACTTTCATTATTCAGATAGAGCATGCTATTTTAAACAACTTTACAATTTACTTCCATTAACAAAATGTGCACAGTCTTTTTATATTTAAACTTTTTGAGTCACCAGCTCCTACTGAGCATGTGCAAGAATAAGTGTGTATGCTTTTGTGAATGGCTGATGGCTGTCACATGGTACATGTATGCATTTTTGATTGGCTGATGGCTGTCACATGGTACAGGGGGAGTGGAAAAAGACATAACTTTTAAAATTGTCAGAAAAAAAATCTACTACTCATTTGAAGTTCAGACTAAGTGCTATTGCATTGTCTTGTTATCTTGCATGTGTTGATTATGCAAATCTACTGTGTTGACTGGTCCTTTAAGGTGATTTGGCAGCTTTTACTGATATGATTATGCACTAATTAATTTATTCATTTACCCACTGAGATGTTGGTATTTGAGTTTACGGTTACCCCCAAGGCAGAACATGCAGTGATCTGAGATGTCATATCATAAAATGCAGCATGTCTGCAGAAAAATCAGGACACATGCAGGAACTGTTAGCGCTTGAACTTTGTAGTGCTGTTCCACATTAGACAGCTCTCTTCAAACAGAGCTGTGCTCTGGTTGCAATGTGTAAGTTTTCCTTAACACAGTGCATCCAGAGCAAAATGCTGTTTGAAGTAAGCAGTCAAATATACAGTAGTGCTGCAAAGCAGCAGCACATTGCTTGTTGACTGGCTCTCAGAGATTTTTTCAAACCCACCCCCTAGGCTTTCTCAGTCTGCAAAGCTGTTTATTCTGAATGTAAGACGTTAGTATGAGCATTGCATCTTTTTTATTACTACATTTCTATGTTAGACCAAGAGAAAAGGAAACAGATTTATTCAAGGGACATTTTAATTTTTTTTTTTTTTTGTATGCAACTAATTTGCAATGCAATTATATTATAAAGCATTAAAAATTGCTTTATTCTTCAGTTAACCAACACAGTTGAACTGGTGCCTTATTGTAACTGTCTAATTTAAAATTTTATTTTATTTGAAAAAGACCTGCAGAAAAATTTTCACTAAAAAAAATATCCGCAGAAAGTGAAGAAATGTTCTGCCTCTGGGACGGTTACTAGTAATAGAATTATTCACATATATTAAATTATTTCATATGTTTTTAGAGAGAAACATTTTTTGAAAAAGAAAATACATATTAAAATAAGATGTAGGTGTTAAAAAATAAAAACAGTTCAACTAGGGGAACAGAAATGAGAAAAGTGTAAAAACAAGAGACAACGAGAACAACACAATATCTAAGGGATGAGCCACAACTGTGGGAGGTGTCGTTCTCAGCCAGTGAAAAGTTGACATTGGTATATTAACCCCTTAACGACCGAGGACGTGCAGGGTACGTCCTCAAAAAAAAGGCAGTTAATGCCTGAGAACGTACCCTGCACGTCCTCAGTTTGGAAAGCAGCTGGAAGCGATCCTGCTCGCTTCCAGCTGCTTTCCGGTTATTGCAGTGATGCCTCGATATGGAGGCATCCTGCAATAACTTTTTTAAGCCATCCGGTGC
Source organism: Bombina bombina (assembly GCF_027579735.1). Taxonomy (NCBI): domain Eukaryota; kingdom Metazoa; phylum Chordata; class Amphibia; order Anura; family Bombinatoridae; genus Bombina; species Bombina bombina. The sequence goes on from NC_069500.1 coordinate 112,265,435, forward strand.
AGAGAGAGCCACTCTGTGGCCCTCTCTGCACCGGAGATCGGTGGCTCCCTGCGTTGGTGGGTGGGAGCCGGACCGGGAGGCGGGTGGCGGCCATCGATGGCCCTGGTTATCTGCAGGGGGGGCGGGATTGTGGGCGGGGATGAGCGGGGGCGCGCACGGACGCGCGCGTGCACGGGAGGGCGGGGGCGGGCGCGTGCACGGGGAGGGAGCGGGTGGGAACCGCTACACTACAGAAAATATCTTAAAAAAAAGTTTGTAAATGCCTTTTTATTAAAAAAAAAAAAAAAAAAGATCAGCAAGGTGGTGGGTGTTTGTCTGTGTGGGGGGGGAAGCTACACTACAGAAAAAATCCAAATAAATATAAAAAAACCACTTTTTTTTTGCAAACTGGGTACTGGCAGACAGCTGCCAGTACCCAAGATGGCCCCCAATGAGGCAGAGGGGATGGTCAGAGAGCGGTTTTGGGGGGGATCAGGGAGGTTGTAAATATGCTAAAAAAATGTATTTTTTTTTAAAAAAAAACCTTTTATTTTAGTACTGGCAGACTTTCTGCCAGTACTTAAGATGGCGGGGACAATTGTGGGGTGGGGGAGGGAAGGGAGCTGTTTGGGAGGGATCAGGGGGTGGGATGTGTCAGGTGGGAGGCTGATCTCTACACTAAAGCTAAAATTAACCCTGCAAGCTCCCTACAAACTCCCTAATTAACCCCTTCACTGCTAGCCATAATACACGTGTGAGGCGCAGCAGGATTTAGCGGCCTTCTAATTACCAGAAAGCAATGCCAAAGTCATATATGTCTGCTATTTCTGAACAAAGGGGTCCCAGACAAGTATTTACAACCATTTGTGCCATAATTGCACAAGCTGTTTGTAAATTATTTCAGTGAGAAACCTAAAATTGTGAAAAATTTAACTTTTTTTTCAATTTGATCGCATTTGGCGGTGAAATGGTGGCATGAAATATACCAAAATGTGCCTAGATCAATACTTGGGGTTGTCTATTATACTACACTAAAGCTAAAATTAACCCTACAAGCTCCCTAAAAGCTCCCTAATTAACCCCTTAACTGCTGGGCATAATACACTTGTGGTGCGCAGTGGCATTTAGCGGCCTTCTAATTACCAAAAAGCAACGCCAAAGCCATATATGTCTGCTATTTCTGAACAAAGGGGATCCCAGAGAAGAATTTACAACCATTTATGCCATAATTGCACAAGTTGTTTGTAAATAATTTCAGTGAGAAACCAAAAGTTTGTGAAAAAATTTGTGAAAAAGTGAACGATTTTTTGTATTTGATCGCATTTGGCGGTGAAATGGTGGTATGAAATATACCAAAATTGTCCTAGATCAATACTTTGGGATGTCTACTAAAAAAAAATATATACATGTCAAGGGATATTCAGGGATTCCTGAAAGATATTAGTGTTCTAATGTAAATAGCGCTAATTTTGGAAAAAAGTGGTTTGGAAATAGCAAAGTGCTACTTGTATTTATGGCCCTATAACTTGCAAAAAAAGCAAAGAACATGTAAACATTGGGTATTTCTAAACTCAGGACAAAATTTTGAAACTATTTAGCATGGGTGTTTTTTGGTGGTTGTAGATATGTAACAGATTTTGGGGGTCAAAGTTAGAAAAAGTGTGTTTTTTTCAATTTTTCCTCATATTTTATATTTTTTTTTATAGTAAATTATAAGATATGATGAAAATAATGGTATCTTTAGAAAGTCCATTTAGTGGCGAGAAAAACGGTATATAATATGTGTGGGTACAGTAAATGAGTAAGAAGAAAATTACAGCTAAACACAAACACCACAAAAATGTAAAAATAGCCTTGGTCCCAAACGGACAGAAAATGTAAAAGTGCTGTGGTCATTAAGGGGTTAAACGTTTCCATGCAAAGAAATATGTTTAACCCCTTGCGCCAATCAGACATAGATATACATCATGCTGTACATTGCCCATTGTACTACATAATGTATATCTACATCTGATCTTCAGGAACTCCAGCAGTCTGGGCTGCATGCATTTGCCTTCATATGGTAACAGAGCTTGATCAGTTCTTCGTTACCATATGAATGCAGACTGCTTGTCTGTGTCATTGCCTGCAATGATCTCTGTTTGTGCCGGTGAAAGGTTCAGGAGGGATGGAGGGAGGTGGGTGGGCAGCACAGCGGTGGAAGGAGTGGGAGGGTCCCTACCTATAGAAAAGTAAGTGTGGATGAAAGAGGGAGGGAATAGATGCTCTGATAAAGTTAGAAAATGAGGAATCAGGATGGGGGGCCCTACAGTAGCAATTGCAGGGAGGGGGAAGGACCACTAAAGTACAGAAAAAAAAACTCTTCTATCTATTAACTGGGTATTGGCGAGAGCTGTAGGGAACCTAAGATGGTGGACACAATTGGGAGGGTTAAAAAGTGGTTTGGGAGGGATCAGGGAGGTGGAAGGGTAAGGGGGATCCTACACTTTAAAACTGTCTGCTAGTACCTAAGATGATGGTCAGGAGTGTAATTGTGGGAGGAAAGAGCTGTTTGGGAGGGATCAGGGATGGTAATCCTGCATTAAAATACTATTACCCTTGCCAGCTAACTAATTAACCCCTTCACTGCTGGGAATTTCAGATGTGTGTTGCGCAGTTGCAATTAGTGGCCTTCTAATTGCCAAAAACTGATTCCAAAGTCATGCATGTCTGCTATTTCAGAACAAATGGGACCCCAGAGGACCTTTTACAACCATTTGTCTTATGACTGCAGTAGTTGTGTGTAAGTAATTTCAGTAAGAAGCCCAAAGTTTGTGTAAAAGTTAACAATTTTTTAATATGATTGCATTTGGCAGGGAAACAGTGGCATGAAATATACCAAAATGGGCCTAGATCAATATCTTGGGTTGTCTACTAAAACAAATATATAGTTTTGATAGGTAAATAAAAAAAACATGGGTCTATTTCTATTTAAATGGAGTGAAAGCAAAAATGCTAAAAATTCTTCAGTATTTTGAGCAAGTTTTTCTCTGAAATTCCCTGTAGCAAGGGGTTTAAGCAGAGCCCTGACATAGAAATTAGAGAAATGTTGTGATGTTTTTGTTCCTAAAAGGATGCTGCTTTATTTCATTATGTGCCCTTTAAAACATGGAATAAACATTTATTTCCTTAGCTCCCTCAGTGGCGCCTCAGGTGAAAATCAGCAACATGGAATCACAAGCAATATCTATAACATGGGAGTCATATCCAACTGGCAAATCACAAGAAGGATTTATAGTTGGGTACAACGTCTATTTAAAAAGCACTGGAGGAGGATGTGAAATCAAGGAAGCAAAAGACCTTGTGCTTTCAGGTAACTATCATGTTCAATAAATTTGTTCCAGTAATAATGTAACATATCAAATAAAATATATCACTGAGTTTGAACACAGTGGCCTAGATTTGGAGTTCGGCGGTAGCCGTCAAAACCAGCGTTAGAGGCTCCTAACGCTGGTTTTGGCCGCCCGCTGGTATTTGGAGTCAGTGATTAAAGGGTCTAACGCTCACTTTTCAGCCGCGACTTTTCCATACCGCAGATCCCCCTACGCCATTTGCGTAGCCTATCTTTTCAATGGGATCTTTCTAACGCTGGTATTTAGAGTCGTTTCTGAAGTGAGCGTTAGAGCTCTAACGACAAGATTCCAGCCGCCTGAAAATAGCAGGAGTTAAGAGCTTTCTGGCTAACGCCGGTTCATAAAGCTCTTAACTACTGTACCCTAAAGTACACTAACACCCATAAACTACCTATGTACCCCTAAACCGAGGTCCCCCCACACCGCCGTCACTCGATTAAAATTTTTAACCCCTAATCTGCCGACCGCCACCTACGTTATACTTATGTACCCCTAATCTGCTGCCCCTAACCCCGCCGACCCCTGTATTACATTTATTAACCCCTAACCTGCCCCCCACAACGTCGCCGCCAGCTACTTAAAATAATTAACCCCTAATCTTCCGACCGCAAAGCGCCGCCACCTACGTTATCCCTATGTACCCCTAATCTGCTACCCCTAACACCGCCGACCCCTATATTATATTTATTAACCCCTAATCTGCCCCCCTCAACGTCGCCGACACCTGCCTACACTTATTAACCCCTAATCTGCCGAGCGGACCTGAGCGCTACTATAATAAAGTTATTAACCCCTAACCCGCCTCACTAACCCTATCATAAATAGTATTAACCCCTAATCTGCCCTCCCTAACATCGCCAACACCTAACTTCAATTATTAACCCCTAATCTGACGACCGGAGCTCACCGCTATTCTAATAAATTGATTAACCCCTAAAGCTAAGTCTAACCCTAACACTAACACCCCCCTAAGTTAAATATAATTTAAATCTAACGAAATTAATTAACTCTTATTAAATAAATGATTCCTATTTAAAGCTAAATACTTACCTGTAAAATAAATCCTAATATAGCTACAATATAAATTATAATTATATTATAGCTATTTTAGGATTAATATTTATTTTACAGGCAACTTTGTAATTATTTTAACCAGGTACAATAGCTATTAAATAGTTAAGAACTATTTAATAGTTACCTAGTTAAAATAATAACAAATTTACCTGTAAAATAAATCCTAACCTAAGATATAATTAAACCTAACACTACCCTATCAATAAAATAATTAAATAAACTACCTACAATTACCTACAATTAACCTAACACTACACTATCAATAAATTAATTAAACACAATTGCTACAAATAAATACAATTAAATAAACTAGCTAAAGTACAAAAAATAAAAAAGAACTAAGTTACAAAAAATAATAAAATATTTACAAACATAAGAAAAATCTTACAACAATTTTAAACTAATTACACCTACTCTAAGACCCCTAATAAAATAACAAAGCCCCCCAAAATAAAAAATGCCCTACCCTATTCTAAATTAAAAAAGTTACAAGCTCTTTTACCTTACCAGCCCTGAACAGGGCCCTTTGCGGGGCATGCCCCAAGGATTTCAGCTCTTTTGCCTGTAAAAAAAAACATACCATACCCCCCCCTAACATTACAACCCACCACCCACATACCCCTAATCTAACCCAAACCCCCCTTAAATAAACCTAACACTAAGCCCCTGAAGATCTTCCTACCTTGTCTTCACCATACCAGGTTCACCGATCCGTCCTGGCTCCAACATCTTCATCCAACCCAAGCGGGGGTTGGCGATCCATCATCCGGTGCTGAAGAGGTCCAGAAGAGGCTCCAAAGTCTTCCTCCTATCCGGCAAGAAGAGGACATCCGGACCGGCAAACATCTTCTCCAAGCGGCATCTTCAATCTTCTTCCATCCGGTGCGGAGCGGGTCCATCTTGAAGCAGGCGACGCGGATCCATCCTCTTCTTCCGTTGTCTCCCGACGAATGACGGTTCCTTTAAGGGACGTCATCCAAGATGGCGTCCCTCGAATTCCGATTGGCTGATAGGATTCTATCAGCCAATCGGAATTAAGGTAGGAATTTTCTGATTGGCTGATGGAATCAGCCAATCAGAATCAAGTTCAATCCGATTGGCTGATCCAATCAGCCAATCAGATTGAGCTCGCATTCTATTGGCTGGACCTCTTCAGCACCGGATGATGGATCGCCAACCCCCGCTTAGGTTAGGATTTATTGCACAGGTAAATTTGTTATTATTTTAACTAGGTAACTATTAAATAGTTCTTAACTATTTAATAGCTATTGTACCTGGTTAAAATAATTACAAAGTTGCCTGTAAAATAAATATTAATCCTAAAATAGCTATAATATAATTATAATTTATATTGTAGCTATATTAGGATTTATTTTACAGGTAAGTATTTAGCTTTAAATAGGAATAAGTTATTTAATAAGAGTTAATTAATTTCGTTAGATTTAAATTATATTTAAATTAGGGGGGTGTTAGTATTAGGGTTAGACTTAGCTTTAGGGGTTAATACATTTATTATAGTAGCGGTGAGGTCCGCTCGGCAGATTAGGGGTTAATAATTGAAGGTAGGTGTCGGCGATGTTAGGGAGGGCAGATTAGGGGTTAATACTATTTATGATAGGGTTAGTGAGGCGGATTAGGGGTTAATAACTTTATTATAGTAGCGCTCAGGTCCGCTCGGCAGATTAGGGGTTAATAAGTGTAGGCAGGTGTCGGCGACGTTGAGGGGGGCAGATTAGGGGTTAATAAATATAATATAGGGGTCGGCGATGTTAGGGCAGCAGATTAGGGGTACATAGGGATAACGTAGGTTGCGGCGGTTTACGGAGCGGCAGATTAGGGGTTAAAAAAAATATGCAGGGGTCAGCGATAGCGGGGGCGGCAGATTAGGGGTTAATAAGTGTAAGGTTAGGGGTGTTTAGACTCGGGGTACATGTTAGGGTGTTAGGTGCAGACGTAGGAAGTGTTTCCCCATAGGAAACAATGGGGCTGCGTTAGGAGCTGAACGCTGCTTTTTTGGAAGTGTTAGGTTTTTTTTCAGCTCAAACAGCCCCATTGTTTTCTATGGGAGAATCGTGCACGAGCACGTTTTTGAGGCCGGCCGCGTCCGTAAGCAACTCTGGTATCGAGAGTTGCATTTGCGGTAAAAATGCTCTACGCTCCTTTTTTGGAGCCTAACGCAGCATTTGATTAAACTCTCGATACCAGAGTTAAATTTATGGTGCGGCCAGAAAAAAGCCCGCGGAGCGTTAACAGCCCTTTTACTGCCGAACTCCAAATCTAGGCCAGTATGTTTTGTGTCTGTAGACACAGAAAAATATTTAAAAATGTTTGTTATAAAAAATGTCTGATATTTTTCAACTGTTTCAATATTTTGTATTACTCTTTTATATATGCAGATAAAACAGAACTATAGACAATATGGGAACTGTGAGTTTGTAAAATTAGCAAACAATAATTAGATTAAATTATTGTAAATCTAAATTTGTGCTGGTAGATTGTTTTGCATTAATATATAAATACGCACAATACACAGGATTTCCATAACTCAGATTACAGGCATTATATGAAGAGCTAGTTTAAGCATTTGTATAAATAGTGACTGGTCCAGGTGTTATGTCAATGCCTCTTCTTACCTGCATGCCTAACCTACAGCCACACACGCTAACTTCTAACCAAACACACTGAGCCTGGTGTTATGTCAATGCCTCTTCTTACCTGCATGCCTAACCTACAGCCACACACGCTAACTTCTAACCAAACACACTGAGCCTGGTGTTATGTCAATGCCTCTTCTTACCTGCGTCCCTAACCTACAGCCACACACGCTAACTTCTAACCAAACACACTGAGCCTGGTGTTATGTCAATGCCTCTTCTTACCTGCATGCCTAACCTACAGCCACACACGCTAACTTCTAACCAAACACACTGAGCCTGGTGTTATGTCAATGCCTCTTCTTACCTGCATCCCCAATCTAAAGCCAAACACACTAACTTCTAACCAAACACAATGAGCCTGGTGTTATGTCAATGCCTCTTCTTACCTGCATCCCCAATCTAAAGCCAAACACACTAACTTCTAACCAAACACACTGAGCCTGGTGTTATGTCAATGCCTCTTCTTACCTTCATCCCTAACCTACAGCCACACACGCTAACTTCTAACCAGACACAATGAGCCTGGTGTTATGTCAATGCCTCTTCTTACCTGCATCCCTAACCTACAGTCACACACGCTAACTTTTAACCAAACACACTGAGCCTGGTGTTATGTCAATGCCTCTTCTTACCTGCATCCCTAACCTACAGTGACACACGCTAACTTCTAACCAAACACGCTGAGCCTGGTGTTATGTCAATACCTCTTCTTACCTGCGCCGCTAACCTACAGCCACACATGCTAACTTGTAAACAAACACACTGAGCCTAGTGTTATGTCAATGCCTCTTCTTACCTGCATGCCTAACCTACAGCCACACACGCTAACTTCTAACCAAACACACTGAGCCTGGTGTTATGTCAAAGCCTCTTCTTACCTGCGCCCGTAACCTACAGCCACACACGCTAACTTCTAACCAAACACAGAGACTGGTGTTACAGCCACACACGCTTACTTCTAACCAAACACACTGAGCCTGGTGTTATGTCAATGCCTCTTCTTACCTGCGCCCCTAACCTACAGCCACACACGCTAACTTCTAACCAAACACACTGAGCCTACTGTTATGTCAAAGCCTCTTCTTACCTGCGCCCGTAACCTACAGCCACACACGCTAACTTCTAACCAAACACAGAGACTGGTGTTACAGCCACACACGCTTACTTCTAACCAAACACACTGAGCCTGGTGTTATGTCAATGCCTCTTCTTACCTGCGCCCCTAACCTACAGCCACACACGCTAACTTCTAACCAAACACGCTGAGCCTGGTGTTATGTCAATGCCTCTTCTTACCTGCATCCCTAACCTACAGCCACACACGCTAACTTCTAACCAAACACGCTGAGCCTGGTGTTATGTCAATGCCTCTTCTTACCTGCATCCCTAACCTACAGCCACACACGCTAACTTCTAACCAAACACGCTGAGCCTGGTGTTATGTCAATGCCTCTTCTTACCTGCGTCCCTAACCTACAGCCACACACGCTAACTTCTAACCAAACACACTGAGCCTGGTGTTATGTCAATGCCTCTTCTTACCTGCGTCCCTAACCTACAGCCACACACGCTAACTTCTAACCAAACACACTGAGCCTGGTGTTATGTCAATGCCTCTTCTTACCTGCGTCCCTAACCTACAGTCACACATGCTAACTTCTAACCAAACACACTGAGCCTGGTGTTACAGCCACACATGCTAACTTCTAACCAAACAAACTGAGCCTGGTGTTATGTTAATGCCTCTTCTTACCTGCGTCCCTAACCTACAGTCACACACGCTAACTTCTAACCAAACACACTGAGCCTGGTGTTATGTTAATGCCTCTTCTTACCTGCGTCCCTAACCTACAGCCACACACGCTAACTTCTAACCAAACACACTGAGCCTGGTGTTATGCCAATGCCTCTTCTTACCTGCGTCCCTAACCTACAGCCACACATGCTAACTTCTAACCAAACACGCTGAGCCTGGTGTTATGTCAATGCCTCTTCTTACCTGTGCCCCTTACCTACAGTCACACATGCTAATTTGTAAACAAACACATTGAGCCTAGTGTTATGTCAATGCCTCTTCATACCTGCATCCCTAACCTACAGCCACACATGCTAACTTCTAACCAAACACACTGAGCCTGGTGTTACAGCCACACACGCTAACTTCTAACCAAACACACTGAGCCTGCTGTTACAGCTACACACGCTAACTTCTAACCAAACACAATGAGCCTGGTGTTATGTCAATGCCTCTTCTTACCTGCATCCCCAATCTACAGCCACACACGCTAACTTCTAACCAAACACACTGAGCCTGGTGTTATGTCAATGCCTCTTCTTACCTGAATCCCTAACCTACAGTCACACACACCAACTTCTAACCAAACACACTGAGCCTGGTGTTATGTCAATGCCTCTTCTTACCTGCATCCCTAACCTACAGTGACACACACTAACTTCTAACCAAACACGCTGAGCCTGGTGTTATGTCAATGCCTCTCCTTACCTGCATCCCTAACCTTCTTACCTGTGCCCCTGACCTACAGTCACACATGCTAATTTGTAAACAAACACACTGAGCCTAGTGTTATGTCAATGCCTCTTCATACCTGCATCCCTAACCTACAGCCACACACGCTAAATTCTAACCAAACACACTGAGCCTGGTGTTACAGCCACACATGCTAACTTCTAACCAAACACACTGAGCCTGGTGTTACAGCCACACACGCTAACTTCTAACCAAACACACTGAGCCTGCTGTTACAGCTACACACGCTAACTTCTAACCAAACACAATGAGCCTGGTGTTATGTCAATGCCTCTTCTTACCTGCATCCCCAATCTACAGCCACACACGCTAACTTCTAACCAAACACACTGAGCCTGGTGTTATGTCAATGCCTCTTCTTACCTGAATCCCTAACCTACAGTCACACACACCAACTTCTAACCAAACACACTGAGCCTGGTGTTATGTCAATGCCTCTTCTTACCTGCATCCCTAACCTACAGTGACACACACTAACTTCTAACCAAACACGCTGAGCCTGGTGTTATGTCAATGCCTCTCCTTACCTGCATCCCTAACCTTCTTACCTGTGCCCCTAACCTACAGTCACACACGCTAACTTCTAACCAAACACACTGAGCCTGGTGTTATGTTAATGCCTCTTCTTACCTGCGTCCCTAACCTACAGCCACACACGCTAACTTCTAACCAAACACACTGAGCCTGGTGTTATGCCAATGCCTCTTCTTACCTGCGTCCCTAACCTACAGCCACACATGCTAACTTCTAACCAAACACGCTGAGCCTGGTGTTATGTCAATGCCTCTTCTTACCTATGCCCCTTACCTACAGTCACACATGCTAATTTGTAAACAAACACATTGAGCCTAGTGTTATGTCAATGCCTCTTCATACCTGCATCCCTAACCTACAGCCACACATGCTAACTTCTAACCAAACACACTGAGCCTGGTGTTACAGCCACACACGCTAACTTCTAACCAAACACACTGAGCCTGCTGTTACAGCTACACACGCTAACTTCTAACCAAACACAATGAGCCTGGTGTTATGTCAATGCCTCTTCTTACCTGCATCCCCAATCTACAGCCACACACGCTAACTTCTAACCAAACACACTGAGCCTGGTGTTATGTCAATGCCTCTTCTTACCTGAATCCCTAACCTACAGTCACACACACCAACTTCTAACCAAACACACTGAGCCTGGTGTTATGTCAATGCCTCTTCTTACCTGCATCCCTAACCTACAGTGACACACACTAACTTCTAACCAAACACGCTGAGCCTGGTGTTATGTCAATGCCTCTCCTTACCTGCATCCCTAACCTTCTTACCTGTGCCCCTGACCTACAGTCACACATGCTAATTTGTAAACAAACACACTGAGCCTAGTGTTATGTCAATGCCTCTTCATACCTGCATCCCTAACCTACAGCCACACACACCAACTTCTAACCAAACACACTGAGCCTGGTGTTATGTCAATGCCTCTTCTTACCTGCATCCCTAACCTACAGTGACACACACTAACTTCTAACCAAACACGCTGAGCCTGGTGTTATGTCAATGCCTCTCCTTACCTGCATCCCTAACCTTCTTACCTGTGCCCCTGACCTACAGTCACACATGCTAATTTGTAAACAAACACACTGAGCCTGGTGTTATGTCAATGCCTCTTCTTACCTGTGCCCCTAACCTACAGTCACACACGCTAACTTCTAACCAAACACGCTGAGTCTGGTGTTATGTAAATGCCTCTCCTTACCTGCATCCCTAACCTACAGCCACACACGCTAACTTCTAACCAAACACGCTGAGCCTGGTGTTATGTCAATGCCTCTTCTTACCTGCGTCCCTAACCTACAGCCACACGCGAACTTCTAACAAAACACGCTGAGCCTGGTGTTATGTCAATGCCTCTTCTTACCTGCATCCCTAAGCTACAGCCACACACGCTAACTTCTAACCAAGCACGCTGAGCCTGGTGTTATGTTAATGCCTCTTCTTACCTGCGTCCCTAACCTACAGCCACACACGCTAACTTCTAACCAAACACACTGAGCCTGGTGTTGTCAATGCCTCTTCTTACCTGCGTCCCTAACCTACAGCCGCACATGCTAACTTGAAAACAAACACACTGAGCCTAGTGTTATGTCAATGCCTCTTCTTACCTGCATGCCTAACCTACAGCCACACACGCTAACTTCTAACAAAACACACTGAGCCTGGTGTTATGTCAATGCCTCTTCTTACCTGCGTCCCTAACCTACAGCTACACACGCTAACTTCTAACCAAACACACTGAGCCTGGTGTTAGGTCAATGCCTCTTCTTACCTGCGCCCCTAACCTACAGCCACACACGCTAACTTCTAACCAAACACACTGAGCCTGGTGTTATGTCAATGCCTCTTCTTACCTGCGTCCCTAACCTACAGCCACACACGCTAACTTCTAACCAAACACACTGAGCCTGGTGTTATGTCAATGCCTCTTCTTACCTGCGTCCCTAACCTACAGCCACACACGCTAACTTCTAACCAAACACACTGAGCCTGGTGTTATGTCAATGCCTCTTCTTACCTGCGTCCCTAACCTACAGCCACACACGCTAACTTCTAACCAAACACACTGAGCCTGGTGTTATGTCAATGCCTCTTCTTACCTGCGTCCCTAACCTACAGCCACACACGCTAACTTCTAACCAAACACACTGAGCCTGGTGTTATTTCAATGCCTCTTCTTACTGTGGTTATCTATTAATTTAAAATATCTTTACTTTCTACTAAATATAATATACTAAATCTCTATGGTGAAACCACTAAAACCAACACAAATAAATTGTGAAATAAACTCTATGAGAGGGTCTCCAATATTTGCCAAACAGTTTATTTAGGAATCAATATATGTTAATAAGAAGATAAATATTTACAGGTATATATATAAATCTATTTTACAGATACAGTGCACAATTTAAGATACAGGGCAACTTTACTACACTAACCCCAATTTGTGCAATACTGCTACACAGAATATTATCCCAGAAATACTTAGCCAGATTCTCTGTGTCCAACATCATCCATCTTTTAGCAGGAGCAGGATAAAAAAGAGGCAGAGGTTCTGGTGTTACAGTATTTTATACCCCAATTCAAAAGGGAGTGGCTTATCAAATGCCACTCATAGGCCATTGGGAGTGTACACCTAGACAGACACTAGACAAAAGAACTACTTGAATAAACCAGCTATTTCCAATATCCCTGTGATAAAATGTCACCACACTTACCTGCGTCCCTAACCTACAGCCTCACATGCTAACTTGTAAACAAACACACTGAGCCTAGTGTTATGTCAATGCCTCTTCTTACCTGCATGCCTAACCTACAGCCACACACGCTAACTTCTAACCAAACATGCTGAGCCTAGTGTTATGTAAATGCCTCTTCTTACCTGCATGCCTAACCTACAGCCACACGCGCTAACTTCTAACCAAACACACTGAGCCTGGTGTTATGTCAATGCCTCTTCTTACCTGCGCCCCTAACCTACAGTCACACACGCTAACTTCTAACCAAACACACTGAGCCTGGTGTTACAGCCACACATGCTAACTTCTAACCAAACACACTGAGCCTGATGTTATGTCAATGCCTCTTCTTACCTGTGCCCCTAACCTACAGTCACACACGCTAACTTCTAACCAAACACACTGAGCCTGGTGTTACAGCCACACACGCTAACTTCTAACCAAACAAACTGAGCCTGGTGTTATGTCAATGCCTCTTCTTACCTGCACCCCTAACCTACAGCCACACATGCTAACTTCTAACCAAACACACTGAGCCTAGTGTTATGTCAATGCCTCTTCTTACCTGCATGCCTAACCTAAAGTCACACACGCTAACTTCTAACCCAACACACTGAGCCTAGTGTTATGTCAATGCCTCTTCTTACCTGCACCCCTAACCTACAGCCACACATGCTAACTTCTAACCAAACACACTGAGCCTGGTGTTATGTCAATGCCTCTTCTTACCTGCACCCCTAACCTACAGCCACACATGCTAACTTCTAACCAAACACACTGAGCCTAGTGTTATGTCAATGCCTCTTCTTACCTGCATGCCTAACCTAAAGTCACACACGCTAACTTCTAACCCAACACACTGAGCCTAGTGTTATGTCAATGCCTCTTCTTACCTGCATGCCTAACCTACAGCCACACACACTAACTTCTAACCAAACACACTGAGCCTGGTGTTATGTCAATGCCTCTTCTTACCTGCGCCCCTAACCTACAGTCACACACGCTAACCTCTAACCAAACACACTGAGCCTGGTGTTACAGCCACACATGCTAACTTCTAACCAAACACAATGAGCCTAGTGTTATGTCAATGCCTCTTCTTACCTGCGCCCCTAACCTACAGCCACACACGCTAACTTCTAACCAAACACACTGAGCCTGGTGTTATGTCAATGCCTCTTCTTACCTGGGCCCCTAACCTACAGTCACACATGCTAACTTGTAAACAAACACACTGAGCCTAGTGTTATGTCAATGCCTCTTCTTACCTGCATGGCTAACCTACAGCCACACACGCTAACTTCTAACCAAACACACTGAGCCTGGCGTTACAGCCACACACGCTAACTTCTAACCAAACACACTGAGCCTGGTGTTATGTCAATGCCTCTTCTTACCTGCATGCCTAACCTACAGCCACACATGCTAACTTCTAACCAAACACACTGAGCCTGGTGTTATGTCAATGCCTCTTCTTACCTGCATGCCTAACCTACAACCACACATGCTAACTTCTAACCAAACACACTGAGCCTGGTGTTACAGCCACACACGCTAACTTCTAACCAAACACACTGAGCCTGCTGTTACAGCTACACACACTAACTTCTAACCAAACACAATGAGCCTGGTGTTATGTCAATGCCTCTTCTTACCTGCATCCCCAATCTACAGCCACACACGCTAACTTCTAACCAAACACACTGAGCCTGGTGTTATGTCAATGCCTCTTCTTACCTGAATCCCTAACCTACAGTCACACACACCAACTTCTAACCAAACACACTGAGCCTGGTGTTATGTCAATGCCTCTTCTTACCTGCATCCCTAACCTACAGTGACACACACTAACTTCTAACCAAACACGCTGAGCCTGGTGTTATGTCAATGCCTCTCCTTACCTGCATCCCTAACCTTCTTACCTGTGCCCCTGACCTACAGTCACACATGCTAATTTGTAAACAAACACACTGAGCCTAGTGTTATGTCAATGCCTCTTCATACCTGCATCCCTGCATCCCTAACCTACAGCCACACACGCTAAATTCTAACCAAACACACTGAGCCTGGTGTTACAGCCACACACGCTTACTTCTAACCAAACACACTGAGCCTGGTGTTATGTCAATGCCTCTTCTTACCTGTGCCCCTAACCTACAGTCACACACGCTAACTTCTAACCAAACACGCTGAGTCTGGTGTTATGTAAATGCCTCTCCTTACCTGCATCCCTAACCTACAGCCACACACGCTAACTTCTAACCAAACACACTGAGCCTGCTGTTACAGCTACACACACTAACTTCTAACCAAACACAATGAGCCTGGTGTTATGTCAATGCCTCTTCTTACCTGCATCCCCAATCTACAGCCACACACGCTAACTTCTAACCAAACACACTGAGCCTGGTGTTATGTCAATGCCTCTTCTTACCTGAATCCCTAACCTACAGTCACACACACCAACTTCTAACCAAACACACTGAGCCTGGTGTTATGTCAATGCCTCTTCTTACCTGCATCCCTAACCTACAGTGACACACACTAACTTCTAACCAAACACGCTGAGCCTGGTGTTATGTCAATGCCTCTCCTTACCTGCATCCCTAACCTTCTTACCTGTGCCCCTGACCTACAGTCACACATGCTAATTTGTAAACAAACACACTGAGCCTAGTGTTATGTCAATGCCTCTTCATACCTGCATCCCTGCATCCCTAACCTACAGCCACACACGCTAAATTCTAACCAAACACACTGAGCCTGGTGTTACAGCCACACACGCTTACTTCTAACCAAACACACTGAGCCTGGTGTTATGTCAATGCCTCTTCTTACCTGTGCCCCTAACCTACAGTCACACACGCTAACTTCTAACCAAACACGCTGAGTCTGGTGTTATGTAAATGCCTCTCCTTACCTGCATCCCTAACCTACAGCCACACACGCTAACTTCTAACCAAACACGCTGAGCCTGGTGTTATGTCAATGCCTCTTCTTACCTGCGTCCCTAACCTACAGCCACACGCGAACTTCTAACAAAACACGCTGAGCCTGGTGTTATGTCAATGCCTCTTCTTACCTGCATCCCTAAGCTACAGCCACACACGCTAACTTCTAACCAAGCACGCTGAGCCTGGTGTTATGTTAATGCCTCTTCTTACCTGCGTCCCTAACCTACAGCCACACACGCTAACTTCTAACCAAACACACTGAGCCTGGTGTTGTCAATGCCTCTTCTTACCTGCGTCCCTAACCTACAGCCGCACATGCTAACTTGAAAACAAACACACTGAGCCTAGTGTTATGTCAATGCCTCTTCTTACCTGCATGCCTAACCTACAGCCACACACGCTAACTTCTAACAAAACACACTGAGCCTGGTGTTATGTCAATGCCTCTTCTTACCTGCGTCCCTAACCTACAGCTACACACGCTAACTTCTAACCAAACACACTGAGCCTGGTGTTAGGTCAATGCCTCTTCTTACCTGCGCCCCTAACCTACAGCCACACACGCTAACTTCTAACCAAACACACTGAGCCTGGTGTTATGTCAATGCCTCTTCTTACCTGCGTCCCTAACCTACAGCCACACATGCTAACTTCTAACCAAACACTCTGAGCCTGGTGTTATGTCAATGCCTCTTCTTACCTGCGTCCCTAACCTACAGCCACACACGCTAACTTCTAACCAAACACACTGAGCCTGGTGTTATGTCAATGCCTCTTCTTACCTGCGTCCCTAACCTACAGCCACACATGCTAACTTCTAACCAAACACACTGAGCCTGGTGTTATGTCAATGCCTCTTCTTACCTGCGTCCCTAACCTACAGCCACACACGCTAACTTCTAACCAAACACACTGAGCCTGGTGTTATTTCAATGCCTCTTCTTACTGTGGTTATCTATTAATTTAAAATATCTTTACTTTCTACTAAATATAATATACTAAATCTCTATGGTGAAACCACTAAAACCAACACAAATAAATTGTGAAATAAACTCTATGAGAGGGTCTCCAATATTTGCCAAACAGTTTATTTAGGAATCAATATATGTTAATAAGAAGATAAATATTTACAGGTATATATATAAATCTATTTTACAGATACAGTGCACAATTTAAGATACAGGGCAACTTTACTACACTAACCCCAATTTGTGCAATACTGCTACACAGAATATTATCCCAGAAATACTTAGCCAGATTCTCTGTGTCCAACATCATCCATCTTTTAGCAGGAGCAGGATAAAAAAGAGGCAGAGGTTCTGGTGTTACAGTATTTTATACCCCAATTCAAAAGGGAGTGGCTTATCAAATGCCACTCATAGGCCATTGGGAGTGTACACCTAGACAGACACTAGACAAAAGAACTACTTGAATAAACCAGCTATTTCCAATATCCCTGTGATAAAATGTCACCACACTTACCTGCGTCCCTAACCTACAGCCTCACATGCTAACTTGTAAACAAACACACTGAGCCTAGTGTTATGTCAATGCCTCTTCTTACCTGCATGCCTAACCTACAGCCACACACGCTAACTTCTAACCAAACATGCTGAGCCTAGTGTTATGTAAATGCCTCTTCTTACCTGCATGCCTAACCTACAGCCACACGCGCTAACTTCTAACCAAACACACTGAGCCTGGTGTTATGTCAATGCCTCTTCTTACCTGCGCCCCTAACCTACAGTCACACACGCTAACTTCTAACCAAACACACTGAGCCTGGTGTTACAGCCACACATGCTAACTTCTAACCAAACACACTGAGCCTGATGTTATGTCAATGCCTCTTCTTACCTGTGCCCCTAACCTACAGTCACACACGCTAACTTCTAACCAAACACACTGAGCCTGGTGTTACAGCCACACACGCTAACTTCTAACCAAACAAACTGAGCCTGATGTTATGTCAATGCCTCTTCTTACCTGCACCCCTAACCTACAGCCACACATGCTAACTTCTAACCAAACACACTGAGCCTGGTGTTATGTCAATGCCTCTTCTTACCTGCACCCCTAACCTACAGCCACACATGCTAACTTCTAACCAAACACACTGAGCCTAGTGTTATGTCAATGCCTCTTCTTACCTGCATGCCTAACCTAAAGTCACACACGCTAACTTCTAACCCAACACACTGAGCCTAGTGTTATGTCAATGCCTCTTCTTACCTGCATGCCTAACCTACAGCCACACACACTAACTTCTAACCAAACACACTGAGCCTGGTGTTATGTCAATGCCTCTTCTTACCTGCGCCCCTAACCTACAGTCACACACGCTAACCTCTAACCAAACACACTGAGCCTGGTGTTACAGCCACACATGCTAACTTCTAACCAAACACAATGAGCCTAGTGTTATGTCAATGCCTCTTCTTACCTGCGCCCCTAACCTACAGCCACACACGCTAACTTCTAACCAAACACACTGAGCCTGGTGTTATGTCAATGCCTCTTCTTACCTGGGCCCCTAACCTACAGTCACACATGCTAACTTGTAAACAAACACACTGAGCCTAGTGTTATGTCAATGCCTCTTCTTACCTGCATGGCTAACCTACAGCCACACACGCTAACTTCTAACCAAACACAATGAGCATGGCGTTACAGCCACACACGCTAACTTCTAACCAAACACACTGAGCCTGGTGTTATGTCAATGCCTCTTCTTACCTGCATGCCTAACCTACAGCCACACATGCTAACTTCTAACCAAACACACTGAGCCTGGTGTTATGTCAATGCCTCTTCTTACCTGCATGCCTAACCTACAGCCACACATGCTAACTTCTAACCAAACACACTGAGCCTGGTGTTACAGCCACACACGCTAACTTCTAACCAAACACACTGAGCCTGCTGTTACAGCTACACACGCTAACTTCTAACCAAACACAATGAGCCTGGTGTTATGTCAATGCCTCTTCTTACCTGCATCCCCAATCTACAGCCACACACGCTAACTTCTAACCAAACACACTGAGCCTGTCTCTTCTTACCTGAATCCCTAACCTACAGTCACACACACCAACTTCTAACCAAACACACTGAGCCTGGTGTTATGTCAATGCCTCTTCTTACCTGCATCCCTAACCTACAGTGACACACACTAACTTCTAACCAAACACGCTGAGCCTGGTGTTATGTCAATGCCTCTCCTTACCTGCATCCCTAACCTTCTTGCCTGTGCCCCTGACCTACAGTCACACATGCTAATTTGTAAACAAACACACTGAGCCTAGTGTTATGTCAATGCCTCTTCATACCTGCATCCCTGCATCCCTAACCTACAGCCACACACGCTAAATTCTAACCAAACACACTGAGCCTGGTGTTACAGCCACACACGCTTACTTCTAACCAAACACACTGAGCCTGGTGTTATGTCAATGCCTCTTCTTACCTGTGCCCCTAACCTACAGTCACACACGCTAACTTCTAACCAAACACGCTGAGTCTGGTGTTATGTAAATGCCTCTCCTTACCTGCATCCCTAACCTACAGCCACACACGCTAACTTCTAACCAAACACGCTGAGCCTGGTGTTATGTCAATGCCTCTTCTTACCTGCGTCCCTAACCTACAGCCACACGCGAACTTCTAACCAAACACACTGAGCCTGGTGTTGTCAATGCCTCTTCTTACCTGCGTCCCTAATCTACAGCCGCACATGCTAACTTGAAAACAAACACACTGAGCCTAGTGTTATGTCAATGCCTCTTCTTACCTGCATGCCTAACCTACAGCCACACACGCTAACTTCTAACAAAACACACTGAGCCTGGTGTTATGTCAATGCCTCTTCTTACCTGCGTCCCTAACCTACAGCTACACACGCTAACTTCTAACCAAACACACTGAGCCTGGTGTTAGGTCAATGCCTCTTCTTACCTGCGCCCCTAACCTACAGCCACACACGCTAACTTCTAACCAAACACACTGAGCCTGGTGTTATGTCAATGCCTCTTCTTACCTGCGTCCCTAACCTACAGCCACACATGCTAACTTCTAACCAAACACACTGAGCCTGGTGTTATGTCAATGCCTCTTCTTACCTGCGTCCCTAACCTACAGCCACACACGCTAACTTCTAACCAAACACACTGAGCCTGGTGTTATGTCAATGCCTCTTCTTACCTGCGCCCCTAACCTACAGTCACACACGCTAACCTCTAACCAAACACACTGAGCCTGGTGTTACAGCCACACATGCTAACTTCTAACCAAACACAATGAGCCTAGTGTTATGTCAATGCCTCTTCTTACCTGCGCCCCTAACCTACAGCCACACACGCTAACTTCTAACCAAACACACTGAGCCTGGTGTTATGTCAATGCCTCTTCTTACCTGGGCCCCTAACCTACAGTCACACATGCTAACTTGTAAACAAACACACTGAGCCTAGTGTTATGTCAATGCCTCTTCTTACCTGCATGGCTAACCTACAGCCACACACGCTAACTTCTAACCAAACACAATGAGCATGGCGTTACAGCCACACACGCTAACTTCTAACCAAACACACTGAGCCTGGTGTTATGTCAATGCCTCTTCTTACCTGCATGCCTAACCTACAGCCACACATGCTAACTTCTAACCAAACACACTGAGCCTGGTGTTATGTCAATGCCTCTTCTTACCTGCATGCCTAACCTACAGCCACACATGCTAACTTCTAACCAAACACACTGAGCCTGGTGTTACAGCCACACACGCTAACTTCTAACCAAACACACTGAGCCTGCTGTTACAGCTACACACGCTAACTTCTAACCAAACACAATGAGCCTGGTGTTATGTCAATGCCTCTTCTTACCTGCATCCCCAATCTACAGCCACACACGCTAACTTCTAACCAAACACACTGAGCCTGTCTCTTCTTACCTGAATCCCTAACCTACAGTCACACACACCAACTTCTAACCAAACACACTGAGCCTGGTGTTATGTCAATGCCTCTTCTTACCTGCATCCCTAACCTACAGTGACACACACTAACTTCTAACCAAACACGCTGAGCCTGGTGTTATGTCAATGCCTCTCCTTACCTGCATCCCTAACCTTCTTGCCTGTGCCCCTGACCTACAGTCACACATGCTAATTTGTAAACAAACACACTGAGCCTAGTGTTATGTCAATGCCTCTTCATACCTGCATCCCTGCATCCCTAACCTACAGCCACACACGCTAAATTCTAACCAAACACACTGAGCCTGGTGTTACAGCCACACACGCTTACTTCTAACCAAACACACTGAGCCTGGTGTTATGTCAATGCCTCTTCTTACCTGTGCCCCTAACCTACAGTCACACACGCTAACTTCTAACCAAACACGCTGAGTCTGGTGTTATGTAAATGCCTCTCCTTACCTGCATCCCTAACCTACAGCCACACACGCTAACTTCTAACCAAACACGCTGAGCCTGGTGTTATGTCAATGCCTCTTCTTACCTGCGTCCCTAACCTACAGCCACACGCGAACTTCTAACCAAACACACTGAGCCTGGTGTTGTCAATGCCTCTTCTTACCTGCGTCCCTAATCTACAGCCGCACATGCTAACTTGAAAACAAACACACTGAGCCTAGTGTTATGTCAATGCCTCTTCTTACCTGCATGCCTAACCTACAGCCACACACGCTAACTTCTAACAAAACACACTGAGCCTGGTGTTATGTCAATGCCTCTTCTTACCTGCGTCCCTAACCTACAGCTACACACGCTAACTTCTAACCAAACACACTGAGCCTGGTGTTATGTCAATGCCTCTTCTTACCTGCGCCCCTAACCTACAGCCACACACGCTAACTTCTAACCAAACACACTGAGCCTGGTGTTATGTCAATGCCTCTTCTTACCTGCGTCCCTAACCTACAGCCACACATGCTAACTTCTAACCAAACACACTGAGCCTGGTGTTATGTCAATGCCTCTTCTTACCTGCGTCCCTAACCTACAGCCACACACGCTAACTTCTAACCAAACACACTGAGCCTGGTGTTATGTCAATGCCTCTTCTTACCTGCGTCCCTAACCTACAGCCACACATGCTAACTTCTAACCAAACACACTGAGCCTGGTGTTATGTCAATGCCTCTTCTTACCTGCGTCCCTAACCTACAGCCACACACGCTAACTTCTAACCAAACACACTGAGCCTGGTGTTATTTCAATGCCTCTTCTTACTGTGGTTATCTATTAATTTAAAATATCTTTACTTTCTACTAAATATAATATACTAAATCTCTATGGTGAAACCACTAAAACCAACACAAATAAATTGTGAAATAAACTCTATGAGAGGGTCTCCAATATTTGCCAAACAGTTTATTTAGGAATCAATATATGTTAATAAGAAGATAAATATTTACAGGTATATATATAAATCTATTTTACAGATACAGTGCACAATTTAAGATACAGGGCAACTTTACTACACTAACCCCAATTTGTGCAATACTGCTACACAGAATATTATCCCAGAAATACTTAGCCAGATTCTCTGTGTCCAACATCATCCATCTTTTAGCAGGAGCAGGATAAAAAAGAGGCAGAGGTTCTGGTGTTACAGTATTTTATACCCCAATTCAAAAGGGAGTGGCTTATCAAATGCCACTCATAGGCCATTGGGAGTGTACACCTAGACAGACACTAGACAAAAGAACTACTTGAATAAACCAGCTATTTCCAATATCCCTGTGATAAAATGTCACCACACTTACCTGCGTCCCTAACCTACAGCCTCACATGCTAACTTGTAAACAAACACACTGAGCCTAGTGTTATGTCAATGCCTCTTCTTACCTGCATGCCTAACCTACAGCCACACACGCTAACTTCTAACCAAACATGCTGAGCCTAGTGTTATGTAAATGCCTCTTCTTACCTGCATGCCTAACCTACAGCCACACGCGCTAACTTCTAACCAAACACACTGAGCCTGGTGTTATGTCAATGCCTCTTCTTACCTGCGCCCCTAACCTACAGTCACACACGCTAACTTCTAACCAAACACACTGAGCCTGGTGTTACAGCCACACATGCTAACTTCTAACCAAACACACTGAGCCTGATGTTATGTCAATGCCTCTTCTTACCTGTGCCCCTAACCTACAGTCACACACGCTAACTTCTAACCAAACACACTGAGCCTGGTGTTACAGCCACACACGCTAACTTCTAACCAAACAAACTGAGCCTGATGTTATGTCAATGCCTCTTCTTACCTGCACCCCTAACCTACAGCCACACATGCTAACTTCTAACCAAACACACTGAGCCTGGTGTTATGTCAATGCCTCTTCTTACCTGCACCCCTAACCTACAGCCACACATGCTAACTTCTAACCAAACACACTGAGCCTAGTGTTATGTCAATGCCTCTTCTTACCTGCATGCCTAACCTAAAGTCACACACACTAACTTCTAACCCAACACACTGAGCCTAGTGTTATGTCAATGCCTCTTCTTACCTGCATGCCTAACCTACAGCCACACACACTAACTTCTAACCAAACACACTGAGCCTGGTGTTATGTCAATGCCTCTTCTTACCTGCGCCCCTAACCTACAGTCACACACGCTAACCTCTAACCAAACACACTGAGCCTGGTGTTACAGCCACACATGCTAACTTCTAACCAAACACAATGAGCCTAGTGTTATGTCAATGCCTCTTCTTACCTGCGCCCCTAACCTACAGCCACACACGCTAACTTCTAACCAAACACACTGAGCCTGGTGTTATGTCAATGCCTCTTCTTACCTGGGCCCCTAACCTACAGTCACACATGCTAACTTGTAAACAAACACACTGAGCCTAGTGTTATGTCAATGCCTCTTCTTACCTGCATGGCTAACCTACAGCCACACACGCTAACTTCTAACCAAACACAATGAGCATGGCGTTACAGCCACACACGCTAACTTCTAACCAAACACACTGAGCCTGGTGTTATGTCAATGCCTCTTCTTACCTGCATGCCTAACCTACAGCCACACACGCTAACTTCTAACCAAACACACTGAGCCTGGTGTTATGTCAATGCCTCTTCTTACCTGCATGGCTAACCTACAGCCACACACGCTAACTTCTAACCAAACACACTGAGCCTGGCGTTACAGCCACACACGCTAACTTCTAACCAAACACACTGAGCCTGGTGTTATGTCAATGCCTCTTCTTACCTGCGTCCCTAACCTACAGCCACACACGCTAACTTCTAACCAAACACACTGAGCCTGGCGTTACAGCCACACACGCTAACTTCTAACCAAACACACTGAGCCTGGTGTTATGTCAATGCCTCTTCTTACCTGCGTCCCTAACCTACAGCCACACACGCTAACTTCTAACCAAACACACTGAGCCTGGTGTTATTTCAATGCCTCTTCTTACTGTGGTTATCTATTAATTTAAAATATCTTTACTTTCTACTAAATATAATATACTAAATCTCTATGGTGAAACCACTAAAACCAACACAAATAAATTGTGAAATAAACTCTATGAGAGGGTCTCCAATATTTGCCAAACAGTTTATTTAGGAATCAATATATGTTAATAAGAAGATAAATATTTACAGGTATATATATAAATCTATTTTACAGATACAGTGCACAATTTAAGATACAGGGCAACTTTACTACACTAACCCCAATTTGTGCAATACTGCTACACAGAATATTATCCCAGAAATACTTAGCCAGATTCTCTGTGTCCAACATCATCCATCTTTTAGCAGGAGCAGGATAAAAAAGAGACAGAGGTTCTGGTGTTACAGTATTTTATACCCCAATTCAAAAGGGAGTGGCTTATCAAATGCCACTCACAGGCCATTGGGAGTGTACACCTAGACAGACACTAGACAAAAGAACTACTTGAATAAACCAGCTATTTCCAATATCCCTGTGATAAAATGTCACCACACTTACCTGCGTCCCTAACCTACAGCCTCACATGCTAACTTGTAAACAAACACACTGAGCCTAGTGTTATGTCAATGCCTCTTCTTACCTGCATGCCTAACCTACAGCCACACACGCTAACTTCTAACCAAACATGCTGAGCCTAGTGTTATGTAAATGCCTCTTCTTACCTGCATGCCAAACCTACAGCCACACACGCGCTAACTTCTAACCAAACACACTGAGCCTGGTGTTACAGCCACACATGCTAACTTCTAACCAAACACACTGAGCCTGGTGTTATGTCAATGCCTCTTCTTACCTGCGCCCCTAACCTACAGTCACACATGCTAACTTCTAACCAAACACACTGAGCCTGGTGTTATGTCAATGCCTCTTCTTACCTGCGCCCCTAACCTACAGCCACACATGCTAACTTCTAACCAAACACACTGAGCCTGGTGTTATGTCAATGCCTCTTCTTACCTGCGTCCCTAACCTACAGCCACACACGCTAACTTCTAACCCAACACACTGAGCCTGGTGTTATGTCAATGCCTCTTCTTACCTGCATGCCTAACCTACAGCCACACACGCTAACTTCTAACCAAACACACTGAGCCTGGTTTTATGTCAATGCCTCTTCTTACCTGCGTCCCTAACCTACAGCCACACACGCTAACTTGTAAACAAACACACAGAGCCTGGTGTTATGTCAATGCCTCTTCTTACCTGCGTCCCTAACCTACAGTCACACATGCTAACTTGTAAACAAACACACTGAGCTGCAAACAAGGGTATTTTAGCCCTTAGTAATTTTCCTTGGACATACACAAAACACAGAAATGGACTGAACTCCCATAGGAGTGGGTGCACATCCCATCTGACTGACAATACCCACAGCTATGGGTGCTCATCTTGCACTCAGATCTTTGGGCTAATATCAATGACCCAAAGTCAGTCTCTAAGTCTCAGTCTCTCTCTCTCAGTCTCTCTCTCTCAGTCTCTCTCTCTCAGTCTCTCTCTCTCTCTCTCTCTCTCTCTCGGGAAAATGGCTAATTGGGCCCAATTTAGACATTTCCACTGAGGGGTGTACTCACTTTTGTTGCCAACAGTTTAGACATTAATGGCTGTGTTGAGTTATTTTGAGGGGACAGCAAATTTACACTGTTATACAGGCTGTACACTCACTACTTTACATTGTAGCAAAGTGTAATTTCTTCAGTGTTGTCACATGAAAAGATCTATATAATCTGTCTTTTTATCTATCTGTCTATCTATCACCTATCTCTCTTTGTCTGTCTATCTATCTATCATCTCTCTCTGTCAGTCTATCTATTTATCACATATCTCTCTGTCAGTCTATCTATATATCTATCTATCTGTCATCTATCTCTGTCTGTCTATATATCTTTTTCATCTAAATTTATGTTTTTCTTTTGAAGATGGCTCACATGTGTGCAAATTTGTTATTAATGACCCTGAAAAGAAAAACTTTATGATCAGAGGACTATATGCCAACACAAAATATGAAATTAGAGTAACTGCATTGACTGGTGGCGGAGAAAGCCCATATGAAATCAAGAATATGCAAACTCCTTCAAACTGTGAGTAAACATCATCCCAACTTTTCTAATGTTTTTAAAATGCGCTATTTAGAAAAAAATAAAAATAAGTTAATTGTTTTCTAACACAAATTTAAAATCAGTGTTCATTTTGCATATACATTAAATCTAATTTTCAAACAAATTAAACTATTCTGTTGGTGAATGCTTTATTATTTGTTGGCATTAGTAATTGACAGTTTTTACCGCATAAATGGTTCCTGCAGACTTTTCTTAGCCATTGTTATACACCAAATGGTTTTACCAAAGTTCTCTTTATTCAGTATTAGCTAGCTTGTTATGATTGTTTAAGATTTAAAGGGACATAAAACCCACACATTTTATTTCATGATTCAGATAGAGCACATCATTTTAAACAACTTTCCAATTTACTTCTATTATTTAATTTGCTTTGTTCTCTTGGTATCCTTTTGTTGGAAAGAATACTTAGGTATGCTCAGGAGCAGCAATACACTACAGGTAGCTAGTTGCTGATTGGTGGCTGCACATATATGCCTACTGTCATTGGTTCATCTGTGTTCAGCTAGCTCCCACTAGTACATTGCTGCTCCTTCAACAAAGAATACAAAAGGAATGAAGCAAAGTTCCAAGAACATTTGTAATAATTATCTTGAGCATGTGCAATATACTCTGGGATATAAATATGAATATATGGTCTAGATTCATTAAACAATATTGATCAATATTATGTGATTCATCACTAGTGGGCAGAATAGAAATGTAATAAAAATCGCTACCGCAACATCTAGAAACCTTGTTTAGCAATCCCATTCTTATCTTAGACCACATTTGTTTGTATTTTTAAGTTACAGTACTTCCATCTTCTTAAAATGAGATTTCTATTGGCAATCACTTCTTCGTGACCAGGATTTAACTGATTTAGAACGATTGTGATTATTTTGAGAAAAAACTGCCTGTCACATATACAGTATCACAAGTACAAGATGCAAAAACTAGCAGAAATAATTATCATGCTTTTCAAAGATGGTTTTGCTGGGATTTCCCAAACTTTCATTTAACCAAAAGATATGTGGCCTCGGCTTAGCACCTATATTCCCCTCTCTCTGTATGGTCATCCCTGTCCCAACATTCAGTATGTCCTATATATAAAAAAACCCACTATATACTCCACCTCCTGATACCATAAATGCTTCTTCATAAACTAAATACAGACTGTTTATTGCACCTTCTCTTACCCTCACCCCTGTTAAAATTGTTGCCCCCCCACCCCCAGATGGTGGGGCGCAGAGTGGTGCCCCTCTCGTCCTGCCAAAGGGCAGGCTCGTCTGCATTTTAGAGGTTAAAACAGCTTAGCCATTACATTTAACATTTACAGATATGATATCAAAATTAGGCTTTTAGTCTTGCTTTTCAAATACAGATTTAGTTTGGTGCACTATAATGCTAAACAAGAAAAACAGAAAAAATATAAGTGTTTTTCAGGGCACTTTAACTGTCATTTGTACACATAAAAGTTACATAAAATTGTGTCCATCCTTTTTCTTTTTTATCACTTTTTGCTTTTCATTATAACATTTAATTGTTTAAAGGGACAGCCTTCTTCACAATTTTTATTGTTTAAAAAGATAGATAATAATTTATTACCTATTCCCCAGTTCTGCATAACCAACACGTTTATATTCATACACTTTTTACCTCTGTGATTACCTTGTATCTTAGCCTCTACAGACTGCCCCTTATCTCAGTTCTTCTGACAGACTTGCATTTTAGCCAATCATCGCTAACTCATAAATAACCCCTAGGGGGATGAGCACAATGTTAGCTATATGACACACATCAACTAGCACTTTCTAACTGTGAAAAACTGTCGAAATGCACTGAGATAAGAGACGGCCTTTAACAGCTTAGAAATCAGTTTGAGCTTACTTAGGTTAAACTTTCAACAAAGAATACCAAGAGAAAAAGCAACTTTAATGATAAAAGTAAATTTGAAAGTTGTTTAAAATTGCATGCCCTATCCAAATCATGAACGTTTAAAGGGATAGTCTAGTCAAAAATAAACCTTCATGATTCAGATAGAGCATGCAATTTTAAGCAACACTCTAATTTACTCCTATTATCAATTTTTTATTTGTTCTCTGGGTATCTTTATTTGAAAAAGCTGGAAAGTAAGCATAGGATCCTGCCCATTTTTGGTTAAGCACCTGGGTAGTGCTTGCTGATTGGATGACTACATTTAGACACCAATCAGCAAGTGCTACTCAGGTACTAAACCAAAAATGGGCCAGCTCTAAGCTTACATTCCAGCTTTTTAAAGTAAAGATACCAAGAGAACGAAGAAAAAAATGATATGAGTATATTATAGAGTTGCTTAAAATTGCATGCTCTATCTGAATAATGAAAGTTGAATTTTGACTATACTATCCCTTTAATTTTGACTTGACTGTCCCTTTAAGCATACTTTCCTTTAATACATCTCTAGCTGTAAACCAAATAATATATATAATACTTATGAAATCACTGGTTTGTTTTGCAGCTCAAGGGGTCTTTTTGGCAATTATCCTTCCTGTGATCATCTTTTCCATAATTGTACTAATTTTATCAATTATGACATACTGGAAGAGAAGATGGTAAGACATTTTACTTTATAATTGTTTTATTATTATAGTGATAAATATAATGTGAATATAAAATTGATCAATAATAGTATTCCCTTATATTCCCACCTATAAGAAGGAATTGGAAAGTAACAAACATTTTTTTTTTTTTGCTGGATACATAAGAGGATTTTTTTTTTATTATTCAAATGTAACTGAAACCTGTTGCATTCCCTTATCAGGATGTGTTTGTTTTGTTTTTTAGCAAAAATAAATAAATAAAAAGTTTCTTCTGTAATAATAATGTGTATAGCTGCTAATGTAACTGCTAAGGACAGTGTATACTTGTCTGTGTAATACAAGGGATGATATTATTTAAATGAAAAAGTCATTTTCCATTTGAGAACATTTGTATTATTTAACATGTGCAGATTTATTTCTCTCTTTTGCTTCCTCATCCTCAGACCATGAATTTGTAGCATTACTAAAGATAACAATACCATGTATTTCTGTTAGAGTTCGCCATCCCTGGTACATCTACACGGATAATTATAGGTTGCGCCAGTTAGTAACTTTGGTTTGAATAAATTGTATTGTATCTGTTAAATAAACGTTGTCTATGCTAATTCTAATGTTATCTATTACCCTGCGCCCAGTGTAATACATCATCCTTTTAAATACTTCCTAATCTTGTAATGTTTAATCATTTAAGATTTCCATTATTAAAGTCCTTACATACTTTCCTTGCCACCAATGACTGAAGTAAACCATACAACTATTAATATCCATTATCCATTACCCTTAACCTCATTTTGTCTTCTGCAAGTGACATAAACCTGCACAATGGTCCATAGCACTGAACAACAAACTTATAATATCTTCCACTCATGCATCAACCACACATTAGCATTATCCCTTCAGATGTATCTGCTCCAAAAAAAACACATTGCTAGACAATAACCATTGTATTCAATTCAGCCCATCTAACTCCAGAAATACTCCTTTTTATGTAGTGTCTTTGCAAGATTACATATTGAAGCCAATTTCTTGCTAAGTTACTTCTACAATAGTATCCCTCCATCTAAAACCTATCAATGCATTTACCTTTATTCAGAAAAATGGCTTAAAATGATTGAGAAAGGGGCAGGAGGCCCGAAACGTTGCTCTCTGAATAAAGGTTTGCTTCTTATTTGAGTGCCACCTTCTACTTGTTTTCTTCAATTAAAATTATTTCCTGTGGCTGTGTAGAAACCCATATAGTCTTCAGTAGATGTAATCAGAGCATGTGTCAGACAAATACCCTTTAGCAAGTGGTGACCTAGATGTAGCCCAGGAGAATCCAGTTAAAAGATTGGGTATGATTTTAATCTATGCAAGACAATGTTAAAAGTGATTATATATTTTTTTTTCTAGGATACAAGAATATTGTTATCCAGTTATTCCTGATCCGAGAAAAGGCCAACTGCTCTCATTGGATGGATTAAAGGTAGGATATTATAAATAGTGTTTTCTCCCCATATATCATGTGACAGCCATCAGCCAATCACAAAATTCATGTGCTTTTGCACATGCTCAGTAGGATCTAGAGCCTCAGAAAGTGCACATATAAAAAAAGAGTGTGCACATTTTTATAATGGAATTATATTAGAAAGTTTTTTTAAATTGCATGCTCTCTTTGATTAATGAAACTTCCATTTTGACTTTCGTGTCTCTTTAAGTGTTGTGAAACCCATGGAGTAGAAAATGAATTAGGGAGGCAGCTGTAATAGACAAGGAATTTAGTGGTTAGTCAGCATGTTACAACAGTTAATCGAAAAACATTGAGGGATTAATTATGTAAGGGGTTAAAGACGGCATCTCACTGATATTTAAACTCAAATTTGTTATGTTTAAAGAAAAATGTTTTGAAGTTCTATTAGGTGATTATGATCCTTTAGATGTTAACACCAGTATATTTTTTCCATTCTTTAGGCAAATTCAGATAAAAAAGTGATGATACCTACTGCATGCATAACTCAAAGTGTCCAGATCGTAAATGTGCAAGAAGCAATAAAAGTGGAGAACTCTGAAGTAAACAAAAATTCAACAGACCTTCTACCTGGTTTAATACTTAATCATGTGGATGTTAATTATAAAAACTGCTGTCATTTGGAAGAAAGCACAGATTCAAATGCTTATACCGATGATACAGAGCATGAGAGCTCTGGAGTGGGAGATGTCTACAAAACATTCTCACAGCCACCGTTACAAACTTACATTGAGTTCTTCAATAATAACTATTGTATCTCTCCAGATGATGGGCTGGACATTTTACCAAATGGTTATAAACCTCAATTGGAACCTTCACAACCAACATATGCCCATACCAACCAGTTGCAGTCTTTAAGTTCCATGACAAATTTGAGTTTGATGATAACATCATCTGAAGATCTCCACAGCTTCACCAGTGATCAGAGTCCAACATCTACAACATCTTCCACCCTCTTACTTAAAGACTAAAGCAGCATTACAAGTATTTTTGTGGGACTTATAAAGCCAGACATATTACTTTGTAATATGGGTGTAGCAGGTGACAATTTTAGGAATATGTACAAATTGTTGTTACAAAGCTGGTAACTCTGAGACAATAAAATAGTTTGATATAAAGAAACCAACAATAAGCTCAAAGCACTTTATAGTGATCAGCAAAGGCATTACTCCTGGTAAGAATATAATCTATTACAGACAGTTTAATGGAACTGTGTACATTTGAAAATCTAGATTATTCTAAAACGTTAACTACATGGTTTTACAATGTAAATAATGTATATAAATTATGGCTGCTTGCTCTTAAGTAAATATGATCCTGTAATAATTCCATTGTGCAGTGGTGGTTCTTCAGTTTTTTTTTTTTGCTGTTGTTACGACCCTTGCGCTCTGTTTGGTACAAGGGCAAATTTGGAAATTGTTTTCCCACCACAATCCCTCTATTAGCCACACCCCTTAAACAAATCTATGTTTCAGAAACACCACTTCATCTAAGTATTAATGCATTTTAAATGGCACTGTGTCTGTTAAATTATTTTAAGATAGTAGAAAAATATTATGATTTCAAGTTTACTATCCATTTAAGCTGTATATATATATACATATATATATAGATAGATAGAGAAAGATTACTGATATCAATAGAAATATATTGCATATTCTGGTATTTTAAATATAAAAAAAATATGACTGTCAAAATAAACTTAACACTGTGCATGAGTAAATTAGCATACAATTTTTCAGTTTAGTGTCAAAGTTTGTTTTATGAAAAACATTAAAATATATATAAAACAAATTTAAGATTCCTATCAGGTGTATACAAATACAAGTACAAATCCCTAAATCCAGAATAATTCAGATATCAAGATATATATATACTCCTCAATATACAAAGTAATCAACACTTCTTTTAACAAAGAACGAATATACTCCATCTTAAAAAGATAAGATGATTTATCAATGTCAATGTCTGAAGTAGGAACATCTGAGTCAGAGAGATCCTAATCAGGAGGAGGATATATCAGTATGTTGCCGGTCATTACAAATCTCATCAGTATTATGAGAAGTTTTAAAAGACCTTTTACGTTTATTTGAAGGCGTTATAGCAGCCATAGCCTTCTGTATCGCATCAGCAATATAATTTTTCATATCAACAGGGATATCATGTACTTTAGATGTTGAAGGAACAACATATACTGTACTAGCACTAATAGAAACCTTTTCTGCATGCAAAAGCTTATCATGACAACTGTTACATACTACAGCTGGAGATACACTTAGCTTTGGTAGAACTGTGTTCAGACAGCATGGTTCCTACAGCCGATTCTGAGACAGGATCAGATTGAGACATCTTGTAAAATGTAAAAAAATAACTTTTAAACAGAAATATCTTATTTCCACATATAGCAATTTCAGGAATGGGAAAAAATGCAAATGCTAAAATTGGCAAAAAAAGCAAATACCATAGCCCCCTGAGCATAAAGAAGGCAAGGAGCATATAGGAAGTAAGGTAAAATAAAACAAACAAAAAACTCACAACACAAAAGGAAGTTGAGAAATTTTTTGCCGCCAGCAAACATCCGGAAATGACGCAACTCGCGTCATAACAAACACAATTTCACGCCAAACAACCTAGCGTCAACTAAGACGCAGGAAATGACGACCTTGCGTCATTACAGACGCACATTCATGCAAAAAAAAATTCTTGAGCCAAGAATGATGCAATAAACAACAGCATTTTGCGCCCTTGCAAGCCCTGCAAGTATTTCAAAGAAAAAAACAAGTCAAATTGAAAAAAAAAGAAGACTATACCCCAGGTAAGACAAACTTCCTAAAACATGATTCCCATAACAAAACTGCTAGACTGCAAAGGGAAATACACATAAACCTGACTCATGGCAAATATAAGTAAAATACATATATTTAAAACTTTATAATAATACATAAAGCGCCAAACCATAGCTGAGAGTGTGTCTACTAATAATGATACATACACAAACATATAGCAGATAGCCAAACCAGTACTGAAAACTATCAGCAGAGGTAATGGTATATGAGTATATTGTCAATCTGAAACTGGAGGTAGGAGATGAATCCCTAAAACCGATAACAGAGAACCCTTGAAAAGATTTCCCGTGAGAGAAACCATAAAATCAAATAGGCGATACTCTCTTCTCATCCCTCTGACAAACACTGTACTCAGAGGAATTGGGCTTAAAAATGCTTAGAAGTGCTTATCATAGAAGAAATCATAAAAATCAAGCACAAACTTACTTCACCACCTCCATAGGAGGCAAAGTTTGTAAAACTGAATTGTGGGTGTGGTGATGGGTGTATTTATAAGCATTTTGAGGTTTGGGAAACTTTGCCCCTTCTGGTAGGATTGTATATCCCATACGTCACTAGCTCATAGACTCTTGCCAATTACATGAAAGAAAGATACTTTTATGGATAAATGGTTCCATATTAATCAGTTGCGAGCGTGCCATCCTAAATCCCAACTGCAAGTCATAGAGGGAGAATGAAGTGTCATATCCCCAAATGCACTAAAGAAATATTGTAGTTTAAAGATGCCTAGATAACGAGCATAAATGTGTGGAAAAAAACAAACATAATTTTTGTAAGAACTTACCTGATAAATTCATTTCTTTCATATTAGCAAGAGTCCATGAGCTAGTGACGTATGGGATATACATTCCTACCAGGAGGGGCAAAGTTTCCCAAACCTCAAAATGCCTATAAATACACCCCTCACCACACCCACAAATCAGTTTAACGAATAGCCAAGAAGTGGGGTGATAAGAAAAAAGTGCGAAAGCATAAAAAACAAGGAATTGGAATAATTGTGCTTTATACAAAAAAATCATAACCACCACAAAAAAGGGTGGGCCTCACGGGCTCTTGCTAATATGAAAGAAATGAATTTATCAGGTAAGTTCTTACATAAATTATGTTTTCTTTCATGTAATTAGCAAGAGTCCATGAGCTAGTGACGTATGGGATAATGACTACCCAAGATGTGGATCTTCCACGCAAGAGTCACTAGAGAGGGAGGGATAAAATAAAGACAGCCAATTCCGCTGAAAAATAATCCACACCCAAAATAAAGTTTAAATCTTATAATGAAGAAAACTGAAATTATAAGCAGAAGAATCAAACTGAAACAGCTGCCTGAAGTATTTTTCTACCAAAAACTGCTTCAGAAGAAGAATACACATCAAAATGGTAGAATTTAGTAAAAGTATGCAAAGAAGACCAAGTTGCTGCTTTGCAAATCTGATCAATCGAAGCTTCATTCCTAAACGCCCAGGAAGTAGAAACTGACCTAGTAGAATGAGCTGTAATCCTTTGAGGCAGAGATTTACCCGACTCGACATAAGCATGATGAATTAAAGATTTCAACCAAGATGCCAAAGAAATGGCAGAGGCCTTCTGACCTTTCCTAGAACCGGAAAAGATAACAAATAGACTAGAAGTCTTTCGGAAATTCTTAGTAGCTTCAACATAATATTTCAAAACTCTAACTACATCCAAAGAATGCAATGACCTCTTCTTAGAATTCTTAGGATTAGGACACAATGAAGGAACCACAATTTCTCTACTAATGTTGTTAGAATTCACAACCTTAGGTAAAAATTTAAAAGAAGTTCGCAACACCGCCTTATCCTGATGGAAAATCAGAAAAGGAGATTCATAAGAAAGAGCAGATAATTCAGAAACTCTTCTAGCAGAAGAGATGGCCAAAAGAAAACAAAACTTTCCAAGAAAGTAATTTAATGCCCAGTGAATGCATAGGTTCAAACGGAAGAGCTTGAAGAGCCCCCAGAACCAAATTCAAACTCCAAGGAGGAGAAATTGACTTAATAACAGGTTTTATACGAACCAAAGCTTGTACAAAACAATGAATATCAGGAAGAATAGCAATCCTTCTGTGAAAAAGAACAGAAAGAGCAGAGATTTGTCCTTTCAAGGAACTTGCAGACAAACCTTTATCCAAACCATCCTGAAGAAACTGAAAAATTCTCGGAATTCTAAAAGAATGCCAGGAAAAATGATGACAAAGACACCAAGAAATGTAAGTCTTCCAGACTCGATAATATATCTTCCTAGATACAGATCTACGAGCCTGTAACATAGTATTAATCACAGAGTCAGAGAAACCTCTTTGACTAAGAATCAAGCGTTCAATCTCCATACCTTTAAATTTAAGGATTTGAGATCCTGATGGTAAAAAAGGACCTTGTGACAGAAGGTCTGGTCTTAACGGAAGAGTCCACGGTTGGCAAGAAGCCATGCGGACAAGATCCGTATACCAAAACCTGTGAGACCATGCTGGAGCCACCAGCAGAAAAAACGAGCATTCCTTCAGAATCTTGGAGATTACTCTTGGAAGAAGAACTAGAGGCGGAAAGATATAGGCAGGATGATACTTCCAAGGAAGTGACAATGCATCCACTGCTTCCGCCTGAGGATCCCTGGATCTGGACAGATACCTGGGAAGTTTCTTGTTTAGATTTTTATATGAGAAGCCATCAGATCTATTTCTGGAAGTCCCCACATTTGAACAATCTGAAGAAACACCTCTGGGTGAAGAGACCACTCGCCCGGATGTAACGTTTGGCGACAGAGATAATCCGCTTTCCAATTGTCAATACCTGGGATATGAACCGCAGAGATTAGACAGGAGCTGGATTCCGCCCATACCAGTATTCGAGATACTTCTTTCATAGCCAGAGGACTGTGAGTCCCTCCTTGATGATTGATATATGCCACAGTTGTGACATTGTCTGTCTGAAAACAAATGAACGATTCTCTCTTTAGAAGAGGCCATGACTGAAGAGCTCTGAAAATTGCACGGAGTTCCAAAATATTGATTGGTAATCTCACCTCCTGAGATTTCTCAAACCCCTTGTGCTGTCAGAAACCCCCATACAGCTCCCCAACCTGTCAGACTTGCATCTGTTGAGATCACAGTCCAGGTTGGAAGAAAAAAAAGAAGCCCCCTGAACTAAACGATGGTGGTCTGTACCACGTCAGAGGGTGTAGAACAATCAGTTTTAAAGATATTAAATGAGATATATTTGTATAATCCCGGCACCACTGGTTCAGCATACAGAGCTGAAGAGGTCGCATGTGAAAATGAGCAAAGGGGAACACGTCCAATGCAGCAGTCATAAGAACCTAGAATTTCCATGCATAAGGCTACCGAAGGGAATGATTGAGACTGAAGGTTTTGATAAGCTGAAACCAATTTCAGACGTCTCCTGTCCAACAGAGACAGAGTCATGGACACTGAATCTATCCGGAAATCTAAAAAAGGTTACTCTTGTCTGAGGAATCAACAAACTTTTTGGTTAATTGATCCTCCAACCATGTTCTTGAAGAAACAACACTCATAAAAAGCTGGAAAGGATCTTTCCATTGAAAATGAGCAAAGGGAATTGAATCCAATGCTGTTAAAACTTCTATGCATATATAGCAACTGAAGGAAATAATAGAGACTAAAGGTACCGACAGACGGAACCCAATACAAATTGTCCCTTGTCTGATAGAGACAAAGATAGTGACATAAACCATCTGGAAACCTAAAAAAAAAAAAAAGGTGACCCTTGTGTGATGAATCAAGAGCTTTTGAAAAAAGATCCTCTATGTCCTGAAGAGCAAGTGAAACATATGAGAATCTGCATCCTCAGGAAATAATCTGAATGAAAAAAGAAAAATGAAGAATACGCATTTATTGTATCTAAAGAAAACAAATAATGCTATCAATGACCACAAAAAGGCAAAATAGTTTGAATAAAACTCAAAAACCCAGTTCCTAGAAAAGGAACTGGAATAAAAACCCCAGAAGATTCCAGGTCTGAGCAGCGCTTGAACCCCATGGGTACCCAGCCATGCCTCAACAGTATCCAAAATATATAGGACAGAAACACACTGAAAGAAAGTGTTAGCCTTACTGGAATAAAATCAAAGAAATTTGGACAAAATAGAACCAAATAAATTTCAAAGAAGTCTTAACCTGCCCCTTACCAGCCAAGCTGGAATACGGCACGTGCATCGCAACATTAGGGAGCTAATTTCGAACCCCAATTAAAAACATGTTACTTGGGAAAGAACTCAGGATTCGTTCCTTAATAAGAACAACCAAACTAGTATAAGCTTAAAGTTTTAGTCTTAGAACTCAATCTTGAAGCCCATAGTAACAGTTAAGAATTTAATCCAATTATAATTGATTATCTTAGAACAAAAGAAATATGGATTTTTTTTTTTTTTTTTAAATCACAGAATTCTTCTAGCTAAAATAGCTAAAGACATAGATTAACCCTCATTTGCGAATATATTCAATAAAATGAAGACACAAATGAAATCATTAGCATGATAGTGCAGTTTAAAGGACCAGTCAAAACAGAGGACTTGCAAAATGCAAAACAACAAGACAAATGCAACGGCACCTAGTCTAGTAAATGTTGTCCCTTAACAATGCTAAAATTAATCATGATCTGATACTTGATCTTAAAGTAAACAGAAAAAATGAAGCAATTGCAATATCACAGGACCAAGAAAAGTACCTGATACTAAATAATTTTCCAAAAATAAGATACAACTATATAAAGGAAAATAAATACTATTTTGCTATAAAAACAATAGCATAATTAGTAGGAGTAGAGATAGCTCCAATAAATTGGAGAACCCTCCAAATTGAATTTAACTGCTGACAAAGAATATAGTTTAAAAATAAAAGAAAATTCTCAGCCTATTCCATTCCCTAGTATGGGGAATTGGAAAGAAAACCTCTGAAATCACAGAAGAAATAAAAAGGCAGAAATAGTGTCAGCTAGTCTTAAAGAACTAGTTACCTTAATATCCAAAATAATCAACACCTCTTCAACAAAGAACAAATGTACTTTAATAATAAAAAAATTATATAAAAAAGTAGATTTGTTAGTGTCAATATCTGATGAAGAGAATTTCTGAAAGAGAAAAAAACATCATCAGAGAAGGATAAATCAGTATGTTGTTGGTCATTTGAAACTTCAATAATTAAAAAAGAAGTGAAAAAGACCTAAAAATCGTATTAGAAGGCACGAAGTCAGACATAGCCTTAATCAGAAAAAATATTTCTTATAAATCTTCTAAACATTTCTTGCACTTAAGAATGGAAATGTATAAAGCATAAATACTAATGGAATCTGTATGTAAAAGTATATCATAATAACTTATTACAAACCATAGCTAAGATAAACATTTAAAATAAATGAACTTAGCTTTGGTAGAACTGAAACTCAGTTAAGCATTTTTCCAGAAGTGGCTTCTGACTCAGGGACAAACGGAGACATCTTGCAATATGTAATAGAAAAAACAACATATAAAACAAAATTGATCAAATTCCTTAAATGACAGTTTCAGGAATGGGAAAAAATGCCAGTGAACAAGCTTCTAGCAACCAGAAGCAATAAATAATGAGACTTAAATAATGTGGAGACAATAGAGACGCCCATATTTTTTAGCGCCAAAAAAGACGCCCACATTATTTGGCGCCTAAATGCTTTTGGCGGCAAAAATGACACCACATCCGGAACGCCGACACTTTTGGCGCAAAAAAACGTCAAAAAAATGACGCAACTTCCGGCGACACGTATGACGCCGGAAACAGAAAAAAAATTTTGCGCCAAAAAAGTCTGCGCCAAGAATGACGCAATAAAATGAAGCATTTTCAGCCCCCGCGAGCCTAATAGCCCACAGGGAAAAAGTCAAATTTTAAGGTAAGAAAAAAATTGATTAATTCATATGCATTATCCCAAATATGAAACTGACTGTCTGAAATAAGGAATGTTGAACATCCTGAGTCAAGGCAAATAAATGTTTGAACACATATATTTAGAACTTTATATAAAAGTGCCCAAGCATAGCTTAGAGTGTCACAGAAAATAAGACTTACTTACCCCAGGACACTCATCTACAAGTAGTAGAAAGCCAAACCAGTACTGAAACGAGAATCAGTAGAGGTAATGGTATATATAAGAGTATATCGTCGATCTGAAAAGGGAGGTAAGAGATGAATCTCTACGACCGATAATAGAGAACCTATGAAATAGACCCCGTAGAAGGAGATCATTGAATTCAAATAGGCAATACTCTCCTCACATCCCTCTGACATTCACTGCATGCTGAGAGGAAAACCGGGCTCCAACCTGCTGCGGAGCGCATATCAACGTAGAATCTAGCACAAACTTACTTCACTACCTCCATAGGAGGAAAAGTTTGTAAAACTGATTTGTGGGTGTGGTGAGGGGTGTATTTATAGGCATTTTGAGGTTTGGGAAACTTTGCCCCTCCTGGTAGGAATGTATATCCCATACGTCACTAGCTCATGGACTCTTGCTAATTACATGAAAGAAAAAGGACTCTTCATAAGACTGTCTATGACGCATACTGTCAGTACACTCACCAAGTACAACGGACTTCAAGCTAATTCAAAAACATGTGTCCTACATATATTACAATTGGAAGGGGAATTTTATGTCAGGGTATGGCTGAGTGGCATTGGATATCACATAATTTAATATCTCATTTAAAAAACATAATTTATGTAAGAATTTACCTGATAAATTATTTTTTTTCATATTGGCAAGAGTCCATGAGCTAGTGACATATGGGATATACAATCCTACCAGGAGGGGCAAAGTTTCCCAAACCTCAAAATGCCTATAAATACACCCCTCACCACACCCACAATTCAGTTTAACGAATAGCCAAGTAGTGGGGTGATAAAGAAAGGAGTAGAAAGCATCAACAAACTAGGAAATTTGGAAATAATTGTGCTTTATACAAAAAATCATAACCACCATAAAAAGGGTGGGCCTCATGGACTCTTGCCAATATGACAGAAATGAATTTATCAGGTAAATTCTTACATAAATTATGTTTTCTTTCATGTAATTGGCAAGAGTCCATGAGCTAGTGACATATGGGATATCAATACCCAAGATGTGGAGTCTTCCACTCAAGAGTCACTAGAGAGGGAGGGAATAAAATAAAAACAGCCATATTCCGCTGAAAAAATAATCCACAACCCAAAAAATAAGTTATTTTCACTTTTGAAAGAAAAAAACTTAAATCAAAAAGCAGAAGAATCAAACTGAAACAGCTGCCTGAAGAACTTTTCTACCAAAAACTGCTTCCGAAGAAGCAAATACATCAAAATGGTAGAATTTAGTAAAAGTATGCAAAGGGAACCAAGTTGCTGCTTTGCAAATCTGATCAACTGAAGCTTCATTCTTAAAAGCCCACGAAGTGGAGACTGATCTAGTAGAATGAGCTGTAATTCTCTGAGGCGGGGTTTGACCCGACTCCAAATAAGCTTGATGAATCAAAAGTTTCAACCAAGAAGCCAAGGAAATAGCAGAAGCTTTCTGACCTTTCCTAGGACCAGAAAATAAAACAAATAAACTGGAAGTCTTCCTGAAATTTTTAGTAGCTTCCACATAATATTTCAAAGCTCTTACCACATCCAAAGAATGTAAGGATCTCTCCAAAGAATTCTTAGGGTTAGGACACAAGGAAGGGACAACAATTTCTCTACTAATGTTGTTAGCATTCACAACCTTAGGTAAAAATTGAAAAGAAGTCCGCAAAACTGCCTTATCCTGATGAAAAATCAGAAAAGGAGACTCACAAGAAAGAGAAGATAGCTCAGAAACTCTTCTAGCAGAAGAGATAGCCAAAAGGAACAACACTTTCCAAGAAAGTAGTTTAATGTCCAAAGAATGCATAGGCTCAAATGGAGGAGCCTGTAAAGCCTTCAGAACCAAATTAAGACTCCAAGGAGGAGAAATTGATTTAATGACAGGCTTGATACGAACTAAAGCCTGTACAAAACAATGAATATCAGGAAGTATAGCAATCTTTCTGTGAAATAAAACAGAAAGAGAGGAGATTTGTCTTTTCAAGGAACTTGCAGACAAACCCTTATCCAAACCATCCTGAAGGAACTGTAAAATTCTAGGAATTCTAAAAGAATGCCAGGAGAATTTATGAGAAGAACACCATGAAATGTAAGTCTTCCAAACTCTATAATAAATCTTTCTAGAGACAGATTTACGAGCTTGTAACATAGTATTAATCACTGAGTCAGAGAAACCTCTATGACTTAGAACTAAGCGTTCAATTTCCATACCTTCAAATTTAATGATTTGAGATCCTGATGGAAAAACGGACCTTGAGATAGTAGGTCCGGCTGTAATGGAAGTGGCCAAGGCGGGCAACTGGACATCCGAAACCAGATCCGCATACCAAAACCTGTGTGGCCATGCTGGAGCCACCAGCAACACAAAAGACTGTTCCATGATGATTTTGGAGATCACTCTTGGAAGGAGAACTAGAGGCGGGAAGATGTAAGCAGATTGATAACACCAAGGAAGTGTCAGCGCATCCACTGCTTCCGCCTGAACATCCCTGGACCTGGACAGGTATCTTAGAAGTTTCTTGTTTAGATGCGAGGCCATGAGATCTATCTCTGGAAGCCCCCACATCTGAACAATCTGAGAAAACACATCTGGATGGAGAGACCACTCCCCTGGATGTAAAGTCTGGCGGCTGAGATAATCCGCCTCCCAATTGTCTACGCCTGGGATATGCACCACAGAGATTAGACAGGAACTGGATTCCGCCCAGGCAAGTATCCGAGATACTTCTTTCATAGCTTGGGGACTGTGAGTCCCACCCTGATGATTGACATAAGCCACAGTTGTGATATTGTCTGTCTGAAAACAAATGAACGGTTCTCTCTTTAGCAGAGGCCAGAACTGAAGAGCCCTGAGAATTGCACGGAGTTCTAAAATATTTATTGGTAATCTCGCCTCTTGAGATTTCCAAACCCCTTGTGCTGTCAGAGATCCCCAAACAGCTCCCCAACCTGAAAGACTCGCATCTGTTGTGATCACAGTCCAGGTTGGGCAAACAAAAGAAGCCCCTTGAACCAAACGATGCTGATCTATCCACCATGTCAGAGAGAGTCGTACATTGGGATTCAAGGATATTAATTGTGATATCTTTGTATAATCCCTGCACCATTGATTCAGCATACAAAGCTGTAGAGGTCTCATGTAAAAACGAGCAAAGGAGATTGCGTCCGATGCTGCAGTCATGAGACCTAAAACTTCCATGCACATAGCCACTGAAGGGAATGACTGAGACTGAAGGAGCCGTCATGCTGCGACCAATTTTAAACGTCTCTTGTCTGTTAGAGACAGAGTCATGGACACTGATCTGGAAGCCTAAAAAGGTGACCCTTGTCTGAGGAATCAAGAAACTTTTTGGTAAATTGATCCTCCAACCATGTTTCCGAAGAAACAACACTAGTTGATTTGTGTGAGATTCTGCAGTATGTAAAGACTGAGCTAGTACCAAGATATCGTCCAAATAAGGAAACACCGCAATACCCTGTTCTCTGATTACAGAGAGTAGGGCACCCAGAACCTTTGAAAAGATTCTTGGAGCTGTTGCTAGGCCAAATGGAAGAGCAACAAATTGGTAGTGCTTGTCTAGAAAAGAGAATCTCAGAAACTGAAAGTGTTCTGGATGAATCGGAATATGAAGGTATGCATCCTGCAAGTCTATTGTGGACATATAATGTCCTTGCTGAACAAAAGGCAGAATAGTCCTTATAGTCACCATCTTGAAAGTTGGTACTCTTACATAACGATTCAAAATTTTCAGATCCAGAACTGGTCTGAACAAATTTTCTTTCTTTGGTACAATGAATAGGTTTGAATAAAACCCCAAACCTTGTTCCTGAGGAGGAACTGGCATGATTACCCCTGAAGACTCCAGGTCTGAAACACACTTCAGAAAAGCCTGAGCTTTTACTGGATTTACAGGGATGCGCGAGAGAAAAAAATCTTCTCACAGGAGGTCTTACTTTGAATCCTATTCGATACCCTTGAGAGACAATGCTCTGAATCCAATGATTTGGACAGACTTTATCC
The DNA here is from genome assembly GCF_027579735.1 of Bombina bombina. Lineage (NCBI taxonomy): Eukaryota > Metazoa > Chordata > Amphibia > Anura > Bombinatoridae > Bombina > Bombina bombina. The sequence continues at coordinate 112,308,993 of NC_069500.1, forward strand.
AAAATTCCTTGAAAAACCTTAATCTGTCCCCTACCAGCTGAGCTGGAATGAGGGCCGCACCTTCATACAGACTTAGGGGCAGATTTTGGTTTCCTAAATGGCTTGGATTTATTCCAATTTGAGGAAGGCTTCCAAGTGGAAGCAGATTCCTTGGGAGGAGGATTGAGTTTTTGTTCCTTATTCTGACGAAATGAACGAAAACGGTTAGAAGCCTTAGATTTACCCTTAGGTTTTTTTATCCTGAGGCAAAAAAAACTCCTTTTCCTCCAGTGATAGTTGAAATAATAGAATCCAACTGAGAACCAAATAAATTATTACCTTGGAAAGAAAGAGATAGTAATCTAGATTTAGATGTCATATCAGCATTCCAAGATTTAAGCCACAAAGCTCTTCTAGCTAATACAGCTAAAGACATGGATCTAACATCAATTTTGATAATATCAAAAATGGCATCACAAATAAAATGATTAGAATGTTGCAGTAAGCGAACAATGCTAGATATGTCAAAATCCAATTCATGTTGCGCTAAATTTTCCAACCAAAAAGTTGATGCAGCCGCAACATCACCCAAAGAAATAGCAGGTCTGAGAAGATGACCTGAATATAAATAGGCCTTCCTTAGATAAGATTCAAGCTTCCTATCTAAAGGATCCTTAAAGGAAGTGCTATCTTCCATAGGAATAGTGGTACGTTTAGCAAGAGTAGAAATAGCCCCATCAACTTTGGGGATTTTTTCCCAAAACTCTATAGATTTTGCTGGTGAAGGATACAATCTCTTAAACCTTGCAGAAGGAATAAAGGAAGTTCCTGGCTTATTCCATTCCCTAGAAATCATATCAGAAATAGCCTCAGGAATGGGAAAAACACCTATATGTTTTTTATACCTGTAAAATTTACAGGTATATCATGCACATTAGAAGTTGAAGGAACTGCAACTGGCAATGTACTATTACTGATAGAAACACTATCTGCATGTAAAATTTTATCATGACAACTATTACAAATGACATTCGGTGGAATAATTTCTACAATTTTACAACAAATGCACTTAGCTTTGGTAGAACCGATGTCAGGCAGCAATGTTCCAGCAGAAACTTCAGAGGCAGGATCAGATTGGGACATCTTGCTCAATGTAAGAGAAAAAACAACATATAAAGCAAAATGATCTATTTCCTTAAATGACAGTTTCAGGAATGGGAAAAAATGCAAAAGCATAGGCCTCTTGATAGAAAAGAAGCAGGAGGCAAACACAATGGGGTATTGAAATAATGAAGAAAATTTGATTGAAATAATGAAGAAAATTTGGCGCCCAAAAAACTTTTCGGCGCCAAAAATGTCCGGAAATGACACACTTGCGTCACTAATGATGCCGCCGTGTGAAAGGTCTTGGCGTCACGTATGACGCCGGAAATGACGAAGTTGCATCAAAAACGTATTTTTCCGCGCCAAAAAAGTTTGCGCCAAAAATGACGCAATAAAGTCTAACATTTGACACACCCGCATTTGCAAAAAGTAGTCAAATTGAAAAAAGACTAAACCCCAGGTAAGAAATAAATCTCTTAAAGTGTTTATATTCCCAAATATGAAACTGACAGTCTGCAGAAGGAAATACATGAACCTGACTCATGGCAAATATAAGTACAATACATATATTTAGAACTTTATATAAATGCATAAATTGCCAAACCATAGCTGAGAGTGTCTTAAGTAATGAATACATACTTACCAAAAGACACCCATCCACATATAGCAGATAGCCAAACCAGTACTAAAACAGTTATTAGTAGAGGTAATGGTAAATTGAGAGTATATTGTCGATCTGAAAAGGGAGGTAGGAGATGAATCTCTACGACCGATAACAGAGAACCCATGAAAACAGAATTTATGCTTACCTGATAAATTACTTTCTCCAACGGTGTGTCCGGTTCACGGCGTCATCCATAACTTGGCAAATGCACAGCAAAAGCTGTCCATATAGTCCCTCCTAGGCTCCGCCCACCCTAGTCATTGGACCGACGGACAGGAGAAAAAACAGGAGAAACCATAAGGTGCCGTGGTGACTGTAGTTAAAGAAAGAAATTCATCAAACCTGATTAAAAAACCAGGGCGGGCCGTGGACCGGACACACCGTTGGAGAAAGTAATTTATCAGGTAAGCATAAATTCTGTTTTCTCCAACATTGGTGTGTCCGGTCCACGGCGTCATCCATAACTTGTGGGAACCAATACCAAAGCTTTAGGACACGGATGAAGGGAGGGAGCCAATCAGGTTACCTAAACAGAAGGCACCACAGCTTGCAAAACCTTTCTCCCAAAAATAGCCTCCGAAGAAGCAAAAGTATCAAATTTGTAGAATTTGGCAAGTGTGTGCAGGGAAGACCAAGTCGCTGCCTTACATATCTGATCAACAGAAGCCTCGTTCTTGAAGGCCCATGTGGAAGCCACAGCCCTAGTAGAGTGAGCTGTGATGCGTTCAGGAGGCTGCCGTCCGGCAGTCTCGTAAGCCAATCGGATGATGCTTTTCAGCCAAAAGGAAAGAGAGGTAGCAGTAGCTTTTTGACCTCTCCTCTTGCCAGAATAAACGACAAACAGAGAAGACGTTTGTCTGAAATCCTTTGTTGCTTCTAAATAGAACTTTAAAGCACGAACTACATCTAAATTGTGTAACAAACGTTCCTTCTTTGAAACTGGATTCGGACACAAAGAAGGCACAACTATTTCCTGGTTAATATTCTTGTTGGAAACAACCTTTGGAAGGAAACCAGGTTTAGTACGCAAAACAACCTTATCTGAATGGAACACCAGATAGGGCGGATTACACTGCAAAGCAGATAACTCAGAAACTCTTCTAGCAGAAGAAATAGCAACCAAAAACAGAACTTTCCAAGATAACATCTTGATATCTATGGAATGTAGAGGTTCAAACGGAACCCCTTGAAGAACTGAAAGAACTAAATTCAGACTCCAGGGAGGAGTCAAAGGTCTGTAAACAGGCTTGATCCTGACCAAAGCCTGAACAAAAGCTTGAACATCAGGCACAGCTGCCAGTTGTTTGTGTAACAAGACAGATAAAGCAGAAATCTGTCCCTTTAGAGAACTCGCTGATAATCCCTTATCCAAACCTTCTTGGAGAAAGGAAAGGATCCTAGGAATTTTGATCTTACTCCATGAGAATCCCTTGGATTCACACCAACAGATATATCTTTTCCATATTTTATGGTAAATTTTTCTAGTTACAGGTTTTCTGGCTTGTACCAGAGTATCTATTACAGAATCCGAAAACCCACGCTTAGATAAAATAAAGCGTTCAATTTCCAAGCCGTCAGCTGGAGGGAAACTAGATTTGGATGTTCGAATGGACCTTGTACTAGAAGATCCTGTCTCAAAGGTAGCTTCCATGGTGGAGCCGATGACATATTCACCAGGTCTGCATACCAAGTCCTGCGTGGCCACCAAGGCCCTCTCCTGCTTGATCCTGGCTACCAGCCTGGGAATGAGAGGAAACGGTGGAAACACATAAGCTAGGTTGAAGGTCCAAGGCGCTACTAATGCATCCACTAGAGTCGCCTTGGGATCCCTGGATCTGGACCCGTAGCAAGGAACCTTGAAGTTCTGACGAGACGCCATCAGATCCATGTCTGGAATGCCCCATAATTGAGTCAACTGGGCAAATATCTCCGGGTGGAGTTCCCACTCCCCCGGATGGAATGTCTGACGACTCAGATAATCCGCCTCCCAGTTTTCCACTCCTGGGATGTGGATCGCAGATAGGTGGCAGGAGTGATCCTCCGCCCATTTTATGATTTTGGTCACCTCTCTCATCGCCAGGGAACTCCTTGTTCCCCCTGATGGTTGATGTAAGCAACAGTCGTCATGTTGTCTGATTGGAATCTTATGAATCTGGCCTTTGCTAGTTGAGGCCAAGCCCTGAGAGTATTGAATATCGCTCTCAGTTCCAGAATGTTTATCGGGATAAGAGACTCTTCCCGAGACCATAGCCCCTGAGCTTTCAGGGAGTCCCAGACCGCGCCCCAGCCCACTAGACTGGCGTCGGTCGTGACGATGACCCACTCTGGTCTGCGGAAGCTCATTCCCTGGGACAGGTGATCCTGGGTTAGCCACCAACGGAGTGAGTCTCTGGTCTTCTGATCTACTTGAATCACTGGAGACAAGTCTGTATAGTCCCCATTCCACTGTTTCAGCATGCACAGTTGTAATGGTCTTAGATGAATTTGCGCAAAAGGAACTATGTCCATTGCTGCAACCATCAACCCTACTACTTCCATGCACTGAGCTATGGAAGGTCTTGGAACAGAGTGAAGATCTTGACAAGCGTTTAGAAGCTTCGACTTTCTGACATCTGTCAGGAAAATCTTAATTTCTAAAGAATCTATTATTGTCCCCAAGAAAGGAACTCTTGTCGACGGAGACAGGGAACTTTTTTCTATGTTCACTTTCCATCCGTGAGATCTGAGAAAGGCCAGAACGATGTCTGTGTGAGCCTTTGCCTTTGAAAGAGACAACGCTTGTATCAGAATGTCGTCCAAGTAAGGTGCCACTGCAATGCCCCTTGGTCTTAGAACCGCTAGAAGGGACCCGAGTACCTTTGTGAAAATCCTTGGAGCAGTGGCTAGCCCGAATGGGAGAGCCACAAACTGGTAATGTTTGTCCAGAAAGGCGAACCTTAGGAACTGATGACGATCTTTGTGGATAGGAATATGTAGATACGCATCCTTTAGATCCACGGTAGTCATAAATTGACCCTCCTGGATTGTAGGTAAAATCGTTTGAATAGTTTCCATTTTGAACGATAGGATCTTTAAATCCAGAATTGGTCTGAAAGTTCCCTCTTTTTTTGGGAACTACAAACAGATTTGAGTAAAACCCCATTCCTTGTTCCACGGTTGGAACTGGGTGTATCACTCCAATTTTTAACAGGTCTTCTACACAATGTAAGAATGCCTGTCTCTTTATTTGGTTTGAAGATAAGTGAGACATGTGGAACCTTCCCCTTGGGGGTAGTTCCTTGAATTCCAGAAGATAACCCTGAGAAACTATTTCTAGTGCCCAGGGATCCTGAACATCTCTTGCCCAAGCCTGAGCGAAGAGAGTCTGCCCCCTACTAGATCCGGTCCCGGATCGGGGGCTACTCCTTCATGCTGTTTTGGTAGCAGCAGCAGGCTTCTTGGTCTGCTTACCCTTGTTCCAGCCTTGCATCGGTTTCCAAGCTGGTTTGGTTTGTGAAGCATTACCCTCTTGTCTAGAGGCTGCAGAGTTGGAGGCCGGTCCGTTCCTAAAATTGCGAAAGGAACGAAAATTAGACTTATTCTTGGCCTTGAAAGGCCTATCTTGTGGGAGAGCGTGGCCCTTACCCCCAGTGATGTCTGAGATAATCTCTTTCAATTCTGTCCCAAAAAGGGTTTTACCCTTGAAAGGGATATTAAGCAATTTTGTCTTGGAAGATACATCCGCTGACCAAGACTTTAGCCAGAGCGCTCTGCACGCCACAATTGCAAACCCTGAATTTTTCGGCGCTAATCTAGCTAACTGCAAAGCGGCATCTAAAATAAAGGAATTAGCTAACTTAAGTGCGTGAATTCTGTCCATAACCTCCTCATACTGAGTCTCTCTACTAAGCGACTTTTCTAGTTCCTCGAACCAGAACCACGCTGCTGTAGTGACAGGAATAATGCACGAAATAGGTTGCAGGAGGTAACCTTGCTGTACAAATATCTTTTTAAGCAAACCCTCCAATTTTTTATCCATAGGATCTTTGAAAGCACAATTATCCTCAATAGGAATAGTAGTGCGCTTGGCTAGTGTAGAAACTGCCCCCTCGACCTTAGGGACTGTCTGCCATAAGTCCTTTCTGGGGTCGACCATAGGAAATAATTTCTTAAATATAGGAGGGGGGACAAAAGGTATGCCGGGCTTCTCCCACTCCTTATTCACTATGTCCGCCACCTGCTTGGGTATAGGAAAAGTGTCGGGGTGCAACGGAACCTCTAGGAACTTGTCCATCTTGCACAATTTTTCTGGAATGACCAGGTTGTCACAATCATCCAGAGTAGATAGCACCTCCTTAAGCAGTGCGCGGAGATGCTCTAATTTAAATTTAAATGTCACAACATCAGGTTCTGCCTGTTGAGAAATTCTACCTGAATCAGAAATTTCCCCATCTGACAAAACCTCCCTCTAGGCCACTTCAGATTGGTGTGAGGGTATGACAGAGCAATTATCATCAGCGCCCTCCTGCTCTACAGTGTTTAAAACAGAGCAATCGCGCTTTCTCTGAAATGCAGGCATTTTGGATAAAATATTTGCTATGGAGTTATCCATTACTGCCGTCAATTGTTGCATAGTAACAAGCATTGGCGCGCTAAAAGTACTAGGGGTCTCCTGCGTGGGCAAAACTGGTGTAGACACAGAAGGAGATGATGTAGAACTATGTCTACTCCCTTCATCTGATGAATCATCTTGGGGCAGTACTGTCCTTACTTTGTTTGGACGCTATGACACAATTATCACACAATTTTGAAGGGGGAGACACATTGGCTTCCATACATACAGAACATAGTTTATCTGAAGGCACAGTCATGTTAAACAGGCTTAAACTTGTCAATAAAGTACAAAAACCGTTTTAAAACAAAACCGTTACTGTCTCTTTAAATTTTAAACAGGGCACACTTTATTACTGAATATGTGAAAAACTATGAAGGAATTGTTCAAATTTAACTAAATTTTCACCACAGTGTCTTAAAGCATTCAAAGCATTGCACCCCAAATTTCAGACCTTTAACCCTTAAAATGACGAAACCGGAGCCATTTACAGTTTTAACCCCTCTACAGTCCCAGCTACAGCCTTTGCTGCGACGTTACCAAACCCAGGGGGGTATACAATACCAAATGAAGCCTTCTAGGAACCTTTTCAACTACTTTCAGACCCACACACATGCAGCTGCATGTCCTGCTCTCAAAAGTAACTGCGCAGTAATGGCGCGAAAATGAGGCTCTGCCTACTACAGAGAAGGCCCTTCCTGACTGGGAAGGTGTCTAAACCAGTGCCTGACGTAAAAAAAACGTTCCCCAAAGTTTATAAAGTGTGAATTTCAACATCAAGCTGTATAAAATGCCCAAATAAAGCAATCGATCTAGCCCATAAAAGGTGTCTACCAGTTTTATAGCCCATATTAAGCCCTTTATTCTGTTTGAGACTAAGAAAATGGCTTACCGGTCCCCATGAGGGGAAAAATGACAGCCTTCCAGCATTACACAGTCTTGTTAGAAATATGGCTAGTCATACCTTAAGCAGAAAAGTCTGCCAACTGTTTCCCCCAACTGAAGTTATCTCATCTCAACAGTCCTATGTGGAAACAGCAAACGATTTTAGTTACTGCTGCTAAAATCATACTCCTCTCACAAACAGAACTCTTCATCTTTTTCTGTTTCAGAGCAAATAGTACATACCAGCACTATTTTAAAATAACAAACTCTTGATAGTAGAATAAAAAACTACAACTAAACACCACATACTCTTCACCATCTCCGTGGAGATGCTGCTTGTTCAGCGGCAAAGAGAATGACTGGGGTGGGCGGAGCCTAGGAGGGACTATATGGACAGCTTTTGCTGTGCTCTTTGCCATTTCCTGGATGACGCCGTGGACCGGACACACCAATGTTGGAGAAATAGACCCCCGTTAGAGAAATCATCGTATTCAATAGGTGATACTCCCTTCACGTCCCTCTGACATTCGCTGTACTCAGAGGAATCGGGCTTCAACAATGCTGAGAAGCGCATATCAATGTAGAAATCTTAGCACCAACTTACTTCACCACCTCCATAGGAGGCAAAGTTTGTAAAAACTGAATTGTGGGTGTGGTGAGGGGTGTATTTATAGGCATTTTGAGGTTTGGGAAACTTTGCCCCTCCTGGTAGGATTGTATATCCCATATGTCACTAGCTCATGGACTCTTGCCAATTACATGAAAGAAAATATCTACTATGAATTGATTTAGCTGCACTGTGACTGACACTGGAATGGGTGAAATCCACCCCCCTACTGTGACCAGATACACATTACAGGCCAGGATGTCTCAATTATTCACTTCAAAGAAAGACAGTTTAAGGAGTTTTCCCATCTGTAGACAAGTGTCGGCCGGTCTAGAGCTAATCTTTTAAAGCCCAAGTATATGCAAGAGTCAATTACCCTATGCTGAGTTCAAATACACGAAGCCCAGACGTACGTCTCAATGAAAAATTGCAGGAGACACCCTGTGAGTGTTGAAAGCATATAAGAATGTAAATCTTGGTTTTAAAAGGAGAAGTTAGAATTTCATATAAAATTGTGTAATTTCCAAATATTTAACATGTACCTCAGACTATCGGATTAATATGTATAAAGGGATCTGAGAAAAATACCTAAATATACTATATCAGATAATGTCTGCTATGTTAAATAGCCACATATGTAAAATACTTATCTAAATTGTTTCAAAATGAATAACATTCTTATATTGTTGAGGCATCTAATAAGTGCATATGTAATCGGTGCTGTAAATTATACCATATGTTTTTATACACTCAGCAAGAGATATACATATATGCAATATTTATATTAATATGGGTTAATAATCCAATGTTAATATAGCTATATGAAATTACAACTGACTGCTACTCACGGGGTATGTCTATGATATAAAATGGTGACTAGGAAATGCAATATACATATACCAGTATATTGAATGAACTGATATTAAATAATATATAAGTATTAAAATATTAAAATCCTCTTAAGTGTCATAATGAAGTGTCATAATGAAGTGGAATATACTCATGTTTAGTATGAAAATACTCAGGGTAAATAGTATAAAATAATCCATACATATTGAACATATTTATTAATGCTGGAGATTACAGGTATATTTCATGAACATATTGAAATATATAAATTAAGCTGTAGCAGTATTGATGGTGAGACTGCATTTCTGGTTGTCTGCTGCTCTCTGGTGGTTTAAGCGAGAATTGCAACCAAAGGAGATTGTAGTATCAAATAACCACACATTCCCAGGAAGCCAATGAAGGGGCAAGCTTCGATAAGGGCGTATCCGAATATTCACCAATGATTATAAAATAGAGGCGGGCTTATCACTTGATAAAAGCTCACAAATGCTGCCTTTGGAACACAGTCGTTATAAAGTGAAACTGGGCCTAACTTTCTTTTTCCATAATTGCAAATACCTTTCTTATTTATGAGGTGAACGGATTGATCTGAAAATTCTCATACTGGCTTAAGTGGTAATTTATATGGTGATAATTTAATATTTTAAAGCAAATACATTAATTGTTGCTACAGTTTAATTGAAGTTAGTGATTTAAAGAGGTACTTTGCATTTTAAATCTATGTTCCACAGGCGGGTGTAATTTAAAAATAATCATATTGATGTTAAGCAATTTTATATACATAAAATTAAGCTGCCCTTCTCTGCTCTTGCAACATAAATAGAAAAGGTATCCTTATAACAAAAATTATGGATAAATAAAAAGTGCTCTTGTTCACAGATATATGCATACAGCAAATAGATTCTTCAGAATAGCTCTAAAAATAGACTTAAGAGCTTATGACAACGTGAAACATATTGGTTCACGAACTTCAAACTCTAAATACTATTAGTGAGAAAGGTCTAAATATTGATCTAGACCTTCAAGCTTTTATGTAAAAGGGGTTCTTGATTTGTTCTGTTTGCTTCTCCCATTAGTTTCTGGGGAGCTTACATTCTTTTAGCTTTTTAGACCATTATATCTATATCATATTCATCTAATGTAGTAAGTTCTTTTTATTGTCAGCTTGGTTTACAAATATCCCACCTGATCTTATTAATTATGAGGAGATTACCTTCCTTTCCATTTTTTTGTCTGCCAAATGTTTTTGTTTTTATTAAAGTATACATTCATGAATTACAGTTCTATGATCTGGTGCTACTTTAAGAGGCCGTCTTTAGGACGTAGGGAAAGTATAGTAATATTTCATTACTGTATAGACAATTTTATGGTAATATTTTAAGGTATACTAGGGGACCGTAGTACATCAATTTATAGTCCAAGACTGAGAACAATGGTAACAATTTTGTATTTGTACTTTTATTTATATAGTGGTAGATTGATGCCACTTTAATCTCGATCGTATTGTATAATAATGAATTTTAAACATATATGGTATATTGGATCCATTCTAATTTCCATGTTGATTTTATATAAAAAATTTTATGCAGCGATATTGTTGATTTGGACTTTTTGGCATAAGACTTATCAGTTGGTATTGGGACTCGGACTATGCTCAAACCAATAGGATGATGCCACGGATTGGAGGTGTGTCAAGCCCGGGATCTTTAAAAAGAAACATGGGTGTCAACTTACAAATATCTCTTGAGAAATTCAGGTCGCAACCTGACGAAACGCGTAGAGACTTTCCTCTCCTTCTCACCACGTTCCTGTGATACCGGGTTCTACGTCGGAGTATCCCTTTGTCCAGTGCGGTTTCCTGTGGCGTTCCGGAAACACTGCAGATGAGAGCAAGGACGGGGTGACGAATAACATATCCACAGTAAACCGTGGAAAACACTGTGAAGTGGTGACTGTGCTTATTATACTTTGACACATTGTACGTGTTATTTTAACGCGCTTTTAGTTTTATACAAATAAAACGGTGTTACTCTTAGAGTGGTATGCGCTGTTTTCTTTGTATTTCTAAGTAATTTTATATGCTAGTAAGGATTTTACATCCCATTTTTATGTCAGTTTTACTATTGTGACATTTCTTATAAATTGGTTATTGTAGTTAAATCTCTCTGGTGTTTATTAAGTATTTGTAGCTATTGTGATACATTTTAAAATTTGTTTTATTGTGGCTAAATATGAGGTTATTTCAGCTCAGATTAATTGGCATATAAATTGGCTATTGTATTAACAATACACAATTTCTGGTGGTATAATTGGAATTATATAGAACCATTTGTGGCATTGTAACAGAATAAGCGTGTATAATTGATTCATAATCTAGTTTCTATATAAATATAATTCAAGGTGTCTATAAGGCTAACTAATCAAGAACTAAGGAATAAATATTGATTTTAATATATTGTTATGTATATACATTTTATTGGTTGGCAACTGCTAAGATAAGGTCTCCAAAATTTTACTGGAGATTACTGTTGATATAATTATAAATTATATTGTAAACCTAGTATATACCAACACTGTATAAAAGTGTATATGCAGGTTTATGCCATTTATATTGTTAACCAGTGTAAGATGTATAGGTTTCTTTCAAATACAATTTTTTAAAACTTTAATTAAAATCAGAAACAAATGGACAAATTTCATCATATTTTATTAACAATATATCCCTTTCATTAGATTATACTCGATGAGGCGTTCAATGCCCTCAGACAAACTGTACACTGTACAAATAAAACAGAACATAACAGAAAAAAAAGATGGGCAAAACCATTTTGGAACAAGCCTCTTTAAATTATACACAGCTCAATGAAATATTCTTACGGAAAATATATAAATAGTTTTTTTTTTCCTTTCTATATTACAGGTATACAATATAAATGAAAATTTAAGGTCTGTTCAGTGACCTACAAATATTAGATCCTCCAAGTGTAGCAGCGTATTACTAAAGAAAACAAACAAAATATGTAAAATAAAATATATAAAAAAACAAACAAATATGAGATGATTGCAATTTCATCACATTTTCTTTAGTATTACTTTACACCATTTCAGAAAAAAAGGGAATTTTAAAGTGTTATAATATATTCCACTCCATTCACAAAATGTGTCCTTTTTCTTAACAGATCAATTTTGGCAAAATTACAGATTTTTTTTTGGTTTGGCATAATAAAATAACGTGCTACTATAAATAACTTAATTAGAAATAGATTTGCAAACAGATAACTTTGAAAAATGAAAATTCATACAATATTTAAAACATTAAATACTTCCCCTATATATATTATTTCAAAGTTGTCACACAATAGAGGATCAAAGTTTTTGCACTACGTTTTCCATTTAATAATGAACTAAAGAAAATGTCTAAACAAAAAATTATTTGTACCATTTAACAAAAATAAAACATGCCTACAATGCACACACGGATTACCAGAAAAAGAAAGTTCCTTTGTAAAAACATACTAAAATTATGAGAACATGATGACACTTTTAATTAGGCACCAGTGGCACAATGGGAAAAGAAAATGAACAATTAAAGAGACATTGTACTGTCAAAATATCTCCCCTTCAATGTGTTCCTAATGTTTCACTTTAGCTGCTGGTGTGTATTAAATGATTTACAAATAACCCCTTTACCTTTATTTTATCATTTGAAAAGTATGTTTTTACCTGATAAATCCAGCACCTATAATGAAAATTTCAATAATGAAGTAATGGCCACTCCCAGGTGGGGGTGGAAGAGATTGGGCATTGTATATGCAAACATAAATAAGATAAGGAACTCTGAGAATAGAGAGTGATAAGATAAGGATGTCTGCTCTCTCTCCAACCTCAGCCCTTATCAATGGGTTGTGGTTTAAAAGAGCAAACCAACTATTTCATGTAAAAAAAAGGAGTAATTTCTCATACATTTTACACACTACGGCTGGTTATTAGAAACACAAAGGAGAAACCAATTTTATATTACCCGGTCCCTCTAACTTTCAGAACTTTTAAATAGTTAAAGGGACACTGAACCCAAATTTTTTCTTTCATGATTCAGATAGAGCATGACATTTTAAACAACTTTCTAATTTACTCCTATTATCAAATTTTCTTCATTCTCTTGGTATCTTTATTTGAAATGCAAGAATGTAAGTTTATATGCCGGCCCATTTTTGGTGAACAATCTGGGTTGTTCTTGCCGATTGGTGGATAAATTCATACACCAATAAAAAAAGTGCTATCCAGAGATCTGAACCAAAAAAAGCTTAGATGCCTTTTTCAAATAAAGATAGCAAGAGAACGAAGAAAAATAGATAATAGGAGTAAATTCGAAAGTTGCTTAAAACTGCATGCTCTATCTGAATCACGAAAGAAAAAATTTAGGTTCAGTGTCCCTTTAAAACACATTACAATGTAAAGTTGGTCTTCAGCTAAACACTGTCACTAACCACACAAGTGCTGGTAAAAATACAAATCTGGTGTGAGGAAAGCACTTGCACAGCGTTTCCGGCATGCCTAAAGAAAAGGGATGACCAGGGCTGGGGATTTGTGGAATTGAGGTACAATTGCTGAAACCAAAACTATGCAAAAACTGCTGCATATAGCTGTAATCAGCAATAGGCAGACTGATCACTGAGTAACTGATTGCCTAACACTGTTCATGCTCTCTAATAAAATTTGCAAAATCAAGTACTCATTTATGCCTCTAAAACAACCGTGCTACTGTTTATATGTTAGAGATAAAAAAAATGGAATGTACATTTTCCCCAATATGAACCAACTAAAGAGAAACTGGATCACTGAATAAATATTTCAATTTTATATTCTAGAATAATAATATGGCATGTTCCTTATTCCATAATTTGTGGAAAGCTAACTAAACTTAAAAAAAAAGTTTGAGGTTTTCAGTTCCTATACAAATAAGTTAATTTTCCTACACAAACCAGGAATTATTAAACAAATGATGTACCACCTACAATATTTAATACCAGCAAACTAAAGGGATATGAGAGTGCAAAAGTGAAATGTGCATGGGTTCATTTCAATTTAAAATAGGAGCATTTTTGCAATACACTTCCATTAGCAAAAATGCTTCTGTTACAAACATTTTTTGTATATCGGCATACACACATATGCTGTGAGGGCCGTGTACTAGTATTCAGACACCAACTGCCGACTTTGAGATGATGTAATGTTTGAATACAGCAGGCCTTGAAAGCATATGTGCGTATGCTGTTGAAAAAACATATTAGAAGAATTCAAGCTAAAGGATGTATATTCCAAAAATGCTTCTATTTAAAATTGAAGTGGACCCATGCACATTTCAATTTTGAACTTTCACTTTAATAATTATTTTTAAATATGCAATGCCAACAGCTGTTATGTTTTGTCCTGAAAAAGAGATTGTCTGATTTATATAAAATGCCAAATTACAGAGTGCATATATGCAGAATACAGACAACTCAAGCCAGCCTTAATAAACTTTTGATCATGCTACATTTCAAATCACGTTCCTCTTGTTAAATGATTATTCCTATTTTCAAATAGTATGTCATCTATCCATTGTAGCAATTAGCACATTGTTTAATAGTTTTAGCTAAAGAACAAGCAAAGGAAGTGATTATTCCAAGCTCATCACTTAAGTAGAAAAAAAACAAACAGAATTTATGCTTACCTGATAAATTTCTTTCTTTCCAGAAATGTCCACAGCGTCCTCAATTACTGTTGGGAATATCATTCCTGGCCAGCAGGAGGAGGCAAAGAGCACCACAGCAAAGCTATTAAGAATCCCTCCCCTTTCCACAATCCCCAGTCATTCGACCAAAGGAAAATGGAGAAACACAAGGTGTAGAGGTGCCTGAGGTTTAGTAAAAAAAAAACAACTGTCTTTAAAATACAGGGTGGGGTGGTGGACTCACCATATCTGGAAAAAAACAGAATTTATGTTTACCTGATAAATTACTTTCTCCAACAGTGTGTCCGGTCCACGGCGTCATCCTTACTTGTGGGATATTCTCTTCCCCAACAGGAAATGGCAAAGAGCCCAGCAAAGCTGGTCACATGATCCCTCCTAGGCTCCGCCTACCCCAGTCATTCGACCGACGTTAAGGAGGAATATTTGCATAGGAGAAACCATATGGTACCGTGGTGACTGTAGTTAAAGAAAATAAATTATCAGACCTGATTAAAAAAAAAAACCAGGGCGGGCCGTGGACCGGACACACCGTTGGAGAAAGTAATTTATCAGGTAAACATAAATTCTGTTTTCTCCAACATAGGTGTGTCCGGTCCACGGCGTCATCCTTACTTGTGGGAACCAATACCAAAGCTTTAGGACACGGATGAAGGGAGGGAGCAAATCAGGTCACCTAAATGGAAGGCACCACGGCTTGCAGAACCTTTCTCCCAAAAATAGCCTCAGAAGAAGCAAAAGTATCAAACTTGTAAAATTTGGTAAAAGTGTGCAGTGAAGACCAAGTCGCTGCCCTACATATCTGATCAACAGAAGCCTCGTTCTTGAAGGCCCATGTGGAAGCCACAGCCCTAGTGGAATGAGCTGTGATTCTTTCGGGAGGCTGCCGTCCGGCAGTCTCGTAAGCCAATCTGATGATGCTTTTAATCCAAAAAGAGAGAGAGGTAGAAGTTGCTTTTTGACCTCTCCTTTTACCAGAATAAACAACAAACAAGGAAGATGTTTGTCTAAAATCCTTTGTAGCATCTAAATAGAATTTTAGAGCGCGAACAACATCCAAATTGTGCAACAAACGTTCCTTCTTTGAAACTGGTTTCGGACACAGAGAAGGTACGATAATCTCCTGGTTAATGTTTTTGTTAGAAACAACTTTTGGAAGAAAACCAGGTTTAGTACGTAAAACCACCTTATCTGCATGGAACACCAGATAAGGAGGAGAACACTGCAGAGCAGATAATTCTGAAACTCTTCTAGCAGAAGAAATTGCAACTAAAAACAAAACTTTCCAAGATAATAACTTAATATCAACGGAATGCAAGGGTTCAAACGGAACCCCCTGAAGAACTGAAAGAACTAAATTGAGACTCCAAGGAGGAGTCAAAGGTTTGTAAACAGGCTTAATTCTAACCAGAGCCTGAACAAAGGCTTGAACATCTGGCACAGCAGCCAGTTTTTTGTGAAGTAACACCGACAAGGCAGAAATCTGTCCCTTCAGGGAACTTGCAGATAATCCTTTTTCCAATCCTTCTTGAAGGAAGGATAGAATCCTAGGAATCTTAACCTTGTCCCAAGAGAATCCTTTAGATTCACACCAACAGATATATTTTTTCCAAATTTTGTGGTAAATCTTTCTAGTTACAGGCTTTCTGGCCTGAACAAGAGTATCAATAACAGAATCTGAGAACCCTCGCTTCGATAAAATCAAGCGTTCAATCTCCAAGCAGTCAGCTGGAGTGAAACCAGATTCGGATGTTCGAACGGACCCTGAACAAGAAGGTCTCGTCTCAAAGGTAGCTTCCAAGGTGGAGCCGATGACATATTCACCAGATCTGCATACCAAGTCCTGCGTGGCCACGCAGGAGCTATCAAGATCACCGACGCCCTCTCCTGATTGATCCTGGCTACCAGCCTGGGGATGAGAGGAAACGGCGGGAACACATAAGCTAGTTTGAAGGTCCAAGGTGCTACTAGTGCATCCACTAGAGCCGCCTTGGGATCCCTGGATCTGGACCCGTAGCAAGGAACTTTGAAGTTCTGACGAGAGGCCATCAGATCCATGTCTGGAATGCCCCACAGCTGAGTGACTTGGGCAAAGATTTCCGGATGGAGTTCCCACTCCCCCGGATGCAATGTCTGACGACTCAGAAAATCCGCTTCCCAATTTTCCACTCCTGGGATGTGGATAGCAGACAGGTGGCAGGAGTGAGACTCCGCCCATAGAATGATTTTGGTCACTTCTTCCATCGCCAGGGAACTCCTTGTTCCCCCCTGATGGTTGATGTACGCAACAGTTGTCATGTTGTCTGATTGAAACCGTATGAACTTGGCCCTCGCTAGCTGAGGCCAAGCCTTGAGAGCATTGAATATCGCTCTCAGTTCCAGAATATTTATCGGTAGAAGAGATTCTTCCCGAGACCAAAGACCCTGAGCTTTCAGGGATCCCCAGACCGCGCCCCAGCCCATCAGACTGGCGTCGGTCGTGACAATGACCCACTCTGGTCTGCGGAATGTCATCCCTTGTGACAGGTTGTCCAGGGACAGCCACCAACGGAGTGAGTCTCTGGTCCTCTGATTTACTTGTATCTTCGGAGACAAGTCTGTATAGTCCCCATTCCACTGACTGAGCATGCACAGTTGTAATGGTCTTAGATGAATGCGCGCAAAAGGAACTATGTCCATTGCCGCTACCATCAACCCGATCACTTCCATGCACTGAGCTATGGAAGGAAGAGGAACGGAATGAAGAATCCGACAAGAGTCTAGAAGCTTTGTTTTTCTGGCCTCTGTCAGAAAAATCCTCATTTCTAAGGAGTCTATTATTGTTCCCAAGAAGGGAACCCTTGTTGACGGGGATAGAGAACTCTTTTCCACGTTCACTTTCCACCCGTGAGATCTGAGAAAGGCCAGGACAATGTCCGTGTGAGCCTTTGCTTGAGGAAGGGACGACGCTTGAATCAGAATGTCGTCCAAGTAAGGTACTACAGCAATGCCCCTTGGTCTTAGCACAGCTAGAAGGGACCCTAGTACCTTTGTGAAAATCCTTGGAGCAGTGGCTAATCCGAAAGGAAGCGCCACGAACTGGTAATGTTTGTCCAGGAATGCGAACCTTAGGAACCGAAGATGTTCCTTGTGGATAGGAATATGTAGATACGCATCCTTTAAATCCACCGTGGTCATGAATTGACCTTCCTGGATGGAAGGAAGAATAGTTCGAATGGTTTCCATCTTGAACGATGGAACCTTGAGAAACTTGTTTAAGATCTTGAGATCTAAGATTGGTCTGAACGTTCCCTCTTTTTTGGGAACTATGAACAGATTGGAGTAGAACCCCATCCCTTGTTCTCTTAATGGAACAGGATGAATCACTCCCATTTTTAACAGGTCTTCTACACAATGTAAGAATGCCTGTCTTTTTATGTGGTCTGAAGACAACTGAGACCTGTGGAACCTCCCCCTTGGGGGAAGTCCCTTGAACTCCAGAAGATAACCTTGGGAGACTATTTCTAGCGCCCAAGGATCCAGAACATCTCTTGCCCAAGCCTGAGCGAAGAGAGAGAGTCTGCCCCCCACCAGATCCGGTCCCGGATCGGGGGCCAACATTTCATGCTGTCTTGGTAGCAGTGGCAGGTTTCTTGGCCTGCTTTCCCTTGTTCCAGCCTTGCATTGGTCTCCAAGCTGGCTTGGCTTGAGAAGTATTACCCTCTTGCTTAGAGGACGTAGCACCTTGGGCTGGTCCGTTTCTACGAAAGGGACGAAAATTAGGTTTATTTTTTGCCTTGAAAGGCCGATCCTGAGGAAGGGCGTGGCCCTTACCCCCAGTGATATCAGAGATAATCTCTTTCAAGTCAGGGCCAAACAGCGTTTTCCCCTTGAAAGGAATGTTAAGTAGCTTGTTCTTGGAAGACGCATCAGCCGACCAAGATTTCAACCAAAGCGCTCTGCGCGCCACAATAGCAAACCCAGAATTCTTAGCCGCTAACCTAGCCAATTGCAAGGTGGCGTCTAGGGTGAAAGAATTAGCCAATTTGAGAGCATTGATTCTGTCCATAATCTCCTCCAAAGGAGGAGAATCACTATCGACCGCTCTTATCAGATCATCGAACCAGAAACATGCGGCTGTAGCGACAGGGACAATGCATGAAATTGGTTGTAGAAGGTAACCTTGCTGAACAAACATCTTTTTAAGCAAACCCTCTAATTTTTTATCCATAGGATCTTTGAAAGCACAACTATCCTCTATGGGTATAGTGGTGCGTTTGTTTAAAGTGGAAACCGCTCCCTCGACCTTGGGGACTGTCTGCCATAAGTCCTTTCTGGGGTCGACCATAGGAAACAATTTTTTAAATATGGGGGGAGGGACGAAAGGAATACCGGGCCTTTCCCATTCTTTATCAACAATGTCCGCCACCCGCTTGGGTATAGGAAAAGCTTCTGGGAGCCCCGGCACCTCTAGGAACTTGTCCATTTTACAAAGTTTCTCTGGGATGACCAACTTGTCACAATCATCCAGAGTGGATAATACCTCCTTAAGCAGAATGCGGAGATGTTCCAACTTAAATTTAAATGCAATCACATCAGGTTCAGCCTGTTGAGAAATGTTCCCTGAATCAGTAATTTCTCCCTCAGACAAAACCTCCCTGGCCCCATCAGACTGGGTTAGGGGCCCTTCAGAAATATTATTATCAGCGTCGTCATGCTCTTCAGTATCTAAAACAGAGCAGCCGCGCTTACGCTGATAAGTGTTCATTTTGGCTAAAATGTTTTTGACAGAATTATCCATTACAGCCGTTAATTGTTGCATAGTAAGGAGTATTGGCGCGCTAGATGTACTAGGGGCCTCCTGAGTGGGCAAGACTCGTGTAGACGAAGGAGGGAATGATGCAGTACCATGCTTACTCCCCTCACTTGAGGAATCATCTTGGGCATCATTATCATTATCACATAAATCACATTTATTTAAATGAATAGGAATTCTGGCTTCCCCACATTCAGAACACAGTCTATCTGGTAGTTCAGACATGTTAAACAGGCATAAACTTGATAACAAAGTACAAAAAACGTTTTAAAATAAACCCGTTACTGTCACTTTAAATTTTAAACTGAACACACTTTATTACTGCAATTGCGAAAAAACATGAAGGAATTGTTCAAAATTCACCAAATTTTCACCACAGTGTCTTAAAGCCTTAAAAGTATTGCACACCAAATTTGGAAGCTTTAACTCTTAAAATAACGGAACCGGAGCCGTTTTGAACTTTAACCCCTTTACAGTCCCTGGTATCTGCTTTGCTGAGACCCAACCAAGCCCAAAGGGGAATACGATACCAAATGACGCCTTCAGAAAGTCTTTTCTAAGTATCAGAGCTCCTCTCACATGCGACTGCATGCCATGCCTCTCAAAAACAAGTGCGCCACACCGGCGCGAAAATGAGGCTCTGCTTATGCTTTGGGAAAGCCCCTAAGAATAAGGTGTCTAAAACAGTGCCTGCCGATATTATTATATCCAAATACCCAGATAAAATGATTCCTCAAGGCTAAATATGTGTTAATAATGAATCGATTTAGCCCAGAAAAAGTCTACAGTTTTAATAAGCCCTTGTGAAGCCCTTATTTACGATCGTAATAAACATGGCTTACCGGATCCCATAGGGAAAATGACAGCTTCCAGCATTACATCGTCTTGTTAGAATGTGTCATACCTCAAGCAGCAAGAGACTGCACACTGTTCCCCCAACTGAAGTTAATTGCTCTCAACAGTCCTGTGTGGAACAGCCATGGATTTTAGTGACGGTTGCTAAAATCATTTTCCTCATACAAACAGAAATCTTCATCTCTTTTCTGTTTCTGAGTAAATAGTACATACCAGCACTATTTC
This sequence comes from Bombina bombina, assembly GCF_027579735.1. Classification (NCBI taxonomy): domain Eukaryota; kingdom Metazoa; phylum Chordata; class Amphibia; order Anura; family Bombinatoridae; genus Bombina; species Bombina bombina. Next base: position 112,329,278 of record NC_069500.1, read on the forward strand.
AAAATAACAAACTCTTGATTGAATAATAAAAACTACAGTTAAACACTAAAAAACTCTAAGCCATCTCCGTGGAGATGTTGCCTGTACAACGGCAAAGAGAATGACTGGGGTAGGCGGAGCCTAGGAGGGATCATGTGACCAGCTTTGCTGGGCTCTTTGCCATTTCCTGTTGGGGAAGAGAATATCCCACAAGTAAGGATGACGCCGTGGACCGGACACACCTATGTTGGAGAAAAGAAATTTATCCGGTAAGCATAAATGTTTTCTTTCCTAAGATATGGTGAGTCTACAGCATCCTCAAATACTGTTGGGAACCAATACCCAAGCTAAAGAACACGGAGGACTAGGGAGGGACAAGACAGGTATACCTAAACGTAAGGCACCACTGCTTGAAGAACCTTTCTCCAAAAAGAAGCCTCAGCCGAGGCAAACGTATCAAATTTATAAAATTTAGAAAAAGTATGCAAAGAAGACCAAGTTGCAGCCTTGCAAATCTGTTCCACAGAAGCTTAATTTTTAAAAGCCCAAGAAGAAGAGACAGCCCTAGTGGAATGAGCTCGCGATTCTCCCAGGAGGCTGCTATCCAGCAGTCTCATATGCCAAACGAATAATACTTCTCAACCACAGAGAAAGAGAAGTAGCGGTAGCTTTCTGACCTTTACACTTCCCAGAAACGCAAACAAACAATGCAGAAGACTGGCGAAACTCCTTAATCGCCTGCAAATAGAATTTAAGAGCACGCACCACATCTAGGTTGTGTAACAGACGTTCCTTATGAGAAGGATTAGGACAGAGGGAAGGAACAACAATTTCCTGATTAATATTTCTATATGAAACAACCTTAGGAAGAAACCCAAGCTTTAAGTACAACTGCAACGGAGCCTGTTGCAAAGGTTAAGGCTCCAAGGCGGAGCAACAGACTTAAACACAGGCCTGATTCTGACCAAGGCCTGACAAAAAAGATTGCACATCCGCCAGACGCTTGTGCAGCAAAATAGATGGAGCAGAAATCTGACCCTTCAGAGTACTGACCGACAGACCTTCCTGGAGAAAAGACAAAATTGTTGGAATCCTGACCCTACTCCAAGAGTAGCCCTTGGATTCACACCAATAAAGATATTTACGCCATATCTTATGTTAAATCTTTCTACAAACAGGCTTACGAGTCTGAATCATGGTCTCAATGACCGACTCATGCTTAGACATGAATTAAGCGTTCAATCTCCAAGCAGTCAGCTTCAGTCCTCAAGGGTAGTCTCCACGGTGGCAGAGATGACATTTCCACTAGGTGCGCATACCAGATCCTGCGAAGCCACGCCGGAGCTATTAGAATCACAGATGCTCGCTACTGCTCGATACAAGCAATGACTCGTGGAAGGAGAGCAAACAGAGAAAATAGGTATGCCATTCTGAAGTTCTGCCAGAGCATCTATCAGGAAGGCCTGAGGATCCTTTGACCTCAAATCGTACTTTGGAAGCTTGGCGTTCTGTCGAGACGCCATCAGATCCAACTCCGGTACCCCCCATTTGATGGTTAACCTGGAAAACACCTCGGAATGGAGGTCACACTCCCCGGGATGAAAAGTCTGTCTGCTCAGGAAATCCGCTTCTCAGTTGTCCACTCCCAGGAGGTGGATGGCAGATAGACAGCAATGGTGAGCTTCTGCCCATTGAATAATCCAAGCCACCTCCTTCATGGCTAAGGAACTCCGAGTTCCCCCCTGGTGGTTGAGGTAAGCCACTGAGGTTATGTTGTCTGTCTGGAACCTGATAAATTGGGATAAGGCCAGTTGAGGCCAAACAATCAAGGCATTGAAGATCGCTCTCAACTCCAAAATGTTTATGGGGAGAGCAGATTCCTCCTGAGACCAAAGTCCTTGCGCTTTCAATGAGTCCCAGACTGCTCCCCAGCCCACCAGGCTGGCGTCTGTGGTCCCAATCACCCATGAGGGGCTCCGAAAACATGTCCCTTGAGACAGATGTTCTTGAAACTGCCACCACGGAAGAGAGTCTCTTGTCGTCTGATCTAGAACTATCTTCTGAGACAGATCTGCATAATACCCGTTCCATTGACTGAGCATGCATAACTGCAGAGCTCTCAGATGGAATCGGGCAAAAGGAACTATGTCCATATAAGCCACCACCAGACCAATTACCTCCATACATTGGGCCACTGATGGCTGTACAGCAGACTGTAGAGATAGGAAAGAGGAAAGAATGTTTGCTTTTCTGACTTCCGTCAGAAATATCTTCATTGAAAGGGAATCTATAACTGTTCCTAGAAAGACCAGAACAAATTCACCATCCATCCGTGAGCGCGAAGAAAAGACAACAAGATCTCTGTGTGAGATTTTGCAAGTTGAAAAGGTGCCTGTGCCAGAATATCATCCAGATAAGGCGCCACTGCAATTTCCCGAGACTGAATCACTGCCAAAAGAGCCCCCAGGACCTTTGAGAAAATTCTGGTAGCTGTGGCAAGACCAAAAGGAAGAGCCACAAACTGAAAGTGCCTGTCCAGAAAGGCAAATCTTAGAAATTTGTGATGATCCCTGTGAATGGGAACATGGAGGTAAGCGTCCTTCAGGTCTATGGTCGTCATGAACTGACCCTCTTGCATTAAAGGAAGAATGGAACGGATAGTCTCCATTTTGAAGGACGGCACTCTGAGAAACTTGTTTAGACACTTTAGATCTAGAATAGGCCTGAAAGTTCCCTCTCTTTTGGCCGCATTTGTCACGGTAGCAATACACACCGCAGGTTGCCATTGGAGATCCTGATGAAAAATCTTTTTAAAGTAAGCCTCCAGCTTCTTGTCCATAGGGTCCTTGAAAGAGCAACTATCATCAATAGGAATAGTAGTTCTCTTAGCCAGGGTAAAAATCGCCCCTTCCACCTTGTGTACCATCTGCCATGACTCTAATGGAGTCAGCCACCAGGAACATATTTCTAAAAACCAGAGACGGGGAAAAAGGAAATCCAGGTCTCTCCCATTCCCAGGCAATTATCTCCGTAGCATGGCCTGGCACAGGAAACACCTCCACAGAGGAGGGAACATCAAAATATCTATTTAATTTGCTAGATTTTTTTAGGGTTGACAACGACAGGGGTATCAGTCATCCAAGGTAGCCAAAACCTCCTTTAACAAAACACCAAGGTGTTCAAGCTTAAATCTGAAGGAAACCACTTCAGCATCAGATGAAGGAATTATACTATTCGAATATGAGATCTCACCCCCAGAGGCTAGTACCGAAGTATCTTTCAGATTTGTGAGAAAGAGCAACTTGGTTAACCTGGACTGGATCAGAAACCTTACTATCCGATTCTCTCATTTTCCTCTTGCGTCTTCCCTGAAGCATGGGAAAGGCAGCTAATGCCTCAGATACCGCTGAGGATACCTGGGGACGCAATTTCTGCATGCAAATATACTCCTCCAGGAGATTGTGAGGAACCGCAGGGCACCGAATGTGTTAAGGCTTGGGACATTTGAGGAGAAAGCTGCGGCATTGCCTAAGCAGCATCAACCTGAGAGAGTGGTGGCTCAGCAACAAAAAGTCTATATTTGTACTTTAATGTTCTCTCAATACAATCAGAACAAAAAGGCAAAGGGGGTTCAACTTGGTTATCTAGACAAAGCTTGCATTCAGCAGGAGGCACAGACTCTTGGTCCATCCTGCAATTAACAATGAAAAAAATAAATAAATATATATATATATATAAAAAAAATAGTTTCTTTTAACACTGTCCCTTTAAGAGCATTCGTTCCCAATAGTAAAAACGACAGCTAAACAGGGCTTAAACCTCTTAAATTTACCAAAAGTTGAGAGCTAATTAGTGCCCAAACCTCCAATATGTAATTGAGGCTTAAGAATTAAAAAAAAAAACAGGCTACTCTACACCTCAGCGATGTCACTGAGCTGCCTACCTGCCCCCTCTGCTCTCCGGACTCGTAATACGCTGAAAAAACTGAGCCTGCAGTGTATTTCTAACAGCTCCAATAAAACAATAATTAAACAATTAAACTTAATACCGCTCCTTGGCATGTCTCAGGCGTTAGTATTTTAAACTGAGACATGTCCAGACCCATCCATTTCAACACCGGATCCAGGGAATATACTGAGCCACCTTTAAGTGAAACACTCTCCAAGCCCCAGTGCATGCTTCCTGCCCAATGAATCCTGTTATGTAACACAGGAATTTAGTCCCAAATAGCAACCACTTACTTTAGTGCCAGTAATCTGTTTCTCTCATAAAAAAAACACAAAAATGGTACCTCTGGCTGTCCGGCAGGAGGACAGCTCACCTGGTTTTTAGAAAAAGCCGCTCCTCACAGAGACCTGTGAAAACAAGAAAGGACAGAGTAAACCTACTCTGGCTTTCTATGCAAGGGCAGCAACCTGTTAGGAAAACGCAGTGAGGCCCACCCCACAAGTTCCTAACTGCTTGAAAGCTACCACAGCCCTACCGAAGAGACTAATGTGGAGTACAGCTATACCCATTCTGAACAGGAAAGATCAGAGCAAACCTACTCTGGCTTTCAAAATAATAAAATCTTGATTAAAGAAAAATCTTTTACAAACACCAAACTTCACCTCCTCCTTGCACTGAAGGCAAAGAGAATGACTGGGGATTGTGGGAAGGGGAGTGATACTTAACAGCTTTGCTGTGGTGCTCTTTGCCGCCTCCTGCTGGCCAGGAGTCATATTCCCAACAGTAATTAAGGATGCCGTGGACTCACCATATCTTAGGAAAGAAAAAAAAATACTATCAGTGAAAGACAATATATTTGCCATTGTGCCAAAACATTAAAAAGCCTTAAAAAATATCATTAGGGTTATTTTTTAACTCAAAATATTATAAACAAAGTAAATCTAAAAGGAAAAATCTTCATAATTATGAAAACTGTAGGAAAACAAAACACAGTGTACCTTGTACTTATAATCCCTATTCATAAATTGAAAATAAAATTAATTTCAAAACGTTGCCATCGTAAAGAGAATGGATTCAGAAATAATCTTTTGATATAGGTTGTTGTCTTGGAAATCTTAAACACAAATGAAAAAGGATGCCAGTAACTGATCTTTAGTAAACAAATAAGACACATTTTGTGGTGAAGTTATCAGACCAGTTGTATGATTGTTCACCTCACCACTAATTGGAAACTTTGCACAGGTACTAACAGTCCAGCTGGTTAATATATATATATATTTATATATATATATATACACACACACATACATACACGCAGGCCTTTCAAAAGAGCATTATGTTAATTACATAAGTAAAATGTAGTGAAGGTGTCCATGCGATTTATATACATATTTGCATATCTTAAATTCTCAAAGTTTTTCATATAATATCAGATAGATATGTAATAATTACAAGGTGCCTGTACTGAAGCCGTATCCATCCTCTGGCAAATTATCATGCAAATCTGTCATGTGCAAACTATCAAAGAATACTGGGGTTACAAAAAATGCATTTTGCTGCTTGAACAGTTTCAGCAAAGGTACATATCCAGCAATCATCACTTAGGGCCATACGAAAAAATAGTATGACTTTAGAATTGACAGGGAGAGATTGTCTTTTTTTCATGGAATGTGCAAAATTTCTTTCTAGTTGGTTTCCCACTAGACGTATTAAAGTAGCACTGAAAATAGTTATGGCTGTTGTTGCTTTTCTCCAGTAGGATTCTATTTATTAGATGCACAACATTTTGACGATGAAGGAACTAACCAGAAGGACAATAGGACACTTACTAACCTCTTGTAAAGAATAAATATGGGTTTCCATTAATAGCACATGAAGAACCATGTAGCAATACAAAAGTGTTTCAGTAATATATAGAGTGGAAGTGGAGAAAAAATATTTAACATGGAAAGCAGTCTGAGGGTAGCCTTCTAGTCAGTACTATAAAAATCCAATTCATCATTCTCCATGTAGTGTTTTCAAAATTCTACACAAGGACGTGACTTCCTGACGTGCCCCTATAGCTTTCCAGATCTCTACTGACAGGAAGGGACATGCAGGAAAATACCAATTTGTAGCAGAGTTCATGAACAAAGCATTAAACTGCTCATCAGTAACATAAAATTAACCTGTTTCTTAAACTGTCCTAGAAATTGATCTAGTATTTTCTTATGAACTGTGCAGGTATTTCAGTGCTTGGCTCTTGCATACATAGTTATTTACGAAGATTATCCATACATATATGTCCAAAAAAGAAAATGAAGATATCCATAGTTGAGTGAGGATTCATTTTTAAGGTTACAAAACACGGCGGGATCTTCTGTGTGTATGTACCAGTGTGCACTGGGACAGAACGGCAGAAAATGTCTCTTTGCCATCCAGTCCAATCTGACAACGTCTGTTCATTTTCTGTCCACAATTTAAACTGAAGGTCAGGATTCTGCATCAATGTCAATTATTGGTTGCTTTGGGGGTACGGCTAAAAGAGCTTCTGCTTCTTCATGCATCTGTTAGTAAAGAAAACCAAAGGTTGTTTAAAGACGGCAAACCCCACACTAATGTTATTTTAACCGTAAAGAGAGATGTCAATAACACTTTAAGTTTTATATACTCTTCCACTTTTCTTTTTACCATTTTGGCAAGATCTAAAAGGTTAAATGCAATGGTTTGTAAAGACTGCACTACATGTGTCGATGTTGCTAAAAGTCACCAAACTACCTTATTTCCATCAGTTTTGAGTTAGTAAAGAGGATCCACAGGGGTCAAAAACATTTATAATGTGGTTTGGTGACATTTACTAAGAATAATGTGTTATGCCTTTTTAACAAACAGTATATAAACAGTCACATGAAGCCGGGTGATGAATGTGTATAATATTAGTGCAATGAATAATGTGAGAGAGAAAAAAAAAAAAAGGAAATTTACAGATAAATAATTCCTTTTAACATGAGTTCTGAATAGTCTATAATGACTCGATTAGAGCAGTCCACAATATTTTCATAAAATGAGGAAAATATGCCAATAAACCAAGCTGTATTGGAAATTGCATGATGATAAAGTCATTTGCTAACAACAAGAAGTAAAACTTTAGGGATAACAATATTGGCAGGTTATAGATAACTTACAAAGTTATTTTCGCTCTAATTCTTTAATCAGCATTTGGCACTGCAGGGGTTACTGAAATTGTTTGTAGCAGATTAAGTATACTCACAAGTTGAAACTGCACATCTTGAAAAAGCTCCTGAATGAATCTCCTAGACGGAAGTCTAAATGTGCAATGTGCTAGTAAATATGAAACCTCTGAGTAAAGGCAAATATCATCAAAAGCTTGTGGAAACTTCTCCTTAATCCTAGAATAGAAAATACACCAAAGCCACATGTAGTTAACAGGTTGGTAGTTAAAATAAATATCTCATAGATTAGCCCTAACATGTACAAAAGACAATATTTGCATGAACAACAGATTTCAATTGATAACTTTCAAACTTTTAAAATCCTACAGTTGAGTAAACAAGACCTGCAGAATTTTTAGAATATTTTAATGAAGGAGAATTTACTGTGCATGGTCTCTAGAATTTCTGTTGATTCGGCACTCTCATATTGCTTTAATTTTATTGTAGAGATGATTCAAATGTGTTTTAATTAACTGCGATGATTTTAAATAAAGGCTACACAAATTACAACTGCAATTGTAAATAACTTTCCCATTTACTTATATTATTAAATTTGTTTTAGCACTTTATGGCAGCAATGTTTTGCAACATTGAAGCAATGCTATACATTGTTGCAAATAATGCTGCCATAAAGTACAGGTGGCCCTCTGTTTACGCCGGTTCAATTTGCGCCGTTTCAGAATAACAACCTTTTTTTTCAGTCATGTGACTGCTATTGAAATGCATTGAAAAGCAGTGCACTAATTAAAATAGCCAGTAGCTGTCCGCTTGTGTTGCAGCAAAGTTAAGCAAGCTTTACAGCCTGAAATTAATCCATGTACACAGAGCAGACCAGAGCTATCGAGCAAACAAGATCTAGCAGGCACTTCCAAATTATCTTCTTGTCCAGCAGCTTGAGGTGAGGGTGCCTAACTGCTTAATCAGTCCAAATTGAAATGCATAAAATAGGTGCAGACCCAATATTATCTAACATGCTAACAATGCAGAGAACTGTTTGCAGTAAAATCCAAGTAAAAAAAAACGTTTTTGTTCATTAAACTTAGTTTGATTATATTTTCTGTGTTGTGTGATTATTTTATTAGGTTATAATACCGTTTTAGCAAATGTTTTTGTTCATTTAACTTAGTTTAATTATATAATCTGTTTTGTGTGATTATTTGATACTGTTTATAATGCTGTTTAGCAGTTAGTCATAATTTCAAAGCTTTAAAAATAATGTATTAGGTGTTACTTATGACAATTTTGAGAGGGGCCTGGAACCTAACTCCCTCACTTCCCATTGACTTACATTATAAACACGGTTTTGATTTACAACCATTCCTTCTGGAACCTAACCCCAGCGTAAACTGAGGGCTATCTGTACTAAAGACATGTGCACACTCCTGAACTCATATGAGACTACATAGATTTACTCTTTAACAAAGGACACAAAGAAAATCTGATATGTCAACTGGAAAGTTGTTTAAAATTGCATGTTCTATCTAAACCACAAAAGTTTAATTTTGACTTTACGGTCTCTTCAATGGCTTAAATACGATTTAAGCTAATCAAGCAAATTTTTATAGACGTAGTCTATGGATCAATATTTAGTTACTACATTGCAAAAGATCATAATGTCTTAAAGACATTCAAAACAAACATTTTCTTAGCAAATTTTGAATAGTTATGCAGCTAAGAAACATTCCCTTTAAAATGTCTCAAGTAGTGTTTATCTAGTCTCTTGTAATGTTGGAGACTCAGGCTTTTGAGTAGCACTCCGGTTTAATTTAATTACAGGAAAAGGGGTGACAAAATGATTAATGTAAGAACATTTTTATATATTTTCAATATGTATATTTAAACATTTTATAAAGGATTTAATTTTCAGTTTTATGTCCCTTAAGAGGTGAGAAGGCACCCGGATTGTGGATTCATCTACTTTGCTACGTCTAAAATAAAAATAGTCTAATACATTATGGTAAATTCTTGAATACTACATCCATGAAATTTTTACATAGCCAGTTGAATGATGGCAAAATGTTTAGAATATTAAAACAAATACTACTACTAAGCACATCAAAAATTGGCTTACGTCAAAAGTCCAGTTTCATGTCCTTTTGTTCCCACTGAGCTGCTCAAATTAATGACTAGCCTTAAGACCTCTTTTCGCAGCAATATGCGACAGACTGGTGTATCTTCAGGAATTGATTTTCCACCTTAAAAATAAATCAGAAATAATATCTCATGGTCAGTTTTACACTTCTAATTTATTAAACAGCTAAGTTTTCCCATTCACAGTTCCCCATTTTGAAAGAAATGTATTACTGAGAAATATTTGTCTTGAAACTACTTGGCCAGGCACAAAAAAAGACTGGGCTAGACAAACACCAGATGTAAGGATCCATGGGGCTAATAAAATGTGTTCTAGTCGCTGTTAAAATGCCATTAAAGGGACAGATAATCCCTTTATTACCCATTCCCCAGTTATACACAGAAAACAGTTATATTAATACACTTTTTTTACCTCTGATTACCTTGTATCTAAGCATCTTTTGACAGCCCCCTGATCACATGACTTTTTATTTATCATCTATTGACTTGCATTTAAGCCAATTAGTGCTGTGTTGTGCACAACCCACGGCCATGAGCAGAATGTTATCTATATGGCTCACATGAACTAGCACTCCCCATGTTGTGAAAAGCTAATAAAATAGAATGTTATCATGGGGCTGTCTTTAGTGACTTAGAACAGACAGAAATTTAGAGGTTTAAAGGTTATAAAGTATATTAATATGACCGGTGGTTGTGCGAAGCTGGGAAATGGGTAGTAGAGGCATTATCTATCTTTTTAAACAATAACAATTTTTGTATTGACTGTCCCTTTAAGACTTGAAAAGAGGTGCAGGGGTCACAGCCTCTCCATTCCTAAGCATGTCATGTACTGGCCATGAGATGTGTCATATCTCCGTCTTTCCGCATTCACAAGGGCTAGGCCAAACAAAGATAAAGGGGGTAATCAAATGGTTAAATTGCTTAAACATGTCTTACAATGGATTTAAGCCTTCGGGTTGCCTGTCTGGTCCGGACAATCAAGATATTACATTACTGCATGCGTTATTAGCAAATAAAGGGTAAAATACCCTTTCAGTCTCTTATTGGCAATCAAGGTGTTAAATTACTAAACCGATTGATTTTGCCTCAACTAAAAGTATTTGTTGATTTGCTTTCCATGCAGCTCAGCTCAAACCATAACCTATTGTTTAAAGCAATGTTTAGGTCAAGTATTTCCTTTACGCATCAGACATTCACAACGATGCAAAAGTAAATGTTTTAAAATCATTTACACTTCCTTTTGTTAGAAAAATATGCATTGCTTTGTTATTTTATTCTGTTTGCTGTGGCCAATGATGGACAGATATAAACAAGCTACTGCACAAATCAACCAATAGCTTTGTAGCATGTAAGAGTACTAGGGTTCTGCATTACATGTGATGCGCTATCCAGTTTAAAATCCTGGAAAAACAGATAAAATAAATCATAAAAGTGCATTGCAAAGATTTTTTTTTATTATGCATAATTAAACATTTTATAGGGAATTAAATTTTGAGTTTACCATCACTAAGAAATGAGAGAATGGAAGTACATGTAGGAGAGAGCAATTCACACACATACACACAAGCATAGACAAAGTAAAGTATTTAAGGACTAAATGCTGTTGGTTTTGTTCTGAAGAGATTTTTCGTTAAATTCAATCCTTATTTTATCTTACATTCTACAGTGACCTTAGCTATTTCTGATGAGTGTGCCAAAAAGCAAACCACATTCATGGTGGAATAAAGCTAGGATAAGATCATGAGTTAAAATGAATATATATATTTTTGTATCTTTCAAATTATTCAAAATATTTATGAAGTAGAAATCAAAATCCACTTCCAATCCCTGAAGGCACGGTCTGACATGCACGTTACTGTAAACATCAGACCATTAGGCAAGGCTATTTATTGGGCACGGGTGTTTTTTTCTGAATTTGGCAATTTTCAGCAACAGATATACGAGTGTGAAAGTACTTATTATCCAGTGACGTAAAAACAAAATGTATGCTTACCTGATAAATTCAGTTATTTTGAGGTGGTGAGTCTATACAAGTCCATTATGTCTGGGATTCAACTCCTGTTCACTAGGAGGAAGCAAAGATTCCCAAAAACACCAAGAGTATTATATCCCTCCCACTTCATGGATAAGCCAGTCTTACGCATAGCCACGTGAAAAGTAGAAAGGTAGCAAAGAAAAGAACACTGAAATGAGGTGCAAAACTAGAACTGCCGCCAATTTTTTTTTTAACAGTTAAAGTAAATAGGGCAGGCATCGTGGACTCTTAACACCTTAAAAAAAATGAACTTTTTTGTAAGCATACATTTAGTTTTCTTTTGTAAGGTGGCAAGTCCACAAGTCCATTACATAATACCTAAGCTGTACGTCCACCAGTAATGAGGGTGGGATTAAGACATTTTTGAAAAAGCAACTAATTTCCAGACACTGCTGTCTGTAGAATTTTCATACCAAAGACTACTTCTGAAGAAGCCAAAACATCAAAGTGGTAAAATTTAGAAAAGAAATGTAGGAATGACCCTGTTGCCGACTTGCAAATCTGTTCTACAGAAAACTTCATTTTAAAAAACCCAGTTAATGGTAACTGATCTTTTAGAATGAGCAGAGATATGCTTTGTGAAAGACTGTCCTGCCTCCAAGAAAGCCTTGTAAATTTAAAAAGCGTTAAGCAGGAAGCCAAAGTAACAGCTGTGGCCTTTTGGCCGTTGAGTGGACCCAAGGAATGAAAGAAACTAGAGAATGGCCAAAAAACCTTTGTAGCCTGAAGAAAAAATTTTAAGGCTCTAACTCCAAACTATCTAAAAGCCTTTGCTTAGAAATCTGAGGATTATGACAAAGATAAGGAACTACGATTTCTCTATTGATGATGTCTTAGGCAAGAAATCTAATTTAGTTCTTAAAAAGAGTCTCATCTTGAAGGACTATATAGGGAGGTTCACAAGAAAGAGCAGACAATTTAGTAACTCCTATAACTGAAGAGATAGTAAAGTTCAAATTAAACTTTCATGATTCAGATAGGGCATGTCATTTTAAACAACTTTTTAATTTACTTTTATCATCAAATTTCCTTTAGTCTCTTGGTGTTCTGAGTTGAAAGCAAAACCTAGGTAGGCTCATATGCTGTCTAAGCCCTTGATGACCGCCTCTTATCTGAATGCTTTTGACCGTTTTCACAGCTAGAGGGCGTTAGTTCATGTGTTTCATATAAAACAGAATTTATGCTTACCTGATAAATTACTTTCTGAAACGGTGTGTCCGGTCCACGGCGTCATCCTTACTTGTGGGATATTCTCTTCCCCAACAGGAAATGGCAAAGAGCCCAGCAAAGCTGGTCACATGATCCCTCCTAGGCTCCGCCTACCCCAGTCATTCGACCGACGTACAGGAGGAAATATGCATAGGAGAAACCATATGATACCGTGGTGACTGTAGTTAGAGAAAATAATTCATCAGACCTGATTAAAAAAACCAGGGCGGGCCGTGGACCGGACACACCGTTGGAGAAAGTAATTTATCAGGTAAGCATAAATTCTGTTTTCTCCAACATAGGTGTGTCCGGTCCACGGCGTCATCCTTACTTGTGGGAACCAATACCAAAGCTTTAGGACACGGATGAAGGGAGGGAGCAAATCAGGTCACCTAAATGGAAGGCACCACGGCTTGCAAAACCTTTCTCCCAAAAATAGCCTCTGAAGAAGCAAAAGTATCAAATTTGTAAAATTTGGCAAAAGTGTGCAGTGAAGACCAAGTCGCTGCCTTACATATCTGGTCAACAGAAGCCTCGTTCTTGAAGGCCCATGTGGAAGCCACAGCCCTAGTGGAATGAGCTGTGATTCTTTCAGGAGGCTGCCGTCTCATAAGCCAATCGGATAATGCTTTTAAGCCAAAAAGAAAGAGAGGTAGAAGTTGCTTTTTGACCTCTCCTTTTACCAGAATAAACAACAAACAAAGACGATGTTTGTCTGAAATCTTTAGTGGCCTCTAAATAGAGTTCCTTCTTTGAAACTGGATTCGGACACAAAGAAGGTACAACTATCTCCTGGTTAATATTCTTGTTGGAAACAACTTTCGGAAGAAAACCAGGCTTAGTACGCAAAACCACCTTATCTGCATGGAACACCAGATAGGGCGGAGAACACTGCAGAGCAGATAACTCAGAAACTCTTCTAGCAGAAGAAATTGCAACCAAAAACAAAACTTTCCAAGATAATAACTTAATATCTACGGAATGTAAGGGTTCAAACGGAACCCCTTGAAGAACTGAAAGAACTAGATTAAGACTCCAGGGAGGAGTCAAAGGTCTGTAAACAGGCTTGATTCTAACCAGAGCCTGAACAAACGCTTGAACGTCTGGCACAGCTGCCAGCCTTTTGTGAAGTAAAACAGATAACGCAGAGATCTGTCCCTTCAGAGAACTTGCAGATAATCCTTTCTCCAAACCTTCTTGTAGAAAGGATAGAATCTTAGGAATTTTTATCTTGTTCCATGGGAATCCTTTAGATTCACACCAACAGATATATTTTTTCCATATCTTATGGTAAATTTTTCTAGTTACAGGCTTTCTAGCCTGAATCAGAGTATCTATTACAGAATCATCTGAAAACCCACGCTTTGATAAAATCAAGCGTTCAATCTCCAAGCAGTCAGTTGGAGGGAGACCAGATTCGGATGTTCGAATGGACCTTGAACAAGAAGGTCCTGTCTCAAAGGTAGCTTCCATGGTGGAGCCGATGACATATTCACCAGGTCTGCATACCAAGTCCTGCGTGGCCACGCAGGAGCTATCAAGATCACCGAGACCCTCTCCTGTTTGATCCTGGCTACCAGCCTGGGAATGAGAGGAAACGGTGGGAATACATAAGCTAGGTTGAAGGTCCAAGGTGCTACTAGTGCATCTACTAGAGTCGCCTTGGGATCCCTGGATCTGGACCCGTAACAAGGAACCTTGAAGTTCTGACGAGAGGCCATCAGATCCATGTCTGGAATGCCCCATAATTGAGTTATTTGGGCAAAGATTTCCGGGTGGAGTTCCCACTCCCCCGGATGGAATGTCTGACGACTCAGAAAATCCGCTTCCCAATTTTCCACTCCTGGGATGTGGATTGCAGACAAGTGGCAGGAGTGATCCTCCGCCCATTGAATTATCTTGGTCACTTCCTCCATCGCCAGGGAACTCCTTGTTCCCCCCTGATGGTTGATATATGCAACTGTCGTCATGTTGTCTGATTGGCCTTTGCTAGATGAGGCCAAGCTTTGAGAGCATTGAATATCGCTCTCAGTTCCAGAATGTTTATCGGGAGAAGAGATTCTTCCCGAGACCATAGACCCTGAGCTTTCAGGGGTTCCCAGACCGCGCCCCAGCCCACCAGACTGGCGTCGGTCGTGACAATGACCCACTCTGGTCTGCAGAAGCTCATTCCCTGTGACAGGTTGTCCAGGATCAGCCACCAACGGAGTGAATCTCTGGTCCTTTGATCTACTTGAATCGTCGGAGACAAGTCTGTATAATCCCCATTCCACTGTCTGAGCATGCACAGTTGTAATGGTCTTAGATGAATTCGTGCAAAAGGAACTATGTCCATTGCTGCAACCATCAATCCTATTACTTCCATGCACTGCGCTATGGAAGGACGAAGAACAGAATGAAGTACTTGACAAGAGCTTAGAAGTTTTGATTTTCTGACCTCTGTCAGAAAAATCCTCATTTCTAAGGAATCTATTATTGTTCCCAAGAAGGGAACTCTTGTTGACGGGGAAAGAGAACTTTTTTCTATGTTCACTTTCCATCCGTGAGATCTGAGAAAGGCTAGGACGATGTCCGTATGAGCCTTTGCTTTTGACAGAGACGACGCTTGAATCAGGATGTCGTCCAAGTACGGTACTACTGCAATGCCCCTTGGTCTTAGAACCGCTAGAAGGGACCCTAGTACCTTTGTGAAAATTCTCGGAGCAGTGGCTAATCCGAATGGAAGTGCCACAAACTGGTAATGCTTGTCCAGAAAAGCGAACCTTAGGAACTGATGATGTTCCTTGTGGATAGGAATATGTAGGTACGCATCCTTTAAATCCACCGTGGTCATAAATTGACCTTCCTGGATGGTAGGAAGGATCGTTCGAATGGTTTCCATTTTGAAAGATGGAACCCTGAGAAATTTGTTTAGGATCTTGAGATCTAAAATTGGTCTGAATGTTCCCTCTTTTTTGGGAACTATGAACAGGTTGGAGTAAAACCCCATCCCTTGTTCTCCTATTGGAACTGGATGAATTACTCCCATCTTTAACAGGTCTTCTACACAATGTAAGAATGCCTGTCTTTTTATTTGGTTTGAAGATAATTGAGACCTGTGGAACCTTCCCTTGGGGGTAGTTCCTTGAATTCCAGGAGATAACCTTGAGAAACTATTTCTAGTGCCCAAGGATCCTGAACATCTCTTGCCCAGGCCTGAGCAAAGAGAGAAAGTCTGCCCCCCACCAGATCCGGTCCCGGATCGGGGGCCATCCCTTCATGCTGTTTTGGTAGCAGTGGCAGGCTTCTTGGCCTGCTTACCCTTGTTCCAGCCTTGCATCGGTCTCCAGGCTGGTTTGGGTTGAGAAGTATTACCCTCTTGCTTAGAGGATGTAGAAGTAGAGGCTGGTCCGTTTCTGCGAAAGGGACGAAAATTAGGCTTATTTCTAGCCTTAAAAGACCTATCCTGAGGAAGGGCGTGGCCCTTTCCCCCGGTGATGTCTGAAATAATCTCTTTCAAATCAGGACCAAACAGTGTTTTGCCCTTGAAAGGGATGTTAAGCAATTTTGTCTTGGAAGACACATCCGCTGACCAAGACTTTAGCCAAAGCGCTCTGCGCGCCACGATAGCAAACCCTGAATTTTTCGCCGCTAATCTAGCTAATTGCAAAGCGGCATCTAGAATAAAAGTGTTAGCCAATTTAAGTGCTTGAACTCTGTCCATAACCTCCTCATACGAAGATTCTTTATTGAGCGACTTTTCTAGTTCTTCGAACCAGAAAGACGCTGCCGTAGTGACAGGAACAATGCATGAAATTGGTTGTAGAAGGTAACCTTGCTGAACAAACATCTTTTTAAGCAAACCCTCTAATTTTTTATCCATAGGATCTTTGAAAGCACAACTATCTTCTATGGGAATAGTAGTGCGTTTGTTTAGAGTAGAGACCGCCCCCTCGACCTTAGGGACTGTCTGCCATAAGTCCTTTCTGGGGTCGACTATAGGAAATAATTTCTTAAATATAGGGGGAGGAACAAAAGGTATGCCGGGCCTTTCCCATTCTTTATTTACTATGTCCGCCACCCGCTTGGGTATAGGAAAAACATCGGGGGGCACCGGAACCTCTAGGAACTTGTCCATCTTACATAATTTCTCTGGAATGACCAAATTGTCACAATCATCCAGAGTAGATAATACCTCCTTAAGCAGTGCGCGGAGATGTTCTAATTTAAATTTAAATGTTACAACATCAGGTTCAGCTTGTTGAGAAATTTTTCCTGAATCTGAAATTTCTCCCTCAGACAAAACCTCCCTCCTGGCCCCTTCAGATTGGTGTGAGGGTATGTCAGAAACGTTATCATCAGCGTCCTCTTGCTCTTCAGTGTTTAAAACAGAGCAATCGCGCTTTCTCTGATAAGTAGGCATTTTAGATAAAATATTTGCAATAGAATTATCCATAACAGCCGTTAATTGTTGCATAGTAATAAGTATTGGCGCACTAGATGTACTAGGGGCCTCTTGTGTGGGCAAAACTGGTGTAGACACAGAAGGGGGTGATGCAGTACCATGCTTACTCCCCTCATCTGAATTATCATCTTGGGCACTATTATTATCTGTGGCATCATTGTCCCTACTTTGTTTGGACACTATGTCACAATTATCACATATATTTAAATGGGGAGACACATTGGCTTTCATACATATAGAACATCGCTTATCTGATGGTTCAGACATGTTAAACAGGCTTAAACTTGTCAACAAAGCACAAAAAACGTTTTAAAATAAAACCGTTACTGTCACTTTAAATTTTAAACAGAACACACTTTATTACTGAATATGCGAAAAAGCATGAAGCAATTGTTCAAAGTTCACCAAAATTTCACCACAGTGTCTTAAAGCCTTAAAAGTATTGCACACCAAATTTGAAAGCTTTAACCCTTAAAATAACGGAACCGGAGCCGTTTTTACATTTAACCCCTATACAGTTCCAGGTATCTGCTTTGCTGAGACCCAACCAAGCCCAGAGGGGAATACGATACCAAATGACGCCTTCTATAAGCTTTTTCAGTGGTTCTTAGCTCCTCACACATGCATCTGCATGCCTTGCTTTCCAAAAACAACTGCGCATTAGTGGCGCGAAAATGAGGCTCTGCCTATGACTAGAGAAGGCCCCCATCTGAAAAAGGTGTCCATACAGTGCCTGCCGTTTTTTAACAACAATCCCCAAGATTATAATAACTATAAAGAGTTATAATCTGCCAAATATGCTTAGCAAAGTAATCGTTTTAGCCCAGAAAAATGTCTACCAGTTTTTTAAGCCCTTATAAAGCCCTTTATTCTTTTACTTAATCTAAGAAAATGGCTTACCGGTCCCCATAGGGAAAATGACAGCCTTCCAGCATTACAAAGTCTTGTTAGAAATGTGGCTAGTCATACCTCAGGCAGAAAAGTCTGCCAACTGCTTCCCCCAACTGAAGTTACTTCATCTCAACAGTCCTGTGTGGAAACAGCAATCGATTTTAGTAACGTTTGCTAAAATCATCATCCTCTTACAAACAGAAATCTTCTTCTCTTTTCTGTTTCAGAGTAAATAGTACATACCAGCACTATTTTAAAATAACAAACACTTGATTGAAGAATAAAAACTACATTTAAACACCAAAAAACTCTTAGCCATCTCCGTTTTACAACGGCAAAGAGAATGACTGGGGTAGGCGGAGCCTAGGAGGGATCATGTGACCAGCTTTGCTGGGCTCTTTGCCATTTCCTATTGGGGAAGAGAATATCCCACAAGTAAGGATGACGCCGTGGACCGGACACACCTATGTTGGAGAAATAACATTGTGCTCATGCACGTGGAGTTACTTAAGAGTCAGCACTACTTGTCTGAAATGCAAGTCTGTCAAAAGATATGTGATAAGGGCAGCAGAAACCAGGGAGCAGTACTGGGAAAGACAATTCTCTGTGGGAGAACAGAAGCAATGAACGAGTGGGGGAGAGAGAAAGCAGAGATCACATTGTACAAACGTCTACATCCAGGTAGCTTGGGTTTGGCGAGTGAATTAAAAAACAGGATCTTTATTTTTTTAAATTCATACACACTCTTCTAGCAATTTTATAACTTTGATGCCATGCATTAAATTTAACATATAGGGTTGCCACCCAGCCGGTGTTTTACCGGCACAGCCGGTAATCAGTGATTAGCAGCCGGTGGCAGCATAAGTAAAATACCGGCAATGTAAAAGCCGTTTTTTTTTGTTGTTGCAGCTTTTTATTGCTAACAAGTGGGTCTGGCTACCCATTCTATTAAGCAGAGCAGCAGGGCACTTGGGAAATACAAATCCCAATGCTTTCCTAACACACACACTTCACATGCGGGCAGACAGTTCCCCCTCCCCTGTAACCTCTCACATTTGACAGGTTTTTGGTTGCTGCAGGGGGCGGGGTCTGCAAAGAGAGAAAAACGGACTCAACGAAGTGAAGTGTGTTTACTTTCAGTTTCTCCCGGACAGAAAGGAACTGTCCTCTTCCCTACAAGTCCTGCTGAGAGTGAGATGTAAGCTGATATACTTTGCGATGTAGCATTTCTTTAGCCTAATACAAGTCTCAACTAACTGTTTAACCCCATGCCTGCTAGATGAGAAATGCACAGTGCAGCCCTCTCTGGCAGTTCAGGGGCTTAAAGCAGTGTGTTAGTGCCTAACTTAGTGTAAAATGTACAGTGAAAATGTTAATTTTTATTGATTTCTTGTTAATAGTTTTCTTTAACATTCACTTTAAAAGAATATAATATGTGTGTGTGTATGCATATATGTGTGTGTGTATATATATATATATATATATATATATATATATATATACATACACACACATATACATATATATATATACATACATACAGTGGATATAAAAAGTATACACACCCCTGTAAAAATGTCAGGTTTCTGTGATGTAAAAGAATGAGTCAAAGATAAATCATTTCAGAACTTTTTCCACCTTTAATATGGCCTATATACTGTACAACTCAATTGAAAAACAAACTGAAATCTTTTAGGTGGAGGGAAGAAAAGAAAAAAAACTAAAATAATGTGGTTGCACCCTCTTATAACTGGGGGTGTAGCTGTGTTCGGAATTAAGCAATCACATTCAAAATCATGTTAAATAGGAGTCAGCATACACCTGGCATCATTTAAAGTGCCTCTGATTAACCCCAAATAAAGTTCAGCTGCTCTAGTTGGTCTTTCCTGAAATTTTCTTAGTCGCATCCCACAGCAAAAGCCATGGTCCACAGAGAGCTTTCAAAGCATCAGAGGGATCTCATTGTTAAAAGGTATCAGTCAGGAGAAGGGTACAAAAGAATTTCCAAGGCATTAGATATAACATGGAACACAGTGAAGACAGTTATCATCAAGTGGAGAAAATATGGCACAACAGTGACATTACCAAGAACTGGACGTCCCTCCAAAATTGATGAAAAGACGAGAAGAAAACTGGTCTGGGAGGCTACCAAGAGGCCTACAGCAACATTAAAGGAGCTGCAGGAATATCTGGCAAGTACTGGCTGAGTGGTACATGTGACAACAATCTCACGTATTCTTTATATGTCTGGGCTATGGGGTAGAGTGGCAAGACGAAAGCCTTTTCTTATGAAGAAAAACATCCATTTTGCAAAAACACATTTGAAGTCTCCCAAAAGCATGTGGGAAAAGGAGTTATGGTCTGATGAAATCAAGGTTGAACTTGTTGGCCATAATTCCAAAAGATATGTTTGGCGCAAAAACAACACTGCACATCACCAAAAGAACACCATACCCACAGTGAAGCATGGTGGTGGCAGCATCATGCTTTGGGGCTGTTTTTCTTCAGCTGGAACTGGGGCCTTAGTTAAGCTAGAGGGAATTATGAACAGTTCCAAATACCAGTCAATATTGGCACAAAACCTTCAGACTTCTGCTAGAAAGCTGAACATGGAGAGGAACTTCATCTTTCAGTATGACAATGACCCAAAGCATACATTCAAATCAACAAAGGAATGGCTTCACAAGAAGAAGATTAAAGTTTTGGAATGGCCCAGCCAGAGCCCAGACCTGAATCCGATTGAAAATCTGTGAGGTGATCTGAAGCTGTGCACAGGAGATGCCCTCGCAATCTGACAGATTTGGAGTGTTTTTGCAAAGAAGAGTGGGCAAATCTTGCCAAGTCAAAATGTGCCATGCTGATAGAATCATACCCAAAAAGACTGAGTGCTGTAATAAAATCAAAAGGTGCTTCAACAAAGTATTAGTTTAAGGGTGTGCACACTTATGCAACCATATTTTATTTTTATATTTTTTCTTCCCTCTACCTAAAAGATTTTAGTTTGTTTTTTAATTGAGTTGTAGAGTTTATAGTCATATCAAAGGTGGAAAAAATTCTGAAGAGATTTATCTTTCTCATTTTTTTTTCATCACAGAAACCTGACATTTTAACAGGGGTGTGTAGACTTTTTATATCCACTGTAAATGTAAATATATATATATATATATATATATATATATATATATTGTATAATAAATAAATTGTGTGATTCCCTGGGCACCTCTCATATACACACAGTCAGTAAGCAGCATGTATTATCCCTCAATGTAACATGTAGGGGTATGTTACATTGATTGAATCTGCCTCTTTTTTGGCCCTGCCTTTTTTGTGACCACACCCTTTTGTGGCTCCACCCACCTATGGTCGGTATTTTTTTTAGGAAAAGGTGGCAACCCTACCTCCCAAGTACCAGAAAACAATGGCAAAGCCCTGCATGTCTGCTATTTCTGAACAAAGGGGATCCTCACAAAGCTTTTACAACCATTTGTGTTATGACTCTACAAGCAGTATTGTAAATAATTTCAGTGAGAAACCCAAAGTTTGGTAATTTTTTTTTATATGATTGCATTTGGCAGCAAAAAGATATCATGATATACCAAAATGTTCCTAGAGCAATACCTTGGATTGTCTACTTTAAACATTTTTTTTATTTACCTATCAAAACTATATATTTTTAACGGAGTGATAGCAAAAATGCTGGTACTTTGGGCAAGTTTTTCTCTGAAATTCCCGGGAGTGAAGGGGTTAAGGTTCCAAGGGGAGAATTTGGCTCAATAACTGTATTCAAGCTGACTAAAGCGTGAACAAAATTCTGAAAGTCAGGAAGATTAGCAACATCATGTGGAATAGAACCAAAATAGCAGAAACTTTAACCCTTCAAAGAGCTAGCAGTTAAGCCCTCGACTAAACTTTCATGCAAATATTGAAAAATTCTGGTAATTCTGAAAGAATGCCCTGTAAAATTTTGCTTTTCACACTAAGAAAGAAACATTTTCAAACCTTGTGATGAATCTTCCTCATTCTCATTTATTGGTAGCCTCGTCTCCATAGGAAACCAAACTCCCTGCGCTCTCCCGGACCTCCATACTGCTCCCCAGACAGAGACTTGTGCCTGACGTGATTATTATTCAGATTGGGTGAAAAAAAAACAAAAAAAAAACAGAAATGGACTGGTGGAATATCCACCACAAAAGATTTCCCTGATATGGGCTCCAATAGAATCCTTTGGAAACATTGGTTTGTAATCCTTGCAACATTGGATCAACATGCAAAAAAGTCACAGAAAAAACGGATCAAATGGAATGGCATCTGATGCCGCAAACATCAGACTTAGTACTTCCATACGGAGCACCACCGTATGGAAGGAAGTTGATTGAAATTTTGCATAAGACTAACTCTAGATTTCTATCATCGATTAAAGGACCAGTCAACACAGTAGATTTGCAACAAATGCAAGATAACAAGACAATGCAATAGCACTTAGTCTGAACTTCAAATGAGTAGTAGATTTTTTTTTTCTGACAATTTTAAGTTATGTCTTTTTTCACTCTCCGTGTACCATGTGACAGCCATCAGCCAATCACAAATGCATACACATATCATGTGACAGCCATTAGCCATTCACAAATGCATACACACTTATTCTTGTACATGCTCAGTAGGAGCTGGTGACTCAAAAAGTTTAAATATAAAAAGACTGTGCAAATTTTGTTAATGGAAGTAAATTGGAAAGTTGTTGGCATGCTCTATCTGAATAAGGAAACTTTAATTTTGATTGAGTGTCCCTTTATGTAAAATTAAATCTATGATCATTCCCAAAAAGGAAACCCTGGTCTGTAAAAACAGAGCTCTTTGAAACATTGTTTTTCCATCCATGTTGTCAAACAAAAAAACAAAATATTGTTGGAAAAAAAATTGCTAAAAGTAAAAATGTATTGGCCAGGTATGGAGCCAGTGAGTCTTGATGATAGACAATCAGGCTACCAGAACTTTTGTGAAAACTCTTGGATCAGTAGCCAGACCAAATAGTGTTAACACAAACGGAAACAATTTGTCCTTAAACGAAAATCTGAGACCTGAAAATGCTCTCGTAAAATGGGGATATAAAGGAAAGCATCCTTCAAATCTATAGTGGGCATGAAATGGACTTGATAAACAAAACGAAGGATAGTTCTGATCGTTTCCATATTGAAAGTTAGAATTCACAACCTTAGGTAAGAATTTAAATGAAGTGCGCAAAAACGCCTTATCCTGATAAAAAAATCAGAAAAGAAGATTCACAAGAAAGAGCAGATAATTCAGAAACTCTTCTAGCAGAAGAGATGGCGAAAAGAAACACTTTCCAAGAAAGTAATTTAATGTCCAAAGAATGCATAGGCTCAAACGGAGGAGCCTGTAAAGCCTTCAAAACCAAATTAAGACTCCAAGGAGGAGAAATTGATTTAATGACAGGCTTGATACAAACTAAAGCCTGTACAAAACAATGAATATCAGGAAGTATAGCAATCTTTCTGTGAAATAAAACAGAAAGAGAGGAGATTTGTCTTTTCAAGGAACTTGCAGACAAACCCTTATCCAAACCATCCTGAAGAAACTGTAAAATTCTAGGAATTCTAAAAGAGAATTTATGAGAAGAACACCATGAAATAGAAGTCTTCCAAACTCGATAATAAATCTTCCTAGGAACAGATTTACGAGCCTGTAACAGTATTAATCACTGGGTCAGAGAAACCTCTATGACTAAGCACTAGGCGTTCAATTTCCATACCTTCAAATTTAATGATTTGAGATCCTAATGGAAAAACGGACCTTGAGAAAGAAGGTCTTGACTTAATGGAAGTGGCCAAGGTTGGCAACTGGACATTCAAACAAGATCCGCATACCAAAACCTGTGAGGCCATGCTGGAGCTACCAGCAACACAAACAATTGTTCCATGATGATTTTGGAGATCACTCTTGGAAGAAGAACTAGAGGCGGGAAAATATAAGCAGGTCGGTAACACCGAGGAACTTTCAATGCATCCACTGCTCCCGCCTGAGGATCACTGGACCTGGACAGGTACCTGGGAAGTTTCTTATTTAGATGAGAAGCCATCAGATCTATTTCTGGAAGACCCCACATCTGAATAATCTGAGAAAACACATCCAGATGGAGGGACCACTCCCCTGGATATAAAGTCTGACGGCTGAGATAATCCTCTTCCCAATTGTCTATACCTGGGATATGAACCGCAGAAATTAGACAGAAGCTGGATTCCGCCCAAGCAAGTATCCAAGATACTTCTTTCATAACTTGGGGACTGAGTCCCACCCTGATGATTGACATATGCCACAGTTGTGATATTGTCTGTCTGAAAACAAATGAACGGTTCTCTCTTCAACAGAGGCCAAACCTGAAGAGCCCTGAAAATAGCACGGAGTTCCAAAATATTGATGGGTAATTTCGCCTCTTGAAATTTCCAAACCCCTTGTGCTGTCAGAGATCCCCAGACAGCCCCAACCTGGAAGACTTGCATCTGTTGTGATTACAGTCCAGGTTGGACGAACAAAAGAGGCCACTAGAACTATACGATGGTGATCTAACCACCAAGTCAGAGATAGCCGAACATTGGGATTTAAGGATGTTAATTGTGATATCTTTGTACAATCCCTGCACCCTTGGTTCAGCATACAAAGCTGGAGAGGTCTCATGTGAAAACGAGCAAAGGGGATCGCATCCGATGCTGCTGTTATGAGACCTAAAACTTCCATGCACATAGCTACTGAAGGGAATGATTGAGACTGAAGGTTCCGACAAGCTGTGTCTGTCTGTTGTCTGTTAGAGACAGAGACATGGACACTGAATCTATCTGGAAACCTAAAAAGGTGACCCTTGTCTGAGGAATTAAAGAACTTTTTGGTAAATTGATCCTCCAACCATGTCTTTGAAGAAACAACACTAGTTGAATTGTGTGAGATTCTGCAGAATGTAAAGACTAAGCTAGTACCAAGATATCGTCCAAATAAGGAAACACCGCAATACGCCGTTCTCCGATTACAGAGAGTAGGGTACCAAGAACCTTCGAAAAGATTCTTGGAGCTGTCGCTAGGCCAAATGGAAGAGTGACAAATTGGTAATGCTTGTCTAGAAAAGAGAATCTCAGAAACCGATAGTGGTCTGGATGAATCGGAATATGAAGATATGCATCCTGTAAGTCTATTGTGGACATAAATTACCCTTGCTGAACAAAAGGCAGAGTAGTCAGTCACCATCTTGAAAGTTGGGACTCTTACAAAACGATTTAAAAGTTTAAACAAAAACATAATTTATGCTTACCTGATAAATTTATTTCTCTTGTAGTGTATTCAGTCCACGGGTCATTCATTACTTATGGGATATATTACCTTCCCAACAGGAAGTTGCAAGAGGATCACCCAAGCAGAGCTGCTATATAGCTCCTCCCCTCACATGTCATATCCAGTCATTCGACCGAAACAAGACAAGAAAGGAGAAACCATAGGGTGCAGTGGTGACCGGAGTTTTAATTAAAATTTAGATCTGCCTTAAAAAGACAGGGCGGGCCGTGGACTGAATACACTACAAGAGAAATAAATTTATCAGGTAAGCATAAATTATGTTTTCTCTTGTTAAGTGTATTCAGTCCACGGGTCATCCATTACTTATGGGATACCAATACCAAAGCTAAAGTACACGGATGATGGGAGAGACAAGGCAGGAACTTAAACGGAAGGAACCACTGCCTGTAGAACCTTTCTCCCAAAAACAGCCTCCGAAGAAGCAAAAGTATCAAATTTGTAAAATTTTGAAAAAGTGTGAAGCGAAGACCAAGTTGCAGCCTTGCAAATCTGTTCAACAGAGGCCTCATTCTTAAAGGCCCAGGTGGAAGCCACAGCACTAGTGGAATGAGCTGTAATTCTTTCAGGGGGCTGCTGTCCAGCAGTCTCATAGGGTAGACGTATTATGCTACGAAGCCAAAAGGAGAGAGAGGTTGCCGAAGCTTTTTGACCTCTCCTCTGTCCAGAGTACACGACAAACAGGGAAGAAGTTTGACGAAAATCTTTAGTTGCCTGTAAATAGAACTTCAGGGCACGGACTACGTCCAGATTATGCAAAAGTCGTTCCTTCTTTGAAGAAGGATTAGGACATAATGATGGAACAACAATCTCCTGATTGATATTCCTGTTAGAAACTACCTTAGGTAAAAACCCAGGTTTAGTACGCAGAACTACCTTGTCTGAATGGAAAATCAGATAAGGAGAATCACAATGTAAGGCCGATAACTCAGAGACTCTTCGAGCCGAGGAAATAGCCATCAAAAACAGAACTTTCTAAGATAAAAGCTTAATATCAATGGAATGAAGGGGTTCAAACGGAACCCCTTGAAGAACTTTAAGAACCAAGTTTAAGCTCCACGGAGGAGCAACAGTCTTAAACACAGGCTTAATCCTAGCCAAAGCCTGACAAAAAACATGGACGTCTGAAACTTCTGCCAGACGTTTGTGTAAGAGAATAGACAGAGCAGAAATCTATCCCTTTAACGAACTAGCAGATAAGCCCTTTTCTAAACCCTCTTGTAGAAAAGACAATATCCTAGGAATCCTAACCTTACTCCATGAGTAACCAATATAAATATTTACGCCATATCTTATGGTAAATTTTTCTGGTAACAGGCTTCCGTGCCTGTATTAAGGTATCAATCACCGACTCCGAGAAGCCACGCTTTGATAGGATCAAGCGTTCAATCTCCATGCAGTCAGCCTCAGAGAAATTAGATTTGGATGGTTGAAAGGACCTTGTATTAGAAGGTCCTGCCTCAGAGGTATAGACCGTGGTGGACAGGACGACATGTCCACTATGTCTGCATACCAGGTCCTGCGTGGCCACGCAGGCGCTATCAGAATCACCGATGTTCTCTCCTGTTTGATCTTGGCAATCAGTCGAGGTAGCATCGGAAATGGTGGAAACACATAAGCCATGTTGAAGACCCAACGGGCTGCCAGAGCATCTATCAGCGCCGCTCCCGGGTCCCTGGACCTGGATCCGTAACAAGGAAGCTTGGCGTTCTGGCGAGACGCCATGAGATCCAGTTCTGGTTTGCCCTAACAATGAATCAGTTGATGAAGTTCCCACTCCCCCGGATGAAAAGTCTGGCGACTTAGAAAGTCCGCCTCCCAGTTCTCAACGCCTGGGATGTAGATCGCTGACAGGTGGCAAGAGTGAGACTCTGCCCAGCGAATTATCTTTGAGACTTCCAACATCGCTAGGGAACTCCTGGTTCCCCCTTGATGGATGATGTAAGCCACAGTCGTGATGTTGTCCGACTGAAATCTGATGAACCTCAGTGTTGCTAACTGAGGCCAAGCTAGAAGAGCATTGAATATTGCTCTCAACTCCAGAATATTTATTGGGAGGAGTTTCTCCTCCTGAGTCCATAATCCCTGAGCCTTCAGGGAGTTCCAGACTGCGCCCCAACCTAGAAGGCTGGCATCTGTTGTTACAATTGTCCAATCTGGCCTGCGAAAGGTCATCCCCTTGGACAGATGGACCCGAGAAAGCCACCAGAGAAGAGAATCTCTGGTCTCTTGATCCAGATTTAGTAGAGGGGACAAATCTGAGTAATCCCCATTCCACTGACTTAGCATGCATAATTGCAGAGGTCTGAGATGCAGGCGCGCAAATGGTACTATGTCCATTGCCGCTACCATTAAGCCGATTACTTCCATGCACTGAGCTACTGACGGGCGTGGAATGGAATGAAGGACACGGCAAGCATTCAGAAGCTTTGATAACCTGGACTCCGTCAGGTAAATCTTCATCTCTATAGAATCTATAAGATTCCCCAGAAAGGGAACTCTTGTGAGTGGTAATAGAGAACTCTTTTCCACGTTCACCTTCCACCCATGCGACCTCAGAAATGCCAGAACTGTCTCTGTATGAGACTTGGCAATTTGAAAACTTGACGCTTGTATCAGAATGTCGTCTAGGTACGGAGCCACCGCTATGCCTCGCGGTCTTAGCACCGCTAGAAGTGAGCCCAGAACCTTTGTAAAAATTCTCGGGGCCGTAGCTAACCCGAAGGGAAGAGCTACAAACTGGTAATGCCTGTCTAGAAAGGCAAATCTTAGGTACCGATAATGATCTTTGTGAATCGGTATATGAAGGTAGGCATCCTTTAAGTCTACTGTGGTCATGTATTGACCCTCTTGGATCATGGGTAGGATGGTTCGAATAGTTTCCATTTTGAATGATGGAACTCTTAGGAATTTGTTTAAGATTTTTAGGTCCAAGATTGGTCTGAAGGTTCCCTCTTTCTTGGGAACCACAAACAGATTTGAGTAAAACCCTTGCCCTTGTTCCGTCCGCGGAACTGGGTGGATCACCCCCATTACTAAGAGGTCTTGTACACAGCGTAGAAATGCCTCTTTCTTTATTTGGTTTGCTGATAACCTTGAAAGATGAAATCTCCCTTGTGGAGGAGAAGCTTTGAAGTCCAGAAGATATCCCTGAGATATGATCTCCAACGCCCAGGGATCCTGGACATCTCTTGCCCAAGCCTGGGCGAAGAGAGAAAGTCTGCCCCTCACTAGATCCGTTTCCGG
The DNA here is from genome assembly GCF_027579735.1 of Bombina bombina. NCBI lineage: Eukaryota > Metazoa > Chordata > Amphibia > Anura > Bombinatoridae > Bombina > Bombina bombina. The sequence goes on from NC_069500.1 coordinate 112,357,686, forward strand.
ATAAGGGGCCCTCTCTTCATGCTGTCTTAGGGGCAGAAGTAGGCTTTCTGGCCTGCTTGCCCTTGTTACAGGGCTGGTTAGCTTTCCAGCCCTGTCTGTAACGAGCAACAGTTCCTTCCTGTTTTGGAGCGGAGGAAGTTGATGCTGCTCCTGCCTTGAAGTTACGAAAGGCACGAAAATTAGACTGTTTGGCCTTTGATTTGGCCCTGTCCTGAGGAAGAGTATGACCCTTACCTCCAGTAATGTCAGCAATAATTTCTTTCAAGCCGGGCCCGAATAAGGTTTGCCCCTTGAAAGGAATATTAAGCAATTTAGATTTAGAAGTCACGTCAGCTGACCAGGATTTAAGCCATAGCGCTCTGCGCGCCTGGATGGCGAATCCGGAGTTCTTAGACGTTAGTTTGGTTAAATGTACAACGGCATCAGGAACAAATGCATTAGCTAGCTTAAGTGCTTTAAGCTTGTCCATAATCTCATCCAATGGAGCTGTGCGAATGGCCTCTTCCAGAGGCTCAAACCAGAATGCCGCAGCAGCAGTGACAGGCGCAATGCATGCAAGGGGCTGTAAGATAAAACCTTGTTGAACAAACATTTTCTTAAGGTAACCTTCTAATTTTTTATCCATTGGATCCGAAAAAGCACAACAATCCTCCACCGGGATAGTGGTACGTTTAGCTAAAGTAGAAACTGCTCCCTCCACCTTAGGGACCGTCTGCCATAAGTCTTGTGTGGTGGCGTCTATTGGAAACATTTTCCTAAATATCGGAGGAGGGGAAAAGGGCACACCGGGCCTATCCCACTCCTTGCTAATAATCTCTGTAAGCCTTTTAGGTATAGGAAACACGTCAGTACACACCGGTACCGCATAGTATCTATCCAACCTACATAATTTTTCTGGAATTGCAACCGTGTTACAATCATTCAGAGCCGCTAATACCTCCCCTAGCAATATGCGGAGGTTCTCAAGCTTAAATTTAAAATTAGAAATCTCTGAATCCAGTCTCCCTGGATCAGATCCGTCACCCACAGAATGAAGCTCTCCGTCCTCATGTTCTGCAAATTGTGACGCAGTATCGGACATGGCTCTCACATCATCAGCGCGCTCTGTCCTTAACCCAGAGCTATCACGCTTGCCTCTTAATTCTGGCAATTTAGATAATACTTCTGTCATAACAGTAGCCATGTCTTGCAAAGTGATTTGTAAGGGCCTCCCTGATGTACTTGGCGCCACAAAATCACGCACCTCCTGAGCGGGAGGCGAAGGTACTGACACGTGAGGAGAGTTAGTCGGCATAACTTCCCCCTCGTTGTCTGGTGATAATTTCTTTGCATGTAAAGACTGACTTTTATTTAAAGTTACATCAATGCATTTAGAACACAACCTTCTATGGGGCTCCACATTGGCCTTCATACATAGTGAACAAACAGATTCATCTGTGTCAGACATGTTTAAACAGACTAGCAATGAGACTAGCAAGCTTGGAAAATACTTTTCAAATAAATTTACAAGCAATATAAATAACGCTACTGTGCCTTTAAGAAGCACAAAAAGCTGTCACAGTTGAAATAACAATGAACCAAATTAGTTATAGCAACCAAATTTTCACAGTAAATGTATTAAGTTAGCAAAGGATTGCACCCACCAGCAAATGGATGATTAACCCCTTAATACCCAAAAACGGATAATTTAATAATTAACGTTTTTATCACAGTCAAACACACTGTCACAGGTCTGCTGTGACTGATTACCTCCCTCAAAATGAATTTTGAAGACCCCTGAGCTCTCTAGAGACGTCCTGGATCATGGAGGATGAAGTAGGAAGATTGTGACTGAATTTTTACTGCGCAAAAAAAGCGCTAAAATAGGCCCCTCCCACTCATATTACAACAGTGGGGAAGCTCAGTTAACTGTTTCTATGCAGAAACAAACGTTAGCCATTTGGAAAAATCATGCCCCAATAAGTTTTATCACCAAGTACCTCACAAAAAACGATTAACATGCCAGTAAACGTTTTGAACATACATTTTAAAAGTTATGAAGTGTTATTAATAAGCCTGCTACCAGTCGCTTTTACTGCAGTTAAGGCTCACACATTACTTCAGTATTAACAGTATTTTCTGAGTCAAATTCCATTCCCTAGAAAAATACTTCAGTGTACACACACTCCTCAGCCTAATACCAGTCGCTACCACTGCATTTAAGGCTGAACTTACATTACATTGGTATCAGCAGTAATTTCTCAGTCAATTCCATTGCTTAGAAAAATAATTTACTGCACATACCTCGTTTGCAGGGGGCCCTGCATGCTATTCCCCTTTTCTGAAGTTACCTCACTCCTCAGAATGTGCGAGAACAGCCAGTGGATCTTAGTTACGTCTGCTAAGATCATAGAAAACGCAGGCAGATTCTTCTTCTAATGCTGCCTGAGAAACAAACAGCACACTCCGGTGCCATTTAAAATAACAAACTTTTGATTGAAGAAATAAACTAAGTTTAAAAACACCACATTCCTCTCACAACGACCTATCTTTAGTTAGCTTGCAAGAGAATGACTGGATATGACATGTGAGGGGAGGAGCTATATAGCAGCTCTGCTTGGGTGATCCTCTTGCAACTTCCTGTTGGGGAAGAGATATAATCCCATAAGTAATGGATGACCCGTGGACTGACTACACTTAACAAGAGAAATGTAATGATGATGCCTGGTGGCCATATTGGAATCCATTTAGCAAACAAATGATGAATTCCAAAAAAACAAAAACGCTAACTATTTTAATCCTCCCTATAACTAAAAAGACTTTGTCATAGTTTACACCTGTAAATCACTAATTGTAAAGTACTTTTATTTCTATGTCAAATTTATATGAATGGTTAGCTTTTGAGGGTAAGGTATGGTTCCTTTTGATAAATCTTTATTGAATAAAACAATTGGTTCAAAATTGTACTTAGTAGAACATACCATAATAAGTGAGAATAGTCATGTAAAATAAAAAGCACACACATTTTCTAAACAGGCAAGTTGAAGATATGCAACTTATTTTAATTTTTAATGGGAAGCTTAAATGGACATTAATACATAATAATTTTATAAGCTTAGTACTAAAGTTTTTCCCCGTCTCCCTCTAGTAATGGGTGCCGCCATGTTGAAATGTATACCCATGATTAGAAGGAGCTACATGAAATGTATTTAGTGTCCCTTTAAAACCAATGTCACGTAATTAAAACTGTAAAGAAAATCCTAAAAATTTATCAAAATGTTTTCTTTTTGAAGTTCTTCCTCCAGATTTTTTGTATTTATTTAAAAAAGTCTTTTGAAATGGATCTCATTCTTGATAAAATTGCATTAATAATATAGTTTGCAAATAAATGACAATACAGAAATGTAATGGATAAACTGAAAATAACTGTCTAAATGTTTTAATGATCAATAAAATAACCATCAACTGTTATTTTATCAATGTTTGTTAAAGATCTCTATGTAAATTTTTTTTATTTTTTGCACTTACCTAAAACTAATTCTGTACTTTTGGTGCTACTTGCCGAACCCTGGGAAACGGCATCACTACACCCTGAAATTCCAGAAAACTTTGAAGAATTTGATACCACTTCTAAATGATTAGGGATGGTATGTGCACACCAGTCAGAAAATGGAATGTCTGGAAAGTCTGGAGAAAAAATGGCAAAAATATGAATGATGAGTGATCATGAACCACATCTGGTGGTTTAAACCAAAGCAAATTAAATGGAAATGTTAAAGTGTAATTTGTGCAGTTCTTTTCAAACAAGGTTTATATTCATTCCCATGATTTATGCTTTATACTTAAAGTTATAGCATAAGCAAAAACTGATAAGCTCATAGTCTCGTACTTTCTTGGAGTAGATGGAAAATCTCAAAAGTGAATCACTGTACTATATATATATATATATATATATATATATATATATATATATATATACACACACACACACACACACACACACAACTACCCTTCTTGACCCCTTAATTTATAAAATCAGGCTAGAATATAACTGGTAAGAGAAGACTGTCTAAAACATAACAGACCAAGCAAAAAAACAAACAAACAAACAAAAACACAATTGGGAGTATCTAGATGAGCCTTTAAAATTCAGAACTTACTTCATACTCTAATACTCTCTCGAGGAACTTGGTAAGTTAGGGACAACGTTAGACATATCAAAACAGAAGTGGAGTCTGTTAAACAATGCTTGTGAAGAAGAAAATACTTAAAAAGAGTAAGACCAAGTAGAACCTTATGAATAGTAACTTTCTTTCTGAACTCAGAAGCTATGGGAACAGCAAAACTAATTTAAGAGGTGCAAGATTCCTTAGAAACTTTGTTCTCTATTATGGTTCCAGAATGGAACAAATATAATACGATTTTCTGATATCCTTTGTAGCTTCCAAATAATGGCAATGCAAGCACATTAACACCTTGCAAACAAATGGTGAAATTGGAAATTAACTAGTGGTTGCACTGTGCTAGAACGCAAATCTTGTTGGTAAGCGTTGAGCCAGAAAGCCAAGCAACAAAGCTTGGAAATCTTTTCTAATGCCAATTTTCTCTTAACTCAATGAATATTCCAGCAAAACCTTCAGTGTAAAGAGATCATACTCTGGGACAAATAT